>NC_133827.1:25075353-25384006 GCF_047830755.1 Zonotrichia albicollis | reverse complement strand
GTAAACAATGATTATCTGCTGCTCTGGAATGCAACAGGTGCATCTTTGATTGGTCTCATGTGGTTGTTTTTAATTAATGACCAATCACAGTCAGCTGGCTGGGACTCTCTGGTCAGTCACAAGATTTTATTATCATTCCTTTCCTTTCCTTGCTAGCCTTCTGATTAAATCCTTTCTTCTATTCTTTTAGTATAGATATAAAATATATATAAAATATATATATAGTATAGTATATAGTGTATATATATATAGTATAGTATATAGTATAGTACATATATAGTATACATATAAAAATATATATAGTATATATATAGTATAGTATATAGTCTATATATATAGTATAGTATATTGTGTGTATATATATATCAAATATATATAATAAAATAATAAATCAGCCTTCTGAAACACGGAATCAAGATTCTCACCCCTTCCCTCGTCCTGGAACCCCCGTGGACCCCAGCACAGCTCCCCTTGCTGGGACATGCTGGGAGCAGTGTGCAGCACAGAGCATCCCCCAGCCCCCTCTGGGACCCTGCCTGTGCCCTGCACCCTGTCCCTGCCCAGCTGAGGGTCAGGGAGTGGCAGCACCCTGTCTGCTATCTGAACAGTTCTGTGGGGAAATGCACAGAATAGCTCTTAAATAGCGTTTTCGGCCAGAAAACTGTCTGCAGATGGCAAAGGCGAAGCAAAAAATGAAGTGGCTTTGTAGGAGTCACTGAAGAGGATCAGTCTGAAAATGATTCTGTGTGTTCAAACCCTCTATCTATAGACACAGCAATCAAGTACTTAGGAGATTATGAATGGTGGGTGAGAAGGTGACATTTTTCTTTTAGAAAGAAAAGCATATTTTTCTTACCCATGCTGCCCTTCATGAAGTTATGCTGAGAAAGATCAATTCTCTGAATTTCTCCTGCTGCTTTCTTTGAAAAAAAGTTTGAATCACAGAGATGTCTGAGACTTTTTTCCCCCTCTTCCCTAAGTACTATTGAGCCTATTGAATAGACTGAAGCCTTTGTCAATACACTCCAGGTTCAGACAGTAATAGATTTTATTTGGAATTAAGTACTACCATTTTCACTTGAGCTTGGGGTGCTTGAGGGGTATTTACCTACCCCTTGTCTGCAGAGACCTAGTTTTATGTAGTCTAACTTTTATATTTGTTACAGCTGTACATTTAGATTCCTCTTGCTGGAGTTTCCCTTCCTACATTTTTCTCTCTCCTCTGAAGCAAAGCAAATGCTTTTGAAGGAGCACCTTGTGCAGCCTGTATTCCTGCGGCAGCAGGCAGGGTGAGGAAGCTTGGGTTTGGTTTTGTGCCATTCACAGGTCACTACTGACATGCTCTGCAATTTATTATTGCTGCCAGTCATGCTGAGCCTGCAGTCAGGTTGTGTCCCTGCAGGCCATTTACCTTCAGCACTGACATCAAAAGGTGCTTTGGGAAATCTTCAGCCTGCAGTCAGGTCCCTGCAGGTCATTTACCTTCAGCTCTAACATCAAAAGGTGCTTTGGGAAATCTTTCCCCACAGCCCTTTCCCTCTGACTGCTGCTCTTGCACTCGCACAGGTGACTGATGTGACATTGCCATCTGTGCTCCCAGTGCCCTCTCTCACCCCAGCAGCATTAGTTCTGATAGACACTGACATGAAAAGGGGCTGTGCTCAGGAGGGAATGAGCCTGAGGTTGCTAGAGGTGCTTTCAGAAGAGGGCAGGCATTCAGGGGAAGGAGAGAGCAGCTCCTCTGCTGGGCTGAGCAGCTCGGAGTGCAGGGTCCCAGGCAACCCAGCCCTTCTGGCAGCCCTGGCAGTGTTTGTGCAGCCCAGCTTACACAGCTGGGCCCTGCCTGATGCTATGAAAGGGCCTTTTTTCCCTTGGCTGGTTGGCTGGTTGTTTTACTTTCAGATCACTTCACAAACAGGAAATGAAGAGGACATCAAACAAAAGGGCAAGCAGAGCTCCACACATTTCACTGCTCAGGCTGGGAAACTCAGAGTGAGTTCCACTGAGGGCTGGGAGTTCCAGGGCTTGTGCATCCCTAGCTGTGACCCGTTTCTTCTCAGCTCTTCTCTTTTATATTGTGACTGTGAAAGGACTTTTTGTTTAACCAGCATGGAGAATCCTTTGTTTCAGCTGCCCAAAAGCCAGACAACCACTTAATTTAAAGTATAAATGGAAAGAGAAGAAAGCAAAAGAGAGTAAATGAGAGAAATACAGCCTCCACTGACTCTGGGGACCACAACAACAGGTAATTTTCAGAATACCATTGCAATTAGGAGCCCAAACCAACTGAAGATTTTCTGCAATTTAGGATGGAGATCAGATTTATGGATGTGTGTTCATTTTGGGTTATTTTTGAAAGAATATTTCTGAAATAAGCTCCAGGAATCCACACAAGCCACTGTGGTGTTTCGTCTGCCACTTCTCCCACTGCCCCAACTTTCTGACAGTGCAGTCATACAGACTTGAAACCACCAAAGAGGAAAAGATGATGATCACACAAATGCCAAACCAACTAGAAATGAGATGGGTCATAAACATAATGAAAAATCTGTTCCCAGGAGATCTCAGCAGTCCCAAAATTTCATAGTGCTCCTTACTTTTCAGACTCACAGCATGGAACATGCAGTAGTACTGATAAAAGGAGCTGATACAAGTCCTGCCTGTCTGTGGTGCTCTGAGCTGACAGGCATGTCCCAGTCCATGCCAGGAAATTGCTTTTCCTTCTCCAGTTCTGTTTTCCTATTCTGAAACCAATGTAAGGTCACAAGCACATTTGTTAATGCAAAGAAAAGCAGAGTGCATGAAATATATTCTTACTTTTCAAACTGGTTGCCACATCTTTTGAATTAGCTTTAAATTTCAACTTAAATCTTGTGATTAAGTAAACTGACCCAATTACAAGTGCACCATCTTAAATTCTATTAAATTAATAAATCTGTACTTAACATTATTGCTCAGTCATAATTATATGTATTTGTATTTTAAACACATAAAGTATAATTCACCATGGCAGGACTGCCTTAATGTTCGTCACCATCAGAATAAAAGTTAGAGCAGGGTGTGGTGCCAGGCTTTAGTCTTCTGTTCTCCCTGAACTGCAGCATGTGGAGCCAGAATTTGGGACAAGCTTTTCTAAACTGAGCAGTAAATACAGTAACAGCATCTCTGAGAACAGGGGCAAACATGAGCCCAGAGTAAATACAGCCCAGCATCACAGCAGATGGGCAACAGAGAGTATGCACAGCCTTACCTGTGCTTATTAACAGCGCCAGAAATCTTCAGAGGTGCTTTTAGAAGGCCTAAAAAGGCTGCAGAGCTGGTGCTGCCTTGGGTGTGTTCAGCTCTCACTTCTCTGAACACAGGCTGGATTTCCAACCCAGCCCCATGTGAGGGTGGCCAAGGCACCTGGGTGTGGGCAAAAGCAGACTTTGCCTCACTGGATAAGATGTACAGCCTCTGTAGCACAAGAACAGCACAAAGATTTCTGAAAAGCCTTTGTTATGCTGCTCCATCCTCCTGGCAACGTGGCTGGAGCAGACAGCCCTTCCTTACAATCCATTATGTGCTCCAGGCTAGTTATCAATGTCACAGCATTTGTGACATTTTTGAGGGATTCTGCAGCACTCAGACTGGTAATGAGGGGAACAGGGAACAGAAAAATGGCACATCTGAGAAATAGATCCCCAGTTAATATTTGTTCTAGGCTTGATAAACCATAATGCACACTACAGAAAGCACTGAAGTTAGAGATCACAGTGCTGACCTCCCCAGTAAATTATATGTAATATTTGATGGCCTAAAGATCAATAATCTAGGTTCACAGATCTATATCATTATGAATTATTTCCTACAGGCTTTTCATTAAGCATTCAGATCTGTCATCAGTATATGTGATGGACAAAACCACATTATACCATAGCATTCCTGCCTGTGAATGGTATTTGCCTTCAATGTAGCCAAGCCTGAGCCCAAGCCCTGATTTCTCTCTGTGGCAGTGCAGTTTAAGGTTTGAATCTGATGAAGATTTCTTCAGGTGAGAAACACTCTTAAAATCAATGGAGTTACTTAACTCACTAGAAAAGGATACTTAGTTTGCTGAAACAATATGGATGGCAGGACTGGGGGACAGCCCCTGTGAATGTCCCCATCTCCCCTGTTTTCCATTCACAGGTTCAATGTCAAGTGGAACAATTATAAGAATCTGAAGGAAAATAAGACCAACCCTCCGTACGAGCCCTTGGTGGTGTAAGTAAACTAATTAAGTATAACTGACATTTCTTTGGCAGACAAAGCCCAAGAGTACAGAATTTCAGTCTTTTTGCTGGTCTGGCTTGTTTCACTCAACAGAACTGGTGAATTTTAATAGCAAATGCACTTTTCCTTCAGCAAAAGATGGGTCTACACAAGGACTGCTTTGTTAGCATGGCTGTGCTGGCAAATTTCTCCAGCACTGACTGATCTCCACAGAACTGTAGAGGAAGGCTAAAGTTCAGAGTCATAAACCAGAAACCACTGGGTACCAGCTGAGACCTGAGTGTGCTTTTGACCTTAGACAACAGCTTTAACATCTTTTACTGTCGCTTAAATTGGTTTGTATTTCTGTGAACTAAGTAAACATTCACAGGTAACCTGAAGCAATTGGAACTTGCTGAACCAAAGTGAAGTGGCCCAAGCACCTGTGGGCAGTCAGGGAAGAGAATACTGATCTTCCCTCCTCTCAAACCTGACACAAAATCTCAACACTAGCATGTTCTGACCCTGTCTGAAGTACAAGTTCCATTTCCATCACCGCAGTGTCCATCACTCCCCACATCTTCAGACCCAGTGGGTTTTGCCTTTTGTTGGGGGATTTTAAGCCAAAGCTCTTGAGGCTTACATTTGGTCTGATTTGTAATGCCAGATCTGATTGTAACTCTCAAATGATGAGACTGAGTCTTCCCCAATGTTTATATCTAACCAAGCAGACTGAAGGCAATCAATAAAGTAGAGATCATCTCAATAAAAGTTTGTATACATTTCATTAAGTCATTTAAGTCCATCTGTAAGTAACTGCATGAACAGCTTCCAAGTGGAGCACTGTGAAACTCCATAGCAACACTAATGACATCAGGGAAAAGAATGAGCCTTTGAAAAAACAGAAAGCTGGAGGGGTCATGGCTTTCAGCCACACTTGATCCCTCAACATTTAACATAAAACATCCTGTTAATTCCCTCAGCTGGTGAAGAACTGAGTACAGGAGACGGGGGTGATCCTCTCCTCCACACTGATGCCATTTTTAACCACACAATTACTTGGGTTCTTCACATGTGGTAACTCTTGGAACAATCCTGGGCAAGGCCTTGGCTGGCTCCTCTTAGAAGCAGTGATTAGGACAGCCAGTAACAATGGTCAAAGAAAATACAGTATGTGATGTTGGAAACAAATTCCTACACCAGAGAATCACTCTGTGCAAAAGTCCTTTTCATACAACAGCACCAATTATTTCAGAGTTGAAAGCCACAGCTTTGAACTTTAGTGGGGGAAACAAAACAAACCCAAATATCTTTAATTCTGTCCTAGCTCTTGTCAACTTCACATCTGTAGCACGAGCACCTTCTGCCCTTTATGGTGCAGGTATCACCTCACAGCTGTGTGCAAGCTGTGACTGGGTCCAGATGTGCAGAGCAATTGGGAGGATGCGGATCCACAGGATGAAGCAGCCCAAGGCCGTTTGCTCTTGTGTGGACAGCAGAAAGAAGGATGTGCATAACCCATCCTTCCCTGGGCTGCAGGAGGGCTCAGGAGGGAGGCCCTTGGGTGGCTGCTTGGCAGGGAAGAGAGTGCCCTGCACTGCCCTGCAACACACAGGGAAACAGAGAGGATTGAAGTGTCAGTGATGTGGGCTCAGGGTGACAAACCCAAAGTGTTCACAGCACAAGGGACAGAGTCTGCACAACAGGCACTGTGATAGGTTGGGTTCATGGCTGGGTTGTTCTTTCCTTTCCAGCCAACTCAGGGAAGGAAAGAACAACTCAGCCAGGAAAACACTGAAAAATCCTTCAGACGTTTGAAACAGTGCTTATTATTTTTAATATCTGCATTTCAGATTTTTCTGGGGTTATTGTTATTCCTATCCTTTAACAAGTAGAAAGAGACGTGGAAGAGCTAAGATATTTCCTGATCTATTTTGTTTGCCTTTAGATAAATAAACCTGCAAACTTTTCAAAAGATGCTCTGAGTTCTGTTTCCAATACACATGACCCACGTCATTTCCTCTCAGAAATATCTTTGTGGGAATGCTCAACCAGCTCTTGTGCTGACATCCATAATAGTCAGCTTCTGATTTCAAATTAAAGCAGACAATCACCAGTACTTCTGCACATGGCTAGGCCTCATTGGCATGTGGGGGACACTTCTCTAAAGTCACTGCTCTAAATTCACATACTTCTCTTCTGCAGGCTGTGATTCTTTCCTGCACTACTGGTGCCCCTTGCAGACATTGTTTTGCCCTGATGTACAAAATCCCAGAGTACAGACCGAGTTGTGTTGGCAAAAGAGTTTTTCTGGTGGCTCTTTTTGCCTCAGAACAAACAAGTAGCAGTAGCCCAAGTGACTGTGATCCTTGGGACTGTTTTCATTCTAATGAAGCACAGCAGCAGCAGCAAAGCAAAAAGCTCTTTTAACTCCTTGCCAGCTGGATGAAAAGAATCAATTCCAGCTTTTTCTGCATTGCAACACTTTCCAAGTCTTTCCCAAGACCCCCACAGAAAACAGCCAGTGCAATCCTCAGCCCAGCAATAAAGCTAACAGTGCTCATCAGAGCCATCACCCAAGGATCATGCAACTTGAGGCAGCAGTACACCTTGCTGCTGAAACACCCATCCCTGCTTTCATGCTGCCTTCTACTGATGTGAAAAAAGCCCTTATCACCTTGAAAAGAGAGCCAGCAGGCAGGATTTGAAGTGTGGATCCTGCAGTTGAAAGGCTGCTGATCAATGTCTTTCTGTTATTCCGTGGCATGTCAAAGCAAGGGATGCAGGGCCATTAGTCCATACCATTTTGGCTACTGAGAGCTTGACTGAAGAAGCCAGGCTGTACTGGAATGCTACCTGCTTTTGTTCAGTAGAATACCAGGTTTGATATATATTGGGATCATTTTCCTTTATAAGAGAAGGATTCCTTCAGGAAGGACAAAAAAAGCCAAACCCAAACCCCTCACTTCTAATTTAAAGTGCCTGAGTGTTTTGGGGTTTTTCAAGTCTTTTATGGAACAAAAGCTGGGGAGGAAAGGTCTCTAGTGCTCATAGGATGTGAAGGTAACCTTCAAAGTGTGAGTCAAATATAACCTATGCAGCAACGCCTACTCGAGTTGCAAAGAGCTCGAAGCAGCAACACACTAACTGTCCAGTTCTGCTTCTAGAATAATTATCCACACCAGCTATTTCAGTGCTCAGCCAACACAGGTAAAAGGAACGTGGTCATTACTCCAGGGATCTGTAAAATACAGTGCTGTCAACCTCAAATACTGAAAACTCCCACATCAATTCCCCTTCCCCAAAAAGACAAAGGATCAAGTAAAAGAGTTTAAATTAAATTCTTGTGGGTATTGTTTTATGCCTTTTTAATTTCATATCTCTTGTGTACACTGAGGCCAAAGTTTCAGGCTTTTATCCACATTCAGAAATGTAAGAAAAAAAATATGAAAGTCATAATGCAGCCACTTGGCTTTTAAGGGCAGAGAGAAATGCATCATTCTTAAGCCCACATTTAACCCATGAGAGAGCTGACAAGGTCAGCAGCCACATGTGACCAGTCTCTCTTTTCTGGTGCTGAAGACAGCAGATTCTGATTGATCAGCCTTACATCAGCATGTGATAAACTGGTCCTGAAAGGTTAAAGCCTGCTGAAGAAAGGTGAGCCTGTTTCCATGGCTCCATTTATACATCACATTTATTCAATTACTCTGGTAAAGACTCAGCCCTTTAGCTCAGTCTGTTAAAGATGAAATCATTACTGTAAGTCATGACCTCCTCCTTCACACCAAAGGACCTCATTCTTGTCACCATATATTTATGTTGCTGAAAACCAGTGACAAATGTGTGCTGTGTGAATAAATCCAAAATGCAGTCCTGATAACAGTGTAGTAAGAATTACAATCACCACAACACAAAAGAGAACAACCCCACTAGTCCATGAGACAATGCAATGAAGAAGCCCATTTCCAAGATCACTTCCATGAGAAATAAAAACCAAGCCTGTCAAAACACAGATTGTACCTCTCAGCCTTTCAGCCCAAGGGAATGAATGCCAGAAATAAACAGCAAAAGCAGAAATGCCAGCAACCACAGCCATATTCCAGGCTGCTTTCAAGGGCAAGCTTTGATCCTGTGGTGTGGGGAGATGAGAGGACAGGGTGGGTTCCCATTTCTGAAGCACCACACAGTGCAAGCTTCCTTTGCTCTAAGCAAGCTCTAGATTTGTGTCCAGCACAACTCACTGCATTGCTCAGGAGAAGGAAGAGAATTGTACAAGTTTTCCCCAATTCTCCCCCAAAGTGCCTTTTACTTTAGAGAGACTCTTGAATCCACAAACACAAGCAAGGGCAAGGCAGTGTTTTTGGCTCCTCTGCAAGATTTCCTCCAAGTCAGAGCCTGTTTTAATTTCCTTTACAATAAAACAATACATGTCTGTCCCTAGTTACTATGGAGTTTAGGAAAGGGAGAGGCAGAAGTGCAAGACTCCTTACAAGCAATGCTCTGAGCAATGTTCCTTACTATCCTTCTGTAGCATCAGACATTCATTAAAAAAGTCTTGGCTGTGCTCTCTTCCTTATTAATAAAGCTGTGTGGAGCTGTGGAGTCCTGCTCCAGGCACAATCCCTACTACAGATCATCTTTACTGAATTCAGCTCCATTGTACTTATATTTTCTTTGCACAAGGACTTCTGCAATTTCCAACCCAAAATTTGTTGTAGCATTTGTAACATTGTGGGTCTCTTTTTCCTTTCCTGAGTTATCCAAGTTCAAGCTGGACAGACTTGAGACACTTCCTATCTGGTTGCAAATCATCATGTGTTCTCCATTGGAACAGATCCCAGTGGAAAAATTTTAGCTGGGATTCAACAGCCTGTTGCAATTTCCCCTTGATTTTACGGCCAAAAAGATGAAGGAACCAAGCTCTTCTATTTTTCTGCAAAGGCTTCTTACCATTGAGACTATGCTCATCATCACAACAACAGCAGTGCAGTGAAGACCTTTGAGGCTCACAGAAATTCATTTCAGACTAACCAGGAGTGGAGAAGACTGCGGCAGAAAGCTGCCACCACTGCCTTCCTGTCCCTGTCCTCACTGGCACTGTGCATTCCCTCTGCCAAACCTTTGCACAAGCCTTGAAAAGAAGGGAGTTAGCTGGTCCCCATCCTGACCATCACCTCTCCTGCCCACCCTGTCCCACAGCAATGGGAGCTGTTGGCTTCTTGTCAGACCCTGACACCAAAACTGTGCTTGCAGCAAGAGCTGGATTCTGCACCAGCTCTAACTAAAAAGGAAAGTTAAGAGCACATTACCCTGCTGTTTCACAGAGAACCAAGGCTAGCACAATATATCATCTCTAGATGAAATGTTTGCAACCAGCAGATCCATCCATCTTCCCTGGGTGCAGTCATTTTTGCCAGTCTTGCTTGTGTTGGTAAAAAGGGGCAGCAAAGAGCCTTTTATCTGAAAGCACGTTTCCCAGGAGATCAAAAGTATATTCTTTAGTTTTCAAATCTTCCCTCTTTATCCTCACAGTTCCCATATAGGGGAAAAAAATGGCAAAACGTTAGTGAGAGTATATATAAATCACACCAACCCCTGATCCTCTTATCCAGTAACCATAACACATCATACATTGAAAATCTTTCTCTGAGAGAGTAAAATAAATTACATTTTCCTTGCCAGCATACTGAACTTTATGTTGGTTATTGTAAATTACAGAAAGCACAAAGGTAGAGTCTTTGTGTGCTCTTCTTGGAATATGGAATATGAACATCAAAGGCAGCAGCTATCAGAAACTGCTCTTTCTCTGCCTCTGCTTTTGAAAATGAGCTCAGCTTTCCCAGCCATTACCAAGATAAAAGAAACAGAATTTGACAGATCATTAGAAAAAACAATTGTTGCCAAAGATAACAAATTATCTGTGGTATAAATATCACCATAACCAAATAGTTGGCATTCAAACAATTAATTATAGCATAAAAGCATAGACTATAAAAAAAGGAGGTGAAAAAAGGATATGTTCCTTATAATTTTTTTCAACATTCAAGTTTTTTTAAATGCTACCACCTCTACAGCTGTTGAAAGGAATCATTGCTATCATCAAAATTTCATTTTTAAACAGTAGAAGATCATCCTTTTGCATGTGACAACATTAGCCAATGTGCAATCATCCTAACTTAATTTTTTTTGCCAGTCTGCTTTCAGAGTCAAGGTGAGCTTGGCTCTTACTCTGAAACAGGACACAGCAAGACAGAGCTTTTATCTAGGGATTCTGGAACAAAATTGCACTTTTTTGCATTCTTCACAAATAATTTAAGGATTTGTCTCTTTCTTAATAAGAAAAATACCACAAGCATCACTACCACATGCTTTTGTCCCATTAAAACCCACAAAACTATTTTAATTCTGGGGGTAAAACAAAGCTGCTCACAGCTGTACCCCACCTATAGCTCTAGGGTGGTCTCAGAAATGATGCTCCTGACTTGTACAGCTTTGGCTCAGGTAAGAAAGCAAAGCAGCCTGGAGTTACTTCATTAATTAACTTGTATGGATTTTCTGTAACAGAACAGAGGATGCTGCAGGTTTTTATGGTGTTTCCTGAGCAGCTGTACTTTCTCTTGCAGGTCTCAATCTTTTCCCAACAGATTAATTAGAGTCAGTGACAGCTGAGATTCTCCATCATGTTAAAACCTTGCCTTCTTTCAAGCAACATACCTGACTCATCAGCTCAATAATTACAACAAACAAACCAAATTTCCCACCTGTCTCACTCTAGGTAGAGCCCATTTAACATCAGTGCCTGCAGATGCTGCTTTGGACAGGCTGCAGAGGCTGGAGGAATGAGGAGCCACAACCCCCTGACCTTGTGGTGCAGAGCAGAACTGGTCCCTTCACTCCCTGTGCTCTCCACAGGGAGAGAGCAGATAGGAAAGGCAGTCAAATGGGAAGAGAATGTCTCTTCTCCTTGTCAAGAAGGCATTTTAATTATTTTTCTCAGTTTTAAAATGCACCATGATGACTTTGTTTTATAAACGCTGTGGAGCCCGAGGCACACATTTGTATTACAGTTGAGTGCTTTTATTGCATATTGTATTTTTAATTGTTCCTTAGAAGATCAAGCATCTTTCCACTGAGAAATCTAATACATTATTATTATTTCTGATTCCACAATTATTTGGATCACTGTGGTGCATGTCAGCCACATGACTCCTGTGTATCTTTCTTTTTCTTCCTCTCTCAAAGGATTCAGTTGTTTGGATTATGCAATCATTTTGTTAATACCAGGACAGATGGCCACAATGAAAACACACAGGGTACTCTCTCTGATAGATACTTGCCAATATCAACAGGAAAGAACAGAATTAAATTCATGAACTTCAGAGAGAAAACAGAAACTTGTTCTTGAGCAGCAAATGGCATAATGCTTTAATGCACAAAGAAACAGCCAGTGCCAGTCCATAGATATGCAGGTTGAGAGACTTGGATAATTCAAAACAGGGTCTGAAGTCACCTGTAGAAGTCACATCACAGAGAGCTGCAAGTGCTCTGTTTGTCACAAATGGCACAAGGCCAGATGTGGAGAGGATGCAGGATAAGAATCCAGGGCTTTGCCACCCAAAATGTTTCCGAGCACCAAAGTTGAACTTCCGCCTTCCTGCTGCAATTGAGGCCCATATCTCCCATTCTGCCCAGTATTCATTCACCTCATTCTTCAGTCTGGAAAACTCTTCCTTTATCTGCCTGCTGCCACCTCTAAAGCAGGACAAACCAAGCCCCTGTGATTTAACCTCCAGCAGCACCATCAGCAGCACTCAATGGCCTTGGCACTGAGCCCGTGACTCCTGGGGGAGCTGGGGGCACACACAGTTAAACACACATGTCCCACCATGTGCTCTGAGCAGCGGAGAAGGCTTCCTACCCAGGAATCCAGATTCCAGCTTGAAAACTTGCAGATTTGGCTGCTAAACTCACCAGACCCCAGCTGCTGAAAGGAAGTCCAAGACATCTGGAAAATTTCCATCCTCCTGCTACTGCCTGTTCCCATGACGTCGTTGCTAGCTCTCAACCAAGAGACTCTCAGATGTCACTCGGTAGCACCAGGAAATCCATCTCCCTCCACTCACAAAGGGCTTTTGCATGTGAGAACCTTAGCCAGAACGTTCCACAAAAAGAGCTCTTGGCATAGAGGGTCACTAAGGAGCAAGGAGATTTAACAAGAGAATGAACCCCAACCAATGAAAAAAATTCTTTTAAAGATTAAAAAAAGTAAACATTAAAACTTTGATCTGACATTTTTTTACCAGCAAAATGATGATGTTAAATAAGCCACTGTGGACATAAGAAAGCTGAATGAAGGAAAAAGAGAATCTTTGCTTTCTTAAACATATTGTCTCAGACACCTGGTAAAATTTTTTTAGAGCTTGGTAAATCCAGAAGTCTCAAAATAATTAAGTGGAGCAAAGTATGAGAAGAGAATTGGGCATCATTGCTAGAGAACCCTGTATTTCTTTAAACTAAGTGACAAAGACCAGATCCTGCTCAAGCCAATATTCCTTGTCTTTACAATCAAAATGCAGACTCCTACACTAAGCAGACACTCTACCAAAGCTTACACCCTATATTCTGTGAGCCTAAACCTCAAGATGAGACGTGCTATTTCCAATACCTCCAATCTCAATTTAGATGTCTCAGGTTTCCAGCCTAGGGCTCACACACCCTTGCAAGAGCACTAGGATACAGTATTGGCTCATTTGTCTGCATTGCTCTCAGGCAGAAATGGGAAATACATATTTGGGCCTAATGGAAGCAAACCAACATTGTATAAATTATCATTTAGGGAACTGTCTTTGCACTTTTGTCTTCAAAGTTTTTCCTTGTACTCATTAGCAGTTAAAGCAAAAGGATAAACAGGAAATTCTACCTCAATTTCTTTATCAACTGGATCAAGATATATATGTATATATATATTTATATTCTTCTGCAACCATATTTCAAGAAAAAAAAATCTTCAGCTGTCAACAGCAAAAGGTAGGTTGGGTATGAGTGAAATGGTGGGATACAAAACAAGGACTCTTTTGCAAATATGATTGTACTATCCCACATATATATTCGAGATCTAATGTAAAAATTGGTTTTTGTCTCAACCTAAAGTAAGACAAGGCAATAAGTCTGTGTTCATTGAAGTGAAGCACATTAACAAATGTCAGCTTTTCATGAACCTGACCTTCTGCTGGAGAAATTTAAATACTGGCTTTTGCTATCCAGAAGTAGGGTGGACTTTGGAGAACAAGTGAAACCAACTTCTGGAAAGATTCACGGGAATATCTGGGTTGATCAACACATTTCCTTTGAGAAAGTGGGAACAATGAAGGCTGTGTCCATCTCAGCAGGCATTTTTCAGAACAGAATTATAGACAACACTGTGGTAAACTGATACAGAGAAAGGTTAACTCCTGAATTTACATACCATGCTCTCAAAAGAGCTCAGGCAACTTCCCAATAGATCTGAAGTACTTGTCCTGTGCTGATTTAGTTCCAACCAAGAATATTTTTTCCCATATTGGCATTTAAAAACAGGGGGTTTTATACTAATTTCCATGCCTTTACAAAGAAAATGTCACAAATTAAAACTTAAGAAGTAACTTTGAGAATCATTCTGAGTCTTCATTTCAGTCCTTGCATTCCCTCACTCACTTATTCTAGCTTATTCTAGCTGTCATCCCATTGTTTGGTTCCTTTTTCATTAAAAATGGTTTTGACAAATGCACATTTTGTAGTGAAAACAGTTGCAAAAAAGAACACAGCAGTATTTTTATTCATAATAGTTCTAAAGACTATTGAATAAAACAGAAGGATGACATGCCAACTGAGTTTATTTACTCCATCTGACTTTAAAGTATTATCTGAGAGTTCTTTAATGGAAGCACATGAAAATTTAAGACAATGGATGTGACTACCAGTGATACTTTCTCTAAATGGAGCGCTTCATCACAGCTGTTGAGCACTGGCAGAATCCCACTCATTTAATTTGCACAAGCAACTCCAAACCCTTCCATCATACACATGAAAACTGCCATAAGGCTTTACCACACACCCACAACACCACTGCTGGCAGTAGAAGTGCAATTTCCTGCTGATCACACAATGTTTTCTCCCTCAAATCTATCAAGTGAAGCTTCCCATAAAAGTACTTTCCAGCATTGGGTCTCATCTCCCTTCAGCAAGTTATAAGTAGGGCAAAATGAAGATGTATTTCCCACGTAAATTAAAATTGTTCTTATGATTGCAATATTTGTGTCCCCAAGAGAAGAAGAGTGTTTGAGGTGGGTGGATAAACAAATATTCTAATCACATTCTTTTGAATGCTGCAATTTGATTTCAACATCAGTTAAATTTTTCCTTTTTAATTTCTCCTCTTAGCTCAGTGGGAACTATTAAAAAAACCCAACGAAAACATGTCCTTGTAACTTACTGCTTTTCGATCTGTTATGATTTATTTGCGTGTTTATTTTCCTTGTTATAATGATTGGCTTAACGTCTTTGCCTTTTTTTTATTCCTGTTTTCACAGTGCGTTTCAGGGATCAGCTCCACTTGATTTCTAGCTGCTGAGTGATTAACCCGGGGGGAGCCCATCTGCAAACCCCAGGAGCCAGCTGGGTTGCATTCCCTCGTGCTTCCAGCTCCGCTGGCTGGATTTGCACCGTGCTGCCAGGGTGGGTTCTGCTCACCTCAGAGCTCTGGTGGTGGGGCAGATGGGCTCAGGTTCATGCGGCTCAGTGCTGGCAGGACACTGAGCACAGGTCACAGCTGCTCTGGACATGGGTCAGGCCCCACGTCCTCCCTGAATCTGCCTCTGGCCCAGCTTCATGCAGCCAGTGAGGGACAGAAAAGTCAGCCTTCCAGAAGATACCAAGTGTGGGAAAGGTGGGGAGGCTGTCCATGGGACACGGCGTGCAGGCTCAAATCCTCCTCAGCAGCTGCTTGGTGGCAATGCCTCAAGGATGCTGCAGCAAACCACCTGCTTGTCTGGTTTACCAAGCCATCTTCATTGATTCCAGGGGACTAAATGCAAAGGGACTAAGGAAAAAAAGCCTTTAGGAAAATTAAAGTCTTCAAGCAGTGTTGTCACTGTCATATTTTCTGAAAGATCCTCTTTGCCCAGGATTCCTCTTCTGGGAATCTGAGAAGCCTCAGAGAAAAAGGAAAACAATATTATCTCATTTGCTTCTCCTGTGTTTTGCTGCTTTGGAATGTGGTTTGGAGATTTTTTTATCCAAAAGGTGCTTGTTTCATTATAATTGTGAATTGTTTTAACTTAACGACCAGTCACGGTCAGGCTGTGTTGGGACTCTGGAAGGAGTCATGAGTTTCTCATTATTATCTTTTAGCTTTCTGTTTGTATCCTTTCTCTATTCATTAGTATTGTTTAGTATAGCATTCTAGAAATAAATTAAATAATTAATTAGCCTTCAAAGGACATGGAGACAGATTCAATCATTTCCTCCCTTCGTCTGGGGAACCCTGGAAGTACCACACAGTGTCAACATGCATCCAATTGTGCATGCTGCACTTACATGAGGGAGGTGCTAAGGGATTAATTTGTGTATATTAAAGTCATTAAAACAGCAGCTCTGGAATTAGCTTCCTATGTAGTGGAGTACTTTAAATAACATCCCATTTGTATGGGCAGATTGTCACTTCCTGCAGTGACATGGTAACAGCTTTTAGTGGCACCAGAGGCAATCTCTGAAGTCCTTTAACTAACAGGACCCTATTCATTTACTGGATCTATGGCTTAGCCATGCAATTGCTTTACATTCTACAGAAAAACATTACATTTTGCCATCTACAGAACCCACGAGTGTCTGATGTCTTCCTAGTGTTTCCCTCTATCAGTCAGTGGTAGAAAAAACACAAGAGAAATTGAGTGGAGCAGAGTAGTCCTGGGTCTGAGCTGGAGAGAAGGCAGCCAAGGGAGAGAAGTAAAGGAGCAGTGGGACAGGGGAGGACTGTGTGACACTACTGTTTGCAGCAAGGTTTACAAGGTTTGGAAGAGAAGAAATCCTGAAAAAACTACTATGGGGAACATGGGAATGCCTCAATAAGAGCAGCAGTCCAAGGAGAGCAAGACCAAAACTACAGAAATTAGCTGAGACAAAGGCACTCAAATCATCAGAGGTAAATGCACAGTAAGTAATAAGTAATGCTAGGGTGACAGTTCACTCTGCATATTTATATTTCTCTTCACTTTGTATTCACAGAGCTCTTTGAAATGCAGGAGTAAGTTTCTGGGAGGCTTAAAGGATTTAGCCATCTAGCTAAAATAAACAAAACACTCCTGTCTGCTGGAGAAGCAGTAGATAAGCCTAGTTACAAGAAATGCTTTAACCAGTTGCTACAAAAAGAAAAACAATCTAATAGAAACAACAAAAAGCCCCAAACCCCAAGCCCAATTAAAAAAACAAAGAGCATCAACTCAACCTAAACCAATCCAAACCCATCTGTGCCTTCCTTGTTAATTTTAAGTATGTGAGTGTTGCTGCCACTCCACCTGTTCTGTGAGGCTTGGTGTCCCAACAGGAGAAAAGAAACACTTGAAAGATGGAAACACAAGAAGGACTTGGGAGAACCATTCAAAAGGGTATTTCTGATTATTCAAGCTGTCCCTTCCAGTAATTTTCTTTGTGCTCTTGCTCCTGGTAATGATCAGTTGCAGCTTTGAAACACACAGGAGTGCTCAACATCAAACAGCCAGACCACATGGACATGGCCCAGATATTACCACATCACTATATTACATAAAAAGTCAAAAAAGTTTATTGCCCCTCCTCACTTAGAGCATTATCTCTGCCCTCCATGTTTCCAAAAAAGGGTTGGTGGAAAAGATTAGCAGAGCCAAAAATATTCCTCATCCAGAAAATACAGAAGAGAGCTTGAACTCAGACAATCCCCACTTGATATTTTTGCTTGCTATGAGCTGGCAAGTAGCTGAAATTTTAGACAGCAAAAACCCAAGAAGTATTTGGAAATTAATCAATACAATGAATTCTTCATATGAAAAGGTTGAAGAATGGGTGAGAAACAGATGCTATATAAGCAGAACCAAGAGAATAATGACCTGGATGCAGGTAGAAGTCTCTCCTGTACTTCTGTGAACAGATTATTTGCTGCACTATTGCCTGGTCCCTATAAGAAGAAACATATCCAATTTTCAAAACTGTGCTGAGGAGTATAAAGAAAAACTGTAGTGGGCAAGTCCCACATGACAGTGATGGGAACTTCTCATTCTGATGTATGAGGAGGCTCCAAGCACACAGGCAGATTTCATTTCCCCTGCCATATCTGAGGTGTGCCTAGTTGTCTCGTTTGTGTAAAAGAACAAAAAAATCAATTTGAAACACACGAATATTTGAAGACATTGTCTCTGCAACATTTAAGGACACGCAGAATGAAATCTGCATGCAAGCTTGTGTAACAGTGCCAAAATTATTCACTAGGAAATGTCCATTCCTCACCTGAGCATTTCCCCAGTGCTCTGCCCTGCAGTTCTGTGTGTGCAGCCTTGTGCTGCTGCTCTGTTTTCTCAACATGTCTGAAAGCTCCCATTGCTCACAGACCTTTGACATCCTTCACACATTCCTTTTTTTGAGGCAGTGGAAGGACAGTTTATTTTCAAGACACATAGCTATCCACCTTCCCCCGGCCACTCTCCCAGAGGTCACCCAGTAATTCCATTTCAACACAATGAGTTTGCATGCTGGCATTATCTAAAAGTTCTCCCTGTGTGTTTTAAAGACCTGTTTTCTGTGGTTACTGAAAATTGGCAAGTGTCACATGAGTGACTGAAGAAAGCAAGCAGTGCACAAAGCCAAGGGAGAGTGACATTCAGACAGGTTGTGTGCAGTCTTTTAAGGTATTCACCCTAAATGCACACTCCTGTCAGTTATTTACTAATCTCATCTCCATTAGGATCTGTTTACAAAGCTCTAAATATAAAGAAATACAGCAAGTTCCCATTTCCCAAGTAGAGGATAAGAACTTGAGTTGTTTTCTCCATGAAATGGAAACACTAGAAGTGAATATTACAGCCCTTCATAATGTTTTTGACAAGACATTTTTCATTAAATAAAATGTTATTTAATGACATATGCAGCTCAGTTCAGGTAGGTATCTGGGATCTCAAGTGAAGTCACAAAGATCCCAAATTTTAAAAAAGTCTGACTTGGGAATCTGAAAATGGGTGTTTCAACAGCTCTACTTCACAGAGAGTAAAAGGTTTGATCTGGATCCAGTGGGGAATTTCAAAACCTTAGAGGCTGTTGCAAGACAGAATTTCTTGTTCCTCAGCCAGCTCTTGTCAGCATAGTCATAATAACCATAATCAGAGATTTATGTAGTCTTTTATCCCTATAGAACTTAAAGCAGTCTGCAAGTGACTGTAATCATAAAAAGCATGTATGAAACAGTCACACTCATACTCCCCACTAAGTTAAAGAGGTTAGTCTGCACTGAATTATGACAGCTGTTGAAGAAACTGCAGAGTTATGGCTTAAAAATAAGTGTGAGGTACATACAGCAACTAATTGAACAGCAAAGGGGATTTAAGTAAGCAACCTATAATTATTATAACTGAATTGAGCTATAAGATGAAAGCAAGCAAGCAGGTTTTACTGAGAGGATTTGTAAAAAGTGCGTCATTTTTTATCTCAAGAAAGGCTCCTCCCATCTGTGGTTGCCCCTGAAAGCCCAGTTTTAGTCCCTAAGCTGAATTCCATGAGCATGCTTTCACCTGATACAGCACACCCAGAGTCAGGTTTGTGAATAAGGTTTACCAGTGTCTGGAGAAGTTACTACATCACTGCAAACAGCTTCTCCTAGACCACCAAACCAGAAGTGGAATGTCATGGGAAATAATTTACATACTACCTGATTAAAAAAAAATTTAATTCCAGTCTGTGCAGTTACACGCACAAAATTTGAGGCATTTTTATCACAACTACAAAGTTAAGCAGACAAGATGAAGACAGTTGACATGATTCCAAATAGGCCAAAAAGGCATTTCTCGTTCACACAATTTTAGAAGCTCCACATGCCAATCTCATACCACTTGGGGCTTAAATGCATAATATACTCCTGTGAGATGCTTTAGAGGTTATTGTGTCAAAGAGCAAAGCAGAAAGCTCTGACAGGGAAGAAATTTCCAGGAGTTTCCCAAGACAAGCTCAGCAGAACACACGGCTGCTGAAGGAGAGTTTCTGCTGAGGGAAAACCAGCTACCTCTGTTAAAAGCAAAGACAAGAAACTTGTGCAGTTCTGTACAGGAGGAATACTCACCAAAGTGCAAAGAGCTGCACAGAACACTGACAGAAACTTTGCCATTATCATGGCTGTGGGATGGCATTATCACTGCAGTGAATGCTTGTGCACCAAAGGCAAAAGAGACCAAAAAAAGTAGTGTAAATATTGTAGGATTGTTGAATGGGATGCTGCTCTTCTGAATCTGTTTGAATTTATCAGAAATAAAACTATTATTTCTTTTAGAAGAATGGTTGATGGAATCTTCTCACATCAGGTTAAATTGCAATTATGAAGTCATATGTAAGCTAACAAATAAAAGCTACTAAAAAGACTAATTACGCTGACATTTTAGCCTTTTTTTATTATACATATTTGTTCTTTATTGGAATATGAAACAACACACTGCAACAGTTCTAACCTTTTTTGTTATACCAGAATAAAGGGGACAAATCAGTTAGATTTGACCATCTCCTCAGTGTCCTCAACCAAAGTGGAATTTTTGAGATGTAAAAGCTTATCGAAAGAGACAAGAAGCTCTTCTTGCTCCCTAAATGAGGCTTTAAGGTATCTTGTGGCAGGCCTGAGCCCCTCGTGGGGGGCTGTTCTCTGTGCCCCTTGCCATGCACAGTCTGTATCCAAAGCTTGCCATGGTTTCCTCACAGCCTACTTTGCTCAAACCTAACCAGCAAAGATTAGTGTGATCCAGGTGTGCTTGGGCTCACTCAAAATCATCACACACCTGAAATGGAGTGAAAATGAAACAGTTTAAGCAAAACTGAGTCCTGATAGAACTGTAATCTGCGAACCCAAGCAGGTTCTGGAGAAGGGTTCTAAACAAAAAGGGAGCGCAGATTGTAGCAAAGGGATTTCAAAGTTCTTGATGCAACTCAAAGGAAAGGGGAAATTGAAAGAAGGCCCTGAACAAAATTTAAAATGTTTCTTTTTTCAACGAAAAGCCTCTCAGAGAAAGGAGCACAAGCATGTCTCTGCTCATGAAATGATGCTCACTCTCTCCCTGTGGTCTCTCCCATATGAAGTTGGGAAGATCCAACAGCAATTGTGGAGCCTGCCTAGTGTTCCTCATTAGGTTCTTAAGAAGTCCTTGCTAGTGAAATTCCCATGGTAAAATGAATAAGGCTGGGTTTGGGCTCACAGAAAAATTGAATTCTGAATGGATATTTCTGTGGTGCACAACAAGGCATCTCTGACTGCAGTGAAGTTCTGTTCACTGCACACCCTGCAGACTATACCAAACCCTTTCATACATCTCAGCAAAGAGTGGCTAGCAAAAAATGGCATTGTGTCACTGGGAGCTGAGGACTGCTGGGCTCACGTGCAAGCAAGGTGATGGAGCTGGACTTAACACTGGTAACAATTTCTGTTGCTTTGTCTTCTAAAGCACAGTGTCTTGTCTGCTCACATCTGGGGAAAGGTGTCTCCTGTTCTTCCTGCAACTCCTGTGGCATTGCTTTCACACAGCCCTGTCCACAAAAGCAGAGGGATCTCTGTCAGACAAGCTCTTTTTGGTCCCACAGGCCAGGTCAAAATCCTGTTAAACGGACACACAGGAATGCCAGTAAGCACAAAGAATCCAATGGAGCATGGACTTGAGGCTTCACAGTCTTGGGAGCTCGACAAAGTTAAGACATTAAAAGGACTGATTCCTAGAGAATTTGTTCAAGTTTCATGAACATTTCAGCTTATATGAATTAGCTTCTACTGAGTATTTTGCCCACAGAAAAACATGTAATCCAGGCACTATTAAAGCTCCATCCAAAGCACTTCTAAAACAATTTATTATTCTCTTTCAACTAATGGGTACTAGAGCTACATAGTAACTCTTGAGAACAGTAGAAACTTACCCCTTTGCCTGAGGAATGGCCATCAAAACGAGCTCACTGCCTTTCCCTCTCTGACAGACAGCTTGCACCCAACTTCAAATCCCTTCTGAAGCCTGAGCTTCAAGTGTGGAAGGAAAATAAAACAAGAACATCCCTATTAAAGGAAGATTTCAGGGAGAACCTGCGTTGGAGTCCTGGATGCTGAGAATTTTAGACTTTCTGTGCATACAGACTCTAACTGTAATTGGCCTTGGGACAAAACTGGGACATGAGGGCATTCACCTACCATGGGCTGTCACAGTGACATTTCTGACTTTATAGTTATTTGTTTTCAGAGCAGTTTTTCCAGTTTTGCATCTTAATGTGGGGTGAATGTGGGTTTGGCCTTTACTTCATTCGAGATTTTGCTCTTCTGTCAAAAGAATAAAGAAGCAGTAAAAAGCAATAACAACTCCCAGTCTAATTTTGATTTCAAGACTGCCTTCAGACTTGTTTTACATAGGCTTTATGATGCAGCATTAAACTTTGTTCGGACAAGATTCCTATCCTTGCAACAATAAAGAACTCTGCAGTAGACCCTAAGAACTCTTCCCTGTGGAAATGTTAACACCCAAGCAATTTTCACCCTGATCATTCAGTTTTCTATTTATTTCTTTCTACTTTCCAACGCACCAGTGCACAGTGAATAGTACACAGGAATCTGCCTCCTTGCCAGTAGATAAGTGAATTATAATCACCCTCAACAAATAAAGCAGCCTAAATTTAGGTGCACAAACACAAACTTGCAGTGAAGTAATTGACTTGCAAGCTACAAGACCAAGATTAAACAAGCTACAAGATTAAACAATAAACAGAAGAGAATGCATGGTTATGAAAATGATTCTTTAAAAGCTTAAGAAGGATTTGGGCTGAGTTGGAAACAGTGATTCTCATGTGAAAATCTTAATTAGTTTGTAAAAGTGCCCTTATTTAGACTTGCTATATCCTAAGAACTTCTCTTTGTGATTTTTTTTTCTTTTTTAAACTAGAAACAATTAAATGGTAATTTTTATAATGGTGTGGAAGATTTAGATGGCTGTTCTATAAGTGCACTCTCTTTGGCTGGATAAGTAGTTATATTCAAGGCTTCTTCATTGTTTTTTCCATGGTATCTAGATTTAAAACAGATTAAAGTCTTAAACCTAAAATGAGGCAATTAGGAGAGTCCAGGTGAATCATAGCTGATCTTTAATTTGAAGGTTCAGGTGAGTCATTACTTTTTATAAGTTTCCTGATTACTGAGCTCCCCAACATACAGATAAGCATGCTGGATTAATTATGAGTAACAGCAGAAGCACAGGAGAAATATCACCCACTTGTGTCTGAGCTGAGGAGAAAAAATAAGGTTCCTGCCAAAACCACCCCCAGCATAATGCAGAATGGCTGGAGGTTCTTTAACAATATTATTGGGTGTGATTTGAGTTCAGATGAAGGCAGGAGAGGAAAAAAATCAAAATATTAAATAGAAAACAATTTTCTTTACAGACTTACTCCATCTTGTGTGTGTATATGGGTTTTTCCCTGGCAGTCTTTTAACACAATCCTGTTCTTCACATTGTCTGGTTGGAATTACATTCAAAAGGCTTTAAACCAAACAGTGCATATGAACCAAAATTATTAAACCTTCTCTATTGTTGCTGCTTATAATATATATGAGCATCATATGTCTGCTAAAGGAATAAAAATGTCTTTTCTTTGCACACAGTAAGTTCTTTATCCAAGCTAACATCTCCATGATTCAGGGACAAGGCTTGGGGTGTCCAAACAGTGACAAGCCCTTGATTTCTTGCTCCACCTCAGGTGATACAGGCTGTATCACTGTGTGTTAGACCTGCAGCTTATTCGTGTGAATTCCATGAAGCCAAACCACTTTAGGAGCTGACAGTCTTGGTCTGGGTTATTTTTCCCTTCACATCAGTGCTAAAGTATGGAATTAACTACCACGGTAGTAGAACTGAATTCTATCCTTTTCTGCTTAATATTGCATAGCAAGGGACTGGTCTGTGATTGCAACATTAACCACAATACCACACAATGAGGATGTGCAGAGCTTAAAGACACTGCTTGCTGCTGCTTGAACCTCACATGGCACTGAGGAGATGCATTAACCTTCAATTGTCTTGTGCTAATAAACAATTTAACCAAAAAAAAATAATGCTAAAGGAAAGCCCGTACCTGGCCCAGCCAAAACAACTGCAAAACTGCAGCTCTCCTGGTGCTGAGCTCTGTCCCAGCTGATCCACTCAGCATTGTGCACATCCCAAAGACAGCTGAGAAACCAAAATATGAGATTTGTAACCCTTTCAGCTTCTCTGCCCCAGAACCCTGCACACAGAAACACCCAGCTGTGCAGGGAGCAGTGCAGACAAACAGAACCACTGTCAGCTGGCCATGAGCACAGACCCCCTGTCCTGAGCATGGGGTGGGTGCAGAGCCCTGACAGCAAAGCACCCACAGCACAGGGCAGCAGCACTGAGATCCTCATCTGCTTCCTCACTAAAGGAAAGCACAGATAGGGGTGCAGAGAGCACAGAGAATTGTATTAACCTGGATAAGACCCCTCTTTAAATACATTAAATCATCTCCTGTTCTTCGAGAAAGCAGCTTTGAATTCCTATATACAGCCAGCTGCTGTATATACTCCAGGGAAAGTGCCACTCATACATTTGCAGCAGCTGAGTCTCAGCACAGCACTTTTCTGTCTGGGGAGACTCACCAGTTAAAAGGCAATCAAAAAGCAGAGTCCCAAAGAGCAGAGTGGAAAGGAGCGCTGTCACCTGGCAGGTGTCCTCCTGCAGGACTGCTGATGCACCAAGCGTTTTCTCTGCATGAACACAATAGGATGATGGAGATGGAACAGAGGAGGGGAAGAGAAAGCTGCAGCTTGTGATCAAGTCTTTGTAAATCACTGCTTCACACTGAGAAAAGAGCCACATGGATTAGAACATGCCAATATTTTGTTGTAGGGATCAGACTAGCATAACATCAAAGCTCTACAGCAAAGACTCAGTCCTGTTTCTCTGAAATGCCTGTGCTTTCCTTCCCCCCTTCTCCCTTCCTTCTGATGATCTTTCCAATGCATGAAAAAAACCAGAGAGGCACGCACAGAGAGCCTGCTTATCTCAAAGCCTGACTATCTGCTGCCCAGAATGACACCAGAGCCCTACAGAATCTGTGGCAGCTGTGGAGCACAACATCCAAAGGTGTCAGCAGAAGGAGGTGAACCGAGGTTGGATAGACCTGCTCATAAGAAATGGAAGTATTCAGAAATCATTGATTTCTGAATAATGAAGTCTTGCCTTTCATCCTATTTCCCACCTGCAAACTTGCCACACTCTTCAGAGAAGGTAAATAACATTATTTCATTTTATTGTGGGGAAATGGAGAAACAAAGCAGTAAAAATAATTGTTCATAACAATCCAAAAGACCCATGACAGAGCCGGACATCATTCTGAATCCAAGCTGGCCCTTTGGACAGGAGATGTAGCCAGGTACCCCAGCAATGCTCTGGGTCTCTGGTGCTGGTGCTTGGCCCTGGCTCTGTGCAGTGCAGACCCACTGTCCACAGCAGCCACCCCCAGGGCTCCACTGCCACCAGAGAAGGATGAAAGCAGCTCCTCACGAGCTGCAGGGCAACCACAGGGTGACCTCCAACACAACACACCCCAAGTAAGCAAATATTGTCAATAATAACCAATTAAATGGAAGAAAGTTTAAAAAAAAAAGAAAAAAGCAGTGACATTTTCCTCCACTTGTTGCCAGCCAAGTGCTGCTGTTCACCCAGGTAAAAATATTACTTGTGTCTACAGGATGGTAGAAATATACTTTATTATTAGCAGTTGCTGAGAGGCAGCTGTGTAAACTTTCTCCTGATTCCTGCTGGTGGGTTGAGCAACAATTTGATTTACCACATTCAGATTTCCTTTTGGTTCTTCACTCCATTACATATACACATCAGAGGACACCACAGAGAAATTCTGGCCCATCTTCAGTTTAAACTATTAATGTAATACTTTGACTCATCCATCTCTCACACTATAAATGTTTTGTTAATATGATACAGTACTCAAGATGAGGATAAATCATGGCTGTAAAAAGAATTTGCTTTCCACTTCCAGAACCACCCTTTGAGTACCCACATAGAATATTGACCTATGACACAATGAAAGCCTAGTAAAAACTAATTTAATAAATGCAAATCTATTAATAAACCCAGCTATAATGTGGAATGAGGATGTTCACCTTCTCCTTAGATTTTTCATTGTGCCAGGGATAGAACAGAGGATTAAGGCTATGATTACTTTTCTGCTGGTCTCTGTACCAGCTCATTTCACAAAAGGGACACTGGGACTTTAAACACTCTTGGAATAAT
This sequence comes from Zonotrichia albicollis, assembly GCF_047830755.1. Lineage (NCBI taxonomy): Eukaryota > Metazoa > Chordata > Aves > Passeriformes > Passerellidae > Zonotrichia > Zonotrichia albicollis. The sequence continues at coordinate 25,358,219 of NC_133827.1, read as the reverse complement.
AATTATCAACTGATTATTAGTGATTTCAATGCAAAATTGAAGCAGTAGCAAACCACTGAAAAGCTCAAGCCACTATTGAAAGCTCAGTCTGTGTTCATTCTGATCTGAACTAAAAACGACAGCTGGTTCTGGGACCAATTCAAGATAGTTTGGCTTAAAATGGAGCTGGAAGTAGGAGCTGGCTTGCTAACAAACCAATTTTTTTCACAGAAAGAATAAATTGTAGAAAATTTTCCAAAACTTCTGCACACATTGCTGGAATAGCTGAATTGCTCTAAACCATTTCTATTATTAGCAAACTTTCATTAGTTTCAGAAAACAACATACTTTCCAAGGTATTTAACAACCATATGTATATATGAAAGAGAGAAAAATATTTGTCCCTCCTTAGATACTTATTATCCAATCATAAGCTAATTTTCCCTCCCCTAGTTCCCTTCCTGAGTAGTATAATTTTTCTGCAAGAAAGGAAAATACTGGTGCCTGATCACAAGTTGGGATCTTGGTAACAGCAGAAGTCAGCATTAAATCATCTGAAACCAGTTCAAGTGACCCAGGTTCAACATATTCATTAAAGATTTATATAAAGCCATCTGCATTAAAACCTTGAGCCAAAGGTTGCATTACACTGGAAAAAACCCAAAATGTGAGTTTGATGAAAGTTACTGCAGAAAAGCAATTTGAATGATTGCTTAGGAGCAGTGAATGTGGGTCCTTTCAGACCCCAGGTAACACCCTGAGCTAGGAATACCTGCAGTATGTGCAGCCCAGAATAAAGAAAAATTACCTGGTGTGGATTACAATTTAGGCAACTTGGATTAATTTTAAGGACATCTATATTCATACAAAATTGTGACAACATCAATTTGTTACAAAAGTAATTATATATGTAATTTTGCCTATTTAATATGTTTATTGGTTAAGAAATTGTTTTAGCTCTTTGGGAAAAATCAGCAGTGAACTTCCAGCTCAAGGTTAAACTTAGGCATCAAGCCACCATAGGCTAACAGAGCATATCCTGCAAATTACCCAGCCCACTGTGCATGTGCTGAATCTGTGCTTCTCAAACCATCAAAGTCTTCACAGGATCAGCCTAACAAGCTGATCTCACCCACATCAGAGATTTGGAAAGAACTTTGCACCCCATAGATCAGTTCAAATTGTGCTTTCAACCAGAAGACAGGCTCCTTTTCAGTCCAAGTAGGAGAAAAGTAAACTCAGTCTTACCCCTGGAAATGTTTCCACTAATACTGGGTTTCTTCTGCTCCCTAAAAGGCAAAAGAACTTAATCTGTGTTTAAAGAATGCAGAGTACAGTATTTTTGACCAGCCTCTTGAGGCAGGTGCACTTTCACACTAAATCTGTAGTGACCCAGCCAAAGAGGAGCCCATCCTCCTGTGGCCCTGTGTTCTTGTGTCTCTGCTGTGCCTTGGGACAGCTAAACCCTGCTCCTTCAGCAGGGTGCTCACCTCCAGGGCTGACTGGCACCACAACTCACAGGGAACTGTCTTCTAAAGTCACCCAACCACCACATATTCAACTCAGTGATCCTTTGAGTTCAGCTAAAGCTGAGTCAGCTTCTTTGATGAGCTCCATGCTACAAATGCCAAGTCTCTGAGGAAATGGAGTACTGGCTTTGGCACTGAAAGGAAGGGATTTAAATTACATTCTGTGTGGCTTCTACATAAGGAAAAAGTCAGGTTTAGCTACCTCAGCATAAAGTCTTCTAAGTAGATGAGTCTCCAATTAGACAAGGATAGAAGTCACTCATTCTGAATCTAAACATGCTTGGGCTTTGTATCACACTGATTGGAAATTAGTGCCTCAGATTCATTTCTAGTTAAAGTAGGCTAACTAAATTCCACAATTCATGATGCTTATTCTTTCCAGATCTACATACAGTGAGCAAACAGCATCTTAAAAATTTCGAAGTAATTCTGCTGCATTTGTGATTGCCTTCTGCAGTTCAGAACCATACAAGGTATAATACACAATTTTTTCCACTTTCTAGTTTTCTTTGTTTTTCTCCCTCTTTTTGGCAGATGTCAAATAAAGGGGTTTTATCTTTCTGCTGCTATTTCTCATTTTTCAGCTGCATCTCTGATCTCACCACAATGAGCTGGAGTGTTCCTCTGCCTCCACACAGCACAAACAACAGGGCAGACCCGGCAGGAGGGATCCAGAGGAACCAAACAGCATTGGCAACAAGCTATTCTAAATGTGCAAAGAGATAAAGTCTTACCTGCTACACAAGTCTCCTCTCAAGGGACTGCTGGCTAGAAGGGGGATGAAATCCTGCCCCTCTAGAAGTTCAGTCATTAACTGTACTGCCATTGGAACACCAGATTGTGAGTGGCAGAGCCTGTGTGGACACAGATCAGATCAGCTCACCCCAGTTCCAGCCTACCTGCAATTCCACACTCCTCAGTCACAAACCATGCCTCCTGCAGGGACATCTCCATTGCAGGGGCAAGATGAGGATTTTTTTTCCCACAGGAGGATCTCTTTTCACAGGATGACACAACTATCAAGTTGCATTGCCTTCTTTGCCCACAATAAGAATGACAGAAGCAAAAATTGGTCTCTGAATTGCAACTTCAGTGATGAGGTTTTCCCTCCTTTATTTTTTCATTTTACTCAAAGAGAGGACCTTCAGCTCATCCTTCAACTTCAGCTGCTTGAAAAGAGATGCCAGAGGTCACTGGATCACCCTTAACCTGCTATGTCACCTTCAGGCAGAAGGATTATCTATGGCTTAGCTGAACTCTAGGTAGGGAGCTGAAATGGATTGCAAAAGAGCCTGTGCAAATCCCATAGGGACAGGTGGGTTCAGAAGCATTAAACTGTTAATCCAATGAAAAGGAAGGGACTACATTCATTAGTAATCACATGCAATCAAACAATATAATTACAATATAATAATATAATTATTTTAAAGGAATGACTGATTTGTGAAATGAAGGATATGAATTTGCATGACAAATGTACAGTTGCCTTCCCACAAATATAAGTCTGAACCAATGGGCTGTTTCACACCTACTGTGTTATAGAGGACAAGAGAGAAGGGCTGCATTTATTGCTGCTCACACCCACACCAATTTATAGCCACAGCTCTTTTCCAACAGCATCAGCTATGTTTTGGTCCAGGATAGACAGCCAGAAGAAACATGAAGTCAAAATCAACCAGAGCTGAATATAAACATGTGTTCACAAGTGTCTGATCAAATTTATGATTTTCAATAATATGTGCCTAGATTCAAGTCTGTTTTACTAGGAGAATGCAAAGTAAATACTGAATTGTTTAAACTACTTTTATTTTCCATGACCTCTAATATTGCTGCACTGCAAAACAAGGTCCAAAATTAATGATTTCACCACACAGGAATCTGAAAGATTTTTACCTCCTTTCTGGGTTCCTATATTTGAATGTCAATACATTTCATAATTTCCAGTGGCAAAAATAGTTATTTTCATTATAAATACCTTTACTCGTGATATTTGCATCTGTGCTATTATTTTATTATAATAGAGAGAAACTAAGGAAGAGTAAAATGGCTTGTAAGTAGAGCTACAGAGAATAAATCCTGTTCTGAAGGGATTTTGCAATGTGCTGGATCCAGGTTTTGTTCTGACTGGAAATTCTCCAAAGGAATGTTTTTCCATAGGAAAATGCTGATTCATCAAACCCAAGCATTTAGCAGTAGAAAAGGCCAACTGCAGTGGAAATCTGCCCAGGCTCCTGCCAGCCTGCCTGAGGCACTGCGCTGCACAGATGGGAAACCAAAGCAACCAAAAACTAAAAATAAGAGGTCTGACACGGAGATAAGGTCATGGGAGGCTCATTAGCTCCTGTTGCCAGTGTCCTACATGTCGAAGGTTTCTCATTCTAACTCAGTTCACCTGGAGGATTGCTGGGCTGGCAGAGGAGGACTCAGGGTCATGAAAAGGCAGATGCCTCTCATCCCCAGGGCCAGGATGCCCCACTGCTCTTTCCCCATTTGCCACCCAGGACGACACAGCTTTGTTTTATGAGAGCACTTTAAAACCCACAAAGCTCATGTGAAGCACAAAACATGTAATTACCACTACTTTTGGCAAAAAAAAGAAAACCCAAATAAAATAAACAACAAAAACCCCCAACAGCAACAACCCACAAAAACAAACCAAACTTTTTTAAACTTTCTTTTGTCCTGAAAACCATCAAACTATCATTTGTGTGCACTAAAAGAAGTAACAATGAGAATTACTGTAATGGAGTTGCATAGAGTTAATAACTCACTAGCCTGTATTTGGGAAAGTACCCCCCAGATGCACAACTGAGCATACAGCTGAGATGTTGGCTAGAAAACACCAGCAAGCTCATTATATATCAGAGTTACCACACGCAGTACCAAATTTACTCCAGGATCTACAACTTCTAATGTGGCATTCAAAACACAGGGGCCTAATCAATGGTTCCTCCTTTTCCTTTGCACCTCTGTCTTATGGCAGGGTTTTGTGCTTGCCCTTTTCCAGTGTTCTGATCCTTGTCTTTCCCCCCAGCCCTCAAAGACATTCTCTTAAGGCTGCCTCAGAAGGACTAGAGCAGAGTACTTTGGAGCCTTTAAGACACTGAAAGTTCAGACCCACAGAGTGGCCATTACATGAAGAATCACAGTCTGACTTTAACAAAAATATCTACCATTGCAATGGCATGAATTCTTTTAAATGAAATCACACTCCCTCTATGGCCACAGGGGATTCCTCCAGGAAAGCCTCCTCCTCTAAAATCTTCACCATACTGTCTAGAGAATGAGGGAACCCTTATATTTGCTCAGCTGCAGTGATTCTCTGTGAAACTCCTCAGTGGAAGCCAAGGGATAATGGGGATTATACAGAAAAGGAACAGTTCAAAGATTCAGGAAATCGTAACATAATTTTGTGCAGCCAGAACTGTGCAGTGAAAACAGACCTCTGCTTTCAGAAAACTATAGGACCTTTCATGAGAGTTACTTGCTACTGATCTCTACTAAGAACACTGCTGAGCTCAAAATTCTGGGAGATGAAAGGGACAAGAGTCTAATAAAATTATTATGTAGGATTTCCACTGCTCTCTTCTAAACTGGTCTTATATCAGAAAGTTTGACCTTTGGGGAATTGCTTCTTGGAACAGCTCGTTCTGGAGCACACAGGGGAGAGGATGTTCTGACCCTTGTCCTGAAAACACTCGAGCCTGCTCTGGCACAGCTCAAGAGGCAGCTCTAGGGGGGCTGCCAGTGACAATTACCAGCACAGAATCCATGCAATAGCCTTGAGGAACAAAATTGATGGGGACAGGGCCAACATATCAAAGGAATGGTCAATCTCATAGAGTGACACTAAACCCCAGAAAAAGGTAATTTTTTTCAAACTTGACGTTGTTAAAGGCAAAGATTTTGCTCTTACTTTGTTTGAATCAAAAATCTATCCTGAGAAAAGAGAAATCCAACCCACATCCCTCTGTAACCTAAAGAACTAGAACAAGAAACAAATCCACTGAAATGAAGGCCAGAGTATTCCACATGACTCACAGTCAGTGATCAGAAGGATGTGACTCTGATAAAATTAAATAATTAAATTAATTTCCCTTTATTCCCATAAAGTCACAAGTGCTGATATCTCCTCTGTTCTGCTAGGTTGTCCAGGATGTGGGAGAGTGGAGCTGGGTCACACCAGCTAGAGAGTGACACAGAAAAAAATGGTCTGGCAGGTACTTTAAGCCATAAATGAACTTAAAAAGAACATTAAATGAATTGGTTATTAATAAGTTTATGAACCATACCTCAAGTGTGCAGTTTGAAAATACATAGTGCTGCATATAAGAAAATAGTTTGTTTCCTAAACAGCGAAATTTTGAGCAAAAAGTAAAGGACAAGAAAGGAAACTTCTCAGTAAATAAAGGCAAAAAGCCACATTATCTTGCAAATTCATGCAGGAGGTTATGGGACATGGCTCCAGGTTTCTCAAGGCTCCAAATGTCTCTGCTGAGCCCAAGGTACATTGATGTCTTGAGATATCTTTATAATCACATTCCTCCATAATCATTTTCTACAGCATCTTCCCTTCTTTAAAGGTTCATTTGCCCACATCCAAAGGCTGCTCTAATACCCCACAGCTGTACAACCTTGAATCCAATTTCCATAAAGGCAGGGAAAGTGTGAGAAGCAGGGTTTGTGCTTTCACTTTGCCTTGACTTCTTCACCTGACCCTGGACCTGCCTGGTCCCCAGACTTGTCTGGTGGTCACTGCTCTCTCCTCTGGACCTGCTGCTCCCTCTCTCAGGATGAGCCTTGTCAGAGGGGCTGCTGCCTGCCTGCCAGCCAGCTGGCACCCCAGCTCCCTGGCACGTGTGACATTGCACCACAGCATTCCAAGCACCTCCTGAGCAGTGCCTGTGTGCAGCTCATGTGAGCAGCCCAGCACTGGGCATCTGTTAGATCAGAATTTTAAATTCGCTGCTAAAAGTATCAATGCTGCAGAGTTGCTTCATCTTGGGAAAACTAGGGAGAGCTGGACTGATGCTCATGTTGTGATGGAAAGTTTTTTTGGCTGACTTTGTGGGGGGTGGTTTCCATCCCTTTGTGGAGCCATGGTTTATTTTGTTTCTTGTTTTGTTTCTTGATAGCCTGCCAGCATTCTCTGGGATAGATTATTCCTCAGCATTTTCTGAATCTCTGTCAGTACAGTCCAACACTTCCTCCTCCCAGCTCTCATACATGCAATGACTCAGCCCTGGCTCTCACTTTCCCTTTGCTGAACTTTGTGACAATTTTTTCAGCTGCATTGCTGTGTGGCCTGAAGAAGTATGTATAAAGTGTGCCAAAAAGGCATTTCAAACAACAGAAAGAAAAAGCAAGAAAGCTGCTTGTTTCTCTTGCATTAGAATATATCTGCATTTTGTGTCTCAAATCTATGCGTATAGGGACACTCACATTTATCTGTGCAGGACAGGAGGGGCATGTAAGATGCTCAGCAGTTGCTAAACCTGCAGAAACATTTACTCAGAAAAGTTTTGAATAACAATTTCTTGTTGCATGGGCCTCATATCACATCAGAAGGCACTGACAAGACACATCTGAGATTTGAAAAAGTTGAGTGATGAAATGAGCTGCAGTGGTGGAGTTGTGGACATACAAAGCAGGTTAAGACACACAGTCGCTTTGAATTACAGGCAAAGAATGGGTTGCAAGCAAACACCCCATTATTGTTTACTAAATTCAGGGATGACAGAATTAATGTCTGCAACTTCATAGAGAAATAGCACAAGGAGGCAGTGATGACCCCAGTCAAAAGGAAAGGATGGCATAGCTGGAGAAATTGTGAGCCACTCTGAGGTAACTTCCAGTTGGCCCTTGAATGGACAGAAGCAGGTAATAATATTCTTGTTCATATAAGCTTAATTCTATTTTTCCCAATTCTATTCCAGTTAAAACATACAAGGAAGGAAAACTCTTAATGAACAGGGCACTGTGAGGGTCAGGGAAAGCAATACAAGTACTGAATAAATGAAATCCTCAATTCCTGGCATTACCCATCCCTAGTGAAAATCCACATTTGAAAAAACCCCTCTGTACTGCACCACATCACGGTATGTTTATTGCAAGCTTGATGCCCCACTGTTTCTGAAGCTATGGAACAATTAATTCTTCAGTGAAAGGGGCCTGGAGCACCATTAAATTCCAAACTGAAGACTTGATTCAGGCTAACTAGAATAGCCTGAACTTTTTACAAGTTTCAAAATTTAGTGAGAAACTTATCAATTAAGTAGAAGGATTTGATAAGCTGTGCACATATTTTTCCACTCTTTCTCAGACTGTCTTTGTAGTTCTGCTCTGCTACAATATTTTATCCAGTTGCTGAATAACAATAACTTATATTGATCTCCCAGGCAGGGCTCTGTCTCTTTTGATTTCATGTGAACCCTCAAACACACAGATCAAGCCTTTGCCTTGGCATAAGAGCTGGAGTGGTTTTGCTTATCTGAGAACTGTTTGTACCATTGCTGCTGGCCAAGGGATCCACCTCTGCTGGAATCTTTTGGACTTAGTTCTCTTGTAAAACTTGATCAGTGTTCAGACTCCTAATTCAATGAAAACTTGTTGTAAACATCTCCTCTCACCATTTTTTCTATGTCACAGTCAGCCACCTTCCCTGGGAAGGATGTGCTGCTGCCATGGCCTTTCCTTAGGATATCACTTATATAACAGTGCAATCTCTGTGGTGACACAAACCTCCTACATGTCTCCAGTTCCAGCAAATCTACTTGGTATCTCAAGCTAGAGATGGGCCTGAGCTAAAACTGTGGTCAGATGCACGTGTTCTCTGAGATCATGCCTCTTAGTATGTACATAAACCACTGCCAGGTTGTTTATGTACATGCCACAATGTCAAAACCACAATGGTTTTATTCTAGCTCCAGAACTGCTCCCAGCTTGACAGAATCCATTCCCGTGCCATGGTTTAGGCTGCTCAGCCTTGAAAACAAGAACTTTTTCATTAGTACATATTTATCTGTCCTTCAGGTTAGCTGTAGGGAAGGGTGAGAAATGTGGAGGCAGGAGAGTCCTTCATCCACTATTTTACTGTCAAACAGTTTATAAACCAATAAATAGAAATTCTTCTCCTGCCTGCTAACATTCAAAGAAGTTAAACTATTTAAAGTAAACAAACAGAGAGAAAAGTAGAGGCAATTCCCTCCCATTCTGGCAGCTAGTGAACAAACAAGCTCACACTGTCCTTGTTGTGACTAAATGGTATGGTTTCTGTCTCCTTCCTATCTACACTAATAATCTTGAATGGAACAAAATAAAAGCTTAAAGAAACTATGAAGTTTATATCGAAATGCCTTGTTCTTGGGTAAAGCATCATTTTGATAAACAGTTATTTCAATAAACTTCAGCACTACATAGAAGCTTTCTGATTTTCTTAAATTATGATTTATGGCATTCTGTACAGTGATAGCACTGTAAACTATGGTTTAGGAAAGATAGGTTCGTGTTTGTTAAGCTAGGATTGAGCTCATTCACACTAGACAGGATTCTCTAAACCTTGCCTGATTTTAGGAGTTTAATAATACTTGAGACTCCTAAAATCCCAAGTGCCCTGGGCACAAGGGCTCAGGTGAGAGGTTGGCACAGGGAGCAGCTGAGCTGGCAGAGCCTGTTCTGCCCCAGTTCTGCCCCACTGCCAGCCCAGCCCAGGGATGAGGCAGCAGGGGGAAGGAGGAAGATGACAGGGACCAAAGGAATGTGTTAACTATATAGAGGGCACAACAAGATGTTTGTGCTGTGACATCAGAGCTACTGGAAGGACACTTAGCACTCAGTGTGGGAATTCGACTTCACATGAAGAATCAGCTCTGACTCCCAGGTTACTCATTAGGAGCTTTTCGGTTATACCAATATCTGCAGTTTTAAGGGAATTGGTCTCTTTATTTTAAAAAAACTGATGTGTCTTTACAATTTCTGTTTGATGATATGAAGGGAAAGGAGAACAAGAAGGAACTAGATATCTGTTAGACTATGTGTACAAAATGGTGCTATATCAGGGAAATTATTTTTCTTCATCTAGTGGAATAACATTAAGCTAATTTTCTCCCAGTTTTGCATAAAAGATCTGAACTATAGCTCAGGTGACTATTCCAGGGCAGATCAACGTCATTTCTTAGGCACAACAAAAGAGGAAAAGACTATTATGTTTTATTCAGGCACAAAAAGGTTAGAAAATGAAACTCACTAAAAATTTACAATTTGCTGTATAAGATGAATAAATCACCAAGTAAAATAACCCAAAGTCTATTGTTCTTCTGGGATAAAATTGAACCAACTCAACATTTTTACTGAGGAAAGGAGAGGTTTTTGCAAAGAGTGCACCATTTCTATTCTACTCCACAGATTTCTGTAAGAAATCAGAAACTGCAAGAGGTTTTCTCCAGTACAGTGGATAGCTGAACTTATCCTGATGGGTGCTGCTATCTGGTTCATTAGCTTTATACTATTCTGTTTCAGAAGTTACTAACAGCCTTTAAGACTTTCACAGGAAAAACACCATTGGTACACCATTCTGCTTTGTAAGGGGACAGCTCAATTTTTCACGTTTTAAATGTAACTCCCATCACATACAAGCCAGGAGAGCGCGTTCAGCGGTCTTTGAGTTACAAAAACTCAAAGGTTGGTTGAAAATCTGAATTGCAGTCTTTCTTTTCTGGTTTTGAATGTGAGTTTTTCAAACTTGGCAGTAAAGAGAACATTCAAGTGGCTGGTTTTCTCTGCCTTACCAGATGACAAGAGTGTGATGCATCAAAGAAAGGCTTTCTCAGAGGCCTGTAGAGATATAAAGGGATATTGACTTCAGGTAATCTAGAGAGGCATCTTCCCATGTAATGTTTGTTATAACAAATGGGAAGGATTGCGTGGCTACTGAAAGAACCAAAGGCATTTTGCATTTATTTGCAAACCCTCCCTAAAGATAGACATTTATCTGATCTTAAGTTCCCCTCTCATTATCTCTTTCACCACAGCAAGATCACAGAGTTGCCCAGTAGTAAACATTTGCTCTGAGGATGGGAATCCACCATCAACTCACCCAAGCTGGGTGACTTTGCTGACTGAAAAAGCCAGGAAAATTGGAATAAATCACTGTGATGGCTTGCCATCCTCTTTTAGTGGCAAAGAACCACAAATTTTGCTTTACTTTGTGTAGCTGACATGAGAATTGGCAGCAGAGAAAGCCCTCTGCAGACACACTGAGCCCCACTGCCATGGGCACGGTCAATAGGGAAAGCTGGAGAAACCACAATGAGGAACTCTTCTGGAAATTTCAAGTTACAGCAAATATGGGAGCCCCAGGAACTCTTACTTCATGGGCAAAGCTGTAATTTAATGTTCAGACTGAATTCGTTGCACTGAGCATTGGGGAGACAATGTGGTCTGGAGGTTACAGAGGAGGGCTGGGAACCACAAGTATCCTCTCGGGATTCCATCCAAAACGAGCTACTCACTGCGTGACTTGAAGGAAGTCACTTAATCTGATTTCTGTATGCCTTAGTCAATTTAGATATAAAACTGGATAGAAAGCAGAACAAAGCTAAAATTTCCTGTTGCTTCAGTTAGACCTTATCTATGCAGAATAAATAAGTCCTTTTTGACATAATTCATTATGGAGAGAAATATCAGAAGAAAAGTGACCCAGAAACAGTCTGGTTTGTTAACAAGAAGCAAAACCAGGCACAAAGAGAAGCAGCATTTTCAGATATTGAAGAAATGTATAAAAACAGTACAACAAACACTGTATTGCTCACAGAGCCTGCAGAGAGGAACTTTTGGATAGGAAAAAAGTCTGAGGAGCCTCAGTGGCATTTTGTCATCCATTCATGAGCAATCAGAGTGGCTTTGTGGGTGGTGAGAAGAGGGTGCTCATTTGGAGTAATTTGATCAACAGTTTGCAGTATCCACTTGTGAGAGAGAAGCAGAGACTACCAAAGCTGTAAGTAGATGTCTTGCTGTCCTGATGGTCTGTGGAAGAGGACAGGATAGCCCTACAGGGTGACACAGTGTCCAAAGGCATTAATAGCCAGGCAAACTGGGTCTCTATATACTCTGCTGCCAGTTTGAAAGTCCATTATTTTTTTTTCTGTAGCTGGAACCAGGGTATTAAAAGTCTGGTTTTATCACACTCAGGGCTTTCTAAAAGCTGTTAATCTGTTTCAGCTCTGAACATAAATGATCATGAAAGACAAGTGAACTCCCCTCAGGATGAAGAGTTAGATAACCATAAGATTTTAAGGCAAACAAATAAAGCAACCAACCCTGGCTACCCACAAAGTACATACTAAAGCCTGGATCCATATTTCAAAATATTCTGAAAGTTTAAAGGGTTTTGCATGGAAAACTACTGAAAGAGAAGTGTGGAGCCATCATTCCAAATATGAATTCGAGAATCAAAGACACGCAGAGGAATTTTGTGCAGATCCCTGTTTGATACAGGAAGGATTCTGAACCCATCACAGTATAGCAATAGTTCATCATCAGATGGAGATTTTAACCCCTGGATTTTCATATATGAAATTATTCTTTATATACATATATATGCATTTTATTTCTCAGCAATACAGGCTCCACATTAGAGTAACGTGGGCCTGCCTGTGAATAGAGAGCATAACAGTAAAGTTGTGGTGACTAACAGAGAGATATTCCATTTGGAAAGCCTGCAGGAGCCTAGCCATCATCCAAGGAAATTTTACTCAAATTAAGAATCCTGGACAGAGCTTGAAACATACCAAATCATTCAATTCATCTAACCCACTATTCTCTGAAATCTGCACCAGGATTCAACCAAATTAATGGCCATATATTGAGCCAAAAAACCACCAAAATAGTCCTAGCTACAGCAAGATTTCCCCCTTTCTTAATATGCAACATAGTGTCAACTACTATCAAAAACTCTATGGTATATTTTAATTGCATTGTTACTATTTCTATGCTAATTGCTTTAAAGCACACTCTTTAATATTGCCTTTAAAAGTCATGTCAAATGAATACGATGGGAAAACATTCTGCAATAAGCTTGCATTCTCCCTCTGCTCACAAATGGCTTATAAAATTCAACAGTAACATTTTGGCAATCAGAACTATTTACATAGGAGACAGATGACTAGGCATGGGAAAGCAGCTTTTGTTCACATCAAAGGACCACATACAAATTCTCACATGGTACTCTTATTTTAAAAAATCCTCATTTTTATTTACAGAGAAAAGAGATTGAGCAACTTGATAAAAACATGAATGGTGAGAAGTACAGTATGTTGAAAGAGGGAGAATGCTGCATTGCTAGTATAGTATATAAGGAAAAATTGTCTTATTGCATCATATAAGAAAGTGTCTCAGAGTTCAACCTGGGGACACAAAAGCATGGCTCCTGCACAATCCGCACTCTGTAAATGTCCTGCAGCACAAAGGAACTTGCTCAGTGATATTTCTTATTTTGACTACCTTCTTACAGCTATCTCTTATCAATGACCTTTCTCACTGCAGAAAACCCCCCAGTTTATATAAGGAACAAAATTGGGCATAGAAACCTACTTTTAAATGTTTGGGGAAAATTATCCAACAGGATATACTGTATTTTAAAAAGTCTTTCAAGAAGCTCTCAGCTCTAAAGTTACTACTTCACACCATGGCCACTCCAACTTGACTGAAGAATATTTAGGAACTTAGTTTCAATTACCATGTTGTATCACACAAGTGCTTGTGGCGCTGAATAAAAGAACCTATAACATACTACCTGATCATACAAATACTTGCACATTATACAAAACTTTACTACTTTTTTTTCCCCCTCCCTCAATGGCTGCTGGGTTTTTTTTGAATGAATTTGGTCCTCCCAACTTCAATATGAATTCCAGCAATTTCTAAACACCTAAATAACTTTTTTTCATTATAGAAAAATGTAGTTTATGTGCAAATTGTGAATCACTGAGGTACATTGGCAATTAGTGAGCAATGCTAGTTCAAAATCCCAAGGTATCTCAACAGTATGCTGCCATTTCTGGATGTGCACATACACATTATGTAAATACAGGGTGCTTAGCCCAGAAATGGGCACTGAAGCTCTTAGAGTCTTCAAGCTTGCCTTCAGACTGCCCACAGTGTATATCCAAAATATAAAAGGCTATTTTTCTTCTGTAGTGAAGACTGTGCTCAACAAATTCATTCCTTGGGCATGGTGGAGCTCTCTACAGTAAAGGCCAGTTTGTCTTCTCTGGAGTCAGACATCTGTTAGAAACAGCCAAAGACCATCTAGAAAACTCCCCCAGGAATGCAGGATCATCACCAAGGCTCCTTCCCTCCTATTTTGACCACTTTTGTCATTATTCCTTTTTTAACACGGTTGCGTAGCAATGTGTGTTTAACAAGCACAAACACAGCCATGACACTTCACATCAGAGATGTTTCCCTCAGGGAGAGGATGACAGGCACCCTGTCATGTGCCAGATGGTGGTTACATTATTTAACATTCCACTGGAAGACACAGATATTCCTGCATGTGGCAGGAGACGCTTTGAAGGGAAGAGTTCCCACCCTGTGAAGTGGAGGAGGCAGACACCACTACTTGCTGCAAGACCACTCATTTTCCCTTCCCTGCATCTGGGGTAGTCCCATGTGCTCTTTCCAGCTAACAAACCAGAGCACATCAGCCCTGGAGAACTGACTTGAAGGGACTGACAGCTCAGACTTCTTGCCCACTGGATTGGCAAATTCCCCATGGCTGCTGTTGGCCTGGGGTGGATCTTTCCCAGCTCCTCAAGCACAGTTTGAGCCCACAGAGCTCCAGACAGAGCAGAGTCTGCCTGATGGCAGCAGCTGTAATCACTGACCACCTGCAGCACACAGGCCACAAAGATACAGCTCACTCACTCCTTGACAATGCTCATTTTTACCCACTATTTTACCAACTGTAAAACATCTCAAGTTTGAAATTAACCTGTGGCTTTAAATTCCGCATAGATGGTTGTTTCAGAAAATTTGACCTTCTCTAGTCAGGGATGAGTGACTTGTGGATGGGAGGAGCATTTCTAATACTAAACATGAATTTAGAAGTAATTCAATCAAATTGTTTACCAAAGGAAGAGATGTGTTTACTGTACAGTCAATACTACTTGATCTTGGAGAAGAACAGACTGTAAGGAAGGAGATTAAATGACTCATTAAAAGTCATAATATGCTTTTTTTTCTATTCCCAGGGAATAAAAATTTTTCTCATTTTATGAGTGAAACAGAGTTCTGGACATGCATAATTCTTTCTTTGGTGCTCAACCTTTTTTTTTTTTAAGTGCAGGCTACTGATCTGGGAAATAAACTTTCCACCTTTATTGCATAGATATAGGCATCTGGAAACAGTCAAAGAGTATCTCAATTCCTGATAAACTAAATTGTCAAAAGTGACCTTTTTCCCAGGTATAATTGCAGTAGCAAGGTACAACTGTTGCTATGGAATCACTTTTATCAGATAGAAAATGCTGCTTTAAATGCAGGTCACTCACTTGCAGAGCAGTTTTGACTAGAGAAATGTTTGGAGAAGATGGGATGCTAAACTTGCCTTTTCCATATTGGTGGTGGCTGCAAGATCCAAGGATTAACCAGACCATTCCACCACCTTATAAGGGACCATGTTTAACTTCTTCAGCTGACAGAGGGGATCTGAAATCCAAAGAAGCTTTCCCAAACATTTTAAAGTATTCCACAGCTCTCTCAGACCTTCCCCTAAGGGCCATTTTACTTTATATAACTTAGAAAAGCAAAGAGCTGAGTGGTTAAGGAGGTGCAATGTATGGTTTGAACTCAATTCAGAAGAACTGTGAACTGAATGGGTTAGATTAAAAAAATGGAATAGCAGCTCCATTTAACATCTCCACAACCATCAAGGGGGAACAATTACCTTAATTTATTCCTTATTTCAGAAGGGTTTTCATTTGAGACCTCCGGTTCAAAAAGAAACATTTTCATTTTAATTGGGGTAAATAAAAAGCAATACATTTTAAATCTAATCTGTCTAAGAAATCTTTCTAGCTGTTGAACTTCAAAGACTGTTAGCACAAATCAGAATGCCCTTTACTTGTCTGAGATTGCTTAATGTGCACCAGTAGCAGGACAAACTTTTCTTAACCCTCAGCAGATATAAACCACGAGGAAAGAAGCTTTAATAGAAACCTAAGTTTGTTGCTCTCTTTGCCTGGCCTGCATGGTCAATACTGCTGTCTTCCAAGAGCAGCACTGGAGCAGTCTGGGCTCTTGCAAGTCAGGTTGAGAATTTATAAATCCAGACATAAAGCCTGATGCAATGGTAAACTCAGTACATTACTGAAAAAAAAATATTATTTGGAGATGCATTCAAATTCAGTGTTGAATGATGAGCAGGGTCGAGATTCTTGTTTTCTCTGAAATGTCATAAACCTCTCAGGTTTTGGCATGACACCCTTCAGTTGTGCCGTGCTGCAGCTGGTCCCATTGGCTCCCACACAGGTGGAATAAAGCATGAAACTTTTCCTGGCTGAGATAGACAAGTTTATGACAAAGCAACCTATTATTTTCCTTTTATTAAAGAGTTGTGTGTAATGAATTACAATCCAAACAGAGTGAAAGATTTCAAAGTTTCAGCATAGTAAATACCATTTGTCACTCTCTTGTTCAGTGAAAACATTTTATGCAAGAGCTAAAATCAAAAACCTGCAGCCAGGAAAACAAGTGTTAAATCATGCTGACAGTCTTGTCAATTTTACATATTTTCACTGGAAACAAAGGCACTAGCTACTTATTTAATTCTACTTTAAAATATGTTAGCATGCTAAATAAGCAGCACAGCCTAAGATAAATAAGACATAAATAGTTACTAGGATAGTCTAGCATCATTTATTATTTTTATTGATTCTTTTTTTTTCCTGACAGCTACTTAGATCAGTTGTTTCTTCACTTATTTCTTTTTAAATTTCTTCCTAAGAAGAAACACTTATTTCTTGAGTAATTGCAAAGACAGATTTGAATAAATTTGCCTTAGGAGGCCTTGCATGAAAATCTCTGATCACTTCTGTCTTAAACAATTGAAAAACAGTGAAAATATAAGTATATATTGATTAGGAGCAGGACTCTCAATTCTCCTGAGTGACAGTGGCAGTTTTGGAGTAACCAAGGTCCTGTGACACTTTCTGAAGTGCACAAAAACCCCTCAGCTTGTTTCCAATTCCAGCTTCACCCTGATTATGGGAATGACTTCAGCCATTCTAAACATGGATTTGGCCATACTGCTGGGAAATACATCTCAGGGATTTCCTCCATAGATTAAGCTGCTCCTCACATGAAGAAGAGTTAAGCTGAGGAACTCCATTGTGGGACATTATAATGCTAAGAGTTTACAAGTGTTTAAGGGAAGACTGCATGTGTTCATGAGAGGGAGATTTATTGAGTGTTACCAAATACAAATGAGCTCTGTTGGCTTAGGAGATCTCCAAGCTGGAAATGGGAGCCAGTGAGAGCACTCACAGGGAAATTGTGCTCAATAATTCTGCTCCCACATTCTCCCCTAGACAGGGACCCATTTTCAGTCTCCATCAGAGAAGATGCTGGGCTGGGTAGGTCTCTGGAATGAGATGAAATGAAGGTTCTTATGGTATTGTTTCCTGTAGGTTGGGATTCCTTCTCTTGCTGCTTTCTTAAGCTGTTGCTCACTGCTGTTATGCACTGTCTCAAGAACTGCTTCCCTCACAGAGGCTTCTGCACTGATCTGCTGGATCTGAGATGACCATTGGGACTATAATGACAACAGCACATGATCAAACTGCTTTACAGACCTTTACACAAGCTCCAACCATGAAATAACAAAAAGCAGTACCAGCAGAGTCTACTCCTGGTCTCTACTCCCAGCAGTTTGTAAAACACAAAATTATTCATGTGCCTTTCCAAGCCCGCAGAGAATTCATCTACCTGATAATGAACAATTGAGCTGCACAATGTGTGCCATGACAGCTAGACTTGTTGTTCTGCACAGTACTTTAGTTCATCATGCAATTTTCATTACTATCACTGTAATTCTGTCTAAGCATGGAAGCTCTGTCTAGTTATCCCTGGCAAAATACACTCTTCCATTCATTTCCCAACAACAATTGTTTATTTCTTCTTCCTAATAACATCAGCTGCTTTCAGCTCTGTTGAGCAATGTAAATTAGTTATTCTACACTAGAAAGGGAGTGAACAAATTGGCCTTGCTCTCAATAGCCTCTCAAGCAGGAACCATTTGCCAGAGATCACAAGATGAGCAGCTAATTGTGCCTTTCTGGAATGTTTTTCGTATCCTCCACTACAGAAGCAGTCTTTCTGCTTTATTTAGCTGACAAACACTCCCAGAACTGTCCCTGAAGTGGAGGTGGGCTGAGCTTCAAGACAGTGATCTGAGCTTTCTCAAAAGCTCAGGTGTTTTGCAATCTTAGATTTTCTTTATTTCCTTTGCAGATATTAAAGTCAGCTTCAAAATTTCAAACTTGATATGCAACATTTATCACATTTCAAGCTGAGCATTATGTTTCTGAAGCATTTTGAGATACTAGAATGTTAAGTGACGTTTTCTAGGGATGAACACAAATCTTTCTGCTGCTGGAGGTCAGTGTACTTGAAACAGTTACAGAAATCACAGAAAATAGATGCTCCCATCCATGCCACACGGTGTCTCTTGTTTGAAGCACTACTCCTTTATAGACTCTGCTTACAGCACCCACCTAAAGTAGAGGCCAAGCCCAGCCACGATGATAAAAGTGCCCAGAGAATGGTGTCAAGGATTAGAGAGGCCACAAAGGCTGACAGGATACAGAAACTTTGGCTGCCTCTGTGCTTACTGCATGAAACCCATGGTGGCATCATGCAGAACTTCAAATAAGCTTAGAAATAACTTCAGAAAACACATGAAATGTGATTCTCAAGCACAGGACAGAGCTCAAACTGGATCACTGAAAAAATGCTCTTTGATGACCACATTACTGTCAATTCTAATAACATTACAAGAGAGAAAACATGTCAGAATTCCAACCACAAGAATATTAAATTTTCTAAAAGAAATTACAGAAAAATGGTTAATCTTAGTTAAAAGAAATTTTAAAACAGCAGCTAAAAGAGCAGGGCAGTTGCATGCAGCTGGGAAGTAACTCAAAACATTACATAAAGCCTCTCAGTTCACAGCCATCTGAGGGAAAAAACCTCCAAAAGCAGCAATAAGAACAACAGAGTGGTCAAACTTTTGAGGGAGCACAGACATCAGAAGATATATTTTAAAAAATTAGAAAATGTGGAAGTTCTGGCTAGATGGAGAACACAGGAAAAGGAATTAATTCTGTCAAGCTAAAGGTAAAAGCACATTAAAAAATATTTTCACTGCTGGCATAAAGTACAGCTTGCTGTAGGTATAAAGACTACTAATGAAAAAGCTTTTTCAAAAGTACTGGAAACCAGGAGCCTGCCAGAAAGTCTCTGAAACCAGCAGATCCCACAGACAAACACTGGAGCAGATAAGCCGGTTTCAGAAACACTGCTGAATTCTTTCCATGTGTGTGCAGCACAGCGAGGTCAGGCAGGTTCACCTGCTGAGCCAGGAGCCAGGCTGAGGAGCTGCCTCCCCCAAAGTGGCCAAGGACAGCTTTTCCCTGCTCTGTAACAGGAGCACAGCAGCTGCCAGGGCCAGGCAGGGCTCACCCAGGGGTTCCAGGGGTTCCAGGTGTAAGATTTTGCCAGGATGTTACAGTGCACAGCCTGTCATGTAAATGGTCCTCACTTGCAGAGGGGTGTGGTGGGCAAACACCTCCCAGCTCTGCAGAATGGATCAAGGCTGTTCTTGCAAACAACAGACCAAGGAATTTAACTGCTTATGTAAGTCAGTAAAGCATTTTCTGTATGTCAGAATCAATAGATACTGGGATAAATGTGGTTTAATAAGAGTCAATGAGCCTTCCAAGGACAGTGATGCCTAGGAAAGCTATCAGAATGATTTGAGAATTGATCAATGTGCTAATAAAGTGATTCAGTGTACTAGGATTTCCCCCCAAGGATACTGACACAGGTTTCTGAATGGTCTTGGAGCCACTACTCTTCTGTGGACTCTGATTTTGCTCTAGGATAAAGAAGTGTCTTTAAAGAATTACTGAGTTCAAATGACAGAAACAAGGGGTTAATTTTCATATTGAAATACATCTTAAGAGGGGTACTCCAAAAACCTATACTGGGACCTGCGCTACTCAACATTCCCTTAATCTGAAAAGGCCAAATAGGGACAGAAACAGGGCAAGAGAGTTTGGCAATCATAAAAACAGGCAGGAAAAACACCCCAAAATTAAATCCCCATTCTGGACTGTTAAAACTTCAACTGAACTATGAAGCTTCCCAGTATTTGATGATTAGCTCATTAAATGAAAACAGATTTTATTGTCAGTAAAAAGAGAGCAATGCACATGGAGAAAAGCAGCCTTAACTGCTTCTGTGTGGTGATGATCTGATTTTGCCATTAGTATTCACATCTATTATCCAAATTTTACTGCAGGTAACAGCTAAAATAGCAGAAAATTGTCAGAAAGTTGCTAAAAATACCCAATCTAGTGATATGAATTATTTTGACATGAAGAGGTAAGAAAATGTGTTTTAGTCAAAACCCATTGTTCAGATGTTACACAATATGTTTAATTCAATATTTTCTTTTACTGTTCTCTATCTGAAAAAGACAACAGAATAATTAGAAAAGGAATTGGAGTGCATTCTGAGGAAAGGATCACCTAATAAATGACAGGGGGGATGTTGTTTTGGTTTTTTAAATATTTTTTGTTGGTGTTGTTTTTGTGGATGCACTGTTGACTTCACCAGGACTCAGAGATTTTATTTTTTCCATGAGGGAGGTAAAGGAATGGATATCTTTATGTCTATATTTCTGAGAGGTTCTCAGCAATACAGAAAGCAGTGCATTTCATCAGAGGTCTCCATGTTTCATGCAGAAATTGCACCTCACAGAGCACAGTGCCAAAAGCAGTTACCACCATCTCCAAACAAACCTGGAACATCGTGGTGTAAATAAACAAATCAGTGCATACCAAACAAAACAAAACCAAAAAAACCCCAACCCAAAACAAAACAAAAACATAAAAACTACTCCTCCAGAAAATCTTAGAACTCACAGGAGCACAGCCCACAAAAGCTCTAGTTTCCTGAAAGCTCA
Source organism: Zonotrichia albicollis (assembly GCF_047830755.1). Taxonomy (NCBI): domain Eukaryota; kingdom Metazoa; phylum Chordata; class Aves; order Passeriformes; family Passerellidae; genus Zonotrichia; species Zonotrichia albicollis. The sequence continues at coordinate 25,337,465 of NC_133827.1, read as the reverse complement.
GTATTTCTAATTTATAAGCATCTTTGGACAAGAAACAAACAAGAAAATACTAAGTAGGGGAAAGGGAACACAGTCTTAATTTTGGAAAAACACAGTAGAGAGCTTTCCTCAAATAACTTGGCTGCAGGATTTCTAGCTGTCCACAGGCAACTGCCCCGAGCTGCAGCACAGCCCAGCCTCACCAAATCCCACTGGAGGAGCACCAACCCATGCAACTCCTCCCAGCCCCAAGACAGCCATTGGATCACCACCACACCCAGCTGAGGAAAATCAGGTTTGTTTTGGCCCTCAGAGACCATCACAGCTTCATTCCCACCCTCTCTCACACAGGAGCTCAGTGCTCAGAAATTTGAGCAAAACCTCAGGTGCTTGCAGCCAATTCCTTTCTTCTCCCAAGTCTCTCAGCAAACCCCACCTCATCCAAGTGACAGCAAGTACAGCAAATACCTGAGTGTCAGGCAGCTCCTCTTCTCATGAGTTTCTGTAAAGCAGAAGTTTCTTTTCCACACCACAAATAGAGAAGTCAAAATGCACCAGGGCTTCTCAAGTGAATCCTTTTGTTAGATTGCATTTGACCTAATCTGCAAACACCAAAGTAACAGAGGCCTTTTTCCAGCTCTTTGGCAAAGGTTTCTCTTCTGTCCAAACCTGGTTACAGCCAGCTCTGCTTCACCACCATGCTCACTAGTGGCAAAGTGAGATTACACATCAGTCACCACTCACACCCTTGGCAGAAGGTACTTGCTGTGCCTTTCACTCAGCCAAAGGCAGGGGAGAAATCCCACAAAGCAGCAGCAACAACACACCAGCAGCTGCAGCTCTTGAATTTGAGACAAATACAAAATGGAACTGCCTGACAAACAAAAAACACAACTATCTTTTCCCTTCACCTTCAACATGCAGTGAGAAGATTGAAAGAAGAAAGGAGAAGCTGTCCATTTTCTACTCAAAGCACACTTTGTTTGCAAACCATGTCTCAAGGTACAGGAGAAGTTTGCTAAGTTTCACCTTGCTAAGGAAAACAACCTGCAATTTAGGTATTCTTTCAAATAAGCATCATTCTTTGTCAAAGAATTGGAGAGGAAATCTCTCTCAGAGCTGCTGTATAAGCAAAAACTATACAAAGTAGAAACTCTGAGGGTTTGTTTTGCTTCCAAAAGAAAACTGAGATTTGTAACTTCAGTCAGAGCTCAGCAAGCAGAGCCTTTCAGTGCTAACTCAGATAATTCCTGTGCTGGTGGTGCTGCCAGGCTCCCTTTGCAGGAACATCAGCTGTGCCTGAAAGCTGCAATCTGCAGGCACAGTCACAAACTGAGCCAGTCCCCACAGACAAAGGGATATTCCTTTTCCAGAGAATATTCCTCAGCAGGAACAAGGGGCATTTGCCCAGGGGAACTTCATAAAGGCCAGCAGCACTGCAGATTTCCTCACCCAATTCCAAGGAATGGATCCAAGGGCTCCTGGGAGAGCGGTCCCAGCATGGGAGGGTGGCACACTCATTGAACCTGCTCACTGCTTTGCTGTGTTCCCAGAAACAGCATGCTGAGCATCCAAAATGTAGAGAAAATTAAAACCGTGTATTGAATTCTCTTCCCAAAGATGGCAGATCCAATTACTCATCTGTTTTTCACTTCCACAGCTGCTCACTAAGTGTCTAACCAGAGCACAGATGAATGTTAAGCTACCAACTTAAACATTTTCCATATGGGACCCAATTATGTGGCTTGGATTCTTTTATTTTGAAGCTGAATATCTGAATATTTTTAAGTCTTTTTAGAAACAGCACACAGGAAATAAAACCTAATTTCCTCAAAAGTCAGGATAAAAAGCAGTCTAATAGTCACCTGCTTCAATGAATCTGCATAGTTCATCATCACTAATGTGTATGAAAACAGGAAAAGTCATGGACTCTTAGAAGTCCCCTCTGTGTTGCCTGCTGCTGTCAAAAACATAAAAACACCAGCACCATATGGAGAATGCAAAATTCCTGTGTTCACTCATGCTTAGGTCTGTTCAAACAAATTTTTTCTGAATTTCCCATTTTTAGATATCAAGGTGGATTTTTTTCTGAAAAGTCTGAGAAAATTTCTTTCAGCTGTTTCAGAAACATGGGAGTTAAAAGCCTCTGAGAAATAACCCACCAAACAGCCCCCTCCACCAAAACAAATCAAACCCACCCTCAAAAATCCTCCTTTTAAATGACAGTTGCTAAAACAGCAGCAGCATCAACAACTGAAATATCTTACATACCCTTCAGTTATTAGTTTAATTTTATGGTAAAATTTTAGCAAGTTTGTTATGCTGGGCCTCACACATTGGATATATATCTCAGAGAATCTGCTGGTTGGGGATACAAAAATGGAAAATTCATCTGGCAGCATAAAGCACGCTGCAGGATTAGCAGAAATCCCACCAAGCTCAATTTATTCACTGTATTAGGAAGCCAAGAGGGGAGATGAGCTGCCTTCTTTGTGAGGAGGGCTGGCAGAGGACACTGGAAATGGCTTTTATTGGCTTGGCTTTCAGTACACCTACAGCAGCCAGACTGTCACAGGGCAGAGAGCTGGGGGAGGACAGAGGCTTCCTTGGAATATACCAGGGAGAATCCCCAGCAACACTGCATGCACAGGGTCAGGTCAGAGATCCCTCTAATCTGCTGCTTTCCCCAGAGCAGCTGGGATGCTTGGAGAAAGTAGCACAAGTACACAATAATATTTCCCAAGTGTATCCTCCCTGCTCTGAACTTCCTCAGCCACAGACTGTATCTACTGCTCAGGAGTCTCTGGTGGAATTTGTTCTTCCATTGATTTGTGTCATAATGGTTTGAAACATTTGGCCTTCAAAACATCCTGTGGCCAGGCATGCCATCATTTAATTATGTTTCTATGGAAAAAAAAAAGAAAGGGGGGGGGTTTTGTTTGTCTTAAACTTGTCAGCTGGTTGTTTCATTATGTACTTATAGACCCTGTGTCATGAGAAATATTGAATATGCCTTCACTGGCCACCTTTTCCTATCTCTGAGTTTATAAACTGCCATGGGCTGCCTTTCCCACCCTCTACCTCACAGCACATCTTCCAAGTTAAAGGAATGCCATCATTTCCTACATCTTCACAGAAACTTCTGAACACTATGAGAAGTTCAAAACTGCACAGACTAAGTGAGACAGAAAAAAAAAAACACTATGAAGATTTTTTTTTCCTAATTTTATTTTTCTGCCTTTAGTATTACTGCCAACCACCTTGGAAAACTAGTGCTTTACTCCTAACTCAGTCTCTGTGAGGCACTTTGAGGGTGTGGTTTGGGTTTTTTGCTTGTTTTGGGTTTTGGTTTTTTCTTGGTTAGGGTTTTTAAGAAGTTTTAGTACTCTAACATAACCAGATGGAGAATTAGCTCCTTAGTTATTGAGACCTTACAAAAACATCATAGATGCGAGGCATGGCTTCTTTGTGCAAATCTCTCCTCTTCAGCATATCTATATGACTACTAATTCTATTGTTTATTATAATTGCTTCATAGTTTTCCCGTGTAGAAAGTCATCCTTACCCAAATTAATCTTGTCAGATTCCCTTAAGAATCAGCATCAATTTGCCATCTGCTATTCCTTTGGCACCAAAGGTAATTTTACTCATATATTATGCACCCCAGTTAGCTCAGTAATTTCTGTTTGACTACCTTCAGAACACCCAGGCTATACTGCTCAGCTTTGAGTATTTGTTACTACCCATTTTTATGGATTTGTTACAAAAACTTCTGACATCACAACACCTCTCTGAGAAATAGTTCAAGTCAGTCAGACCAAGTCCCACCAGTACAGACAGATATAAGAGTGGAGACTGCCCTACAGAAAAGGCTCCTCAGCAAGGGCTGCATGCCACAGGGATGTATTCTGCAATTAGAACACAACATTTACCTTAGAATTGTAAATACCAAATTTGGAAAGAGTCAGAGACCTTCACCCACACCAACATTAATGTTGACACCATTTATAACTCACCACAGGAAATTTTTAAGCTGACTGGCAAAACTTTTTGCTGGTTCTATAAAAGTGTGCTATAAAAGCCTGAAGACTAAACATTACATTAAGCTGTAAGCAATACCGCCTAGAATCACATTACTTGAGGCTGGGGAGAGTACAGAATGTCAGGACTGAATGAATACCTTCCAAAGATAAGCAAACAACAAAGTGCTTTGTCCTCAGGGCCCTTGTTGTTTTGTAAAATATTGCTAGCAAAGCCAAAAACCACATGCTTTCAGGTTTAGGCTTATGTATGTAAGTCTTACAATATGAAAGCAAAGCTTCTTGAGGTTATATAATGAAGGTTATTTGAGAAAAAAGAAAGAAAGAATAAACTGAGCTATTTGCAAATGGACCCTTCTTTTCCATGGCCTCATTCTTTCCACTTTCCCCTACTTCACATTCAAGTTCCTTCTGCTTATAGTCACATCCCAAGATTGTTTCTTTAGCTTAGTTGTAAGCCTTGGTTAGAAACAGAGCAACAATTGTGCTTATTGCAGGGTTTTAATGAAGTGCTCCTGTTACAGCTCCTGCTTTCCAAAGGACCCTCCAGTTTCACACTCCAGCTTGGAGCTGTTGCTGCCATTTAGGTGATGTTTTGGATCCTTACTAAAACTGATGCTTTAGTTAGTTACTCTGGCAACTCTCACACCTCTGCTGGGCAGGCATGGCCCTCAGCTCTGTATCTGTATGAGACTATGACAAACACAGTAAGGACAGCCCAGCTAACAAACCACACTTCATTATCTAGAAGCCAAACAGAAAAATGGCACTCATCTCTTAATCTACATCCTGTTCTCCTGACATCACAGGGTCCCTGTACAAAGCAAAACCCCTTTCAAGGGCTGCCCCTCTGCCTGACCCCATGACTGTGATGCCCAGGGCTTTAGAGGAAGGTGGCAGAAGAGCATGGGAGTGAAAACCCTGTTTAAAAAAACCAGAAGAGCAGAAAATAATGAATTGTCAGCACTGAATAATTCCCTCTTAATATATCACATTAAGGATCACAAGCAGAAAAGCAAAATGTAAATCCACACACAAACAAACCCTCAAACTATCTCCATATGTAGGAAATCACAAAATTTCACTAAATCTAGAAGTCCCAACCTGTTGAGAACAACTTTTCACTTGGGTGAAATGACATTTGCTTGCTCACAGGAGAAACTGGAAAAAAGGAGGATTTCACATCCTCTGACTTATTTTGTCAGGTTGAATTTGATCCTACCCACATCATCTGTTCAGACAGGGAACACCAAGAGCTCCAAGGGAAAGGAAACCAGACAGTTCATGAGAAGAAATCAGATCTTTTGAACATGAATATCACTGAATATCCCATTCCATCAGGCGTGTGCATGTGCTAAAAGTGCTTACCATCCTCAGCCTGATGCAGTTTCTATCTACATTGCTTCTGCTGAAGGAGCACCATTCCTACCTTAATTCCTACACTCCCACTGTCTTTTCCCAGTGGGTGTCTAAAACCTGGAGCCCCAAATAAATTGCTTTGTAGGAATTTTCACAAAAGCCAGAACTAAAGCAACTCAAAGACCCCAGTAACTTTATCAGCACTAGCCAACACCCCACCTGCAAGCCAAACCCCTCTCCTCCATCCCAGGGAGAGAAAGACAACAACGGGGAGTACAGAGTGCAACAACCCAGCCAGGCAATTCCTGTTGAATTGTTTACAGATAAGGCAATTAAATATCTACAATCCAGTCTTGATTGAATTAGGTGATGTATATGTTTTCTTTAGATATTTAAACAAGACTGAGTCATAATACAATAGAATAAAGAAAGGAAAACACATTTACAGAGACATCTCAACAATAAAAGGCAGCAGGAATTAACAATCCTAAAAGCAGCATCCATATGACAGACCCAATGACATAAGATAACATTGCCTCTGCACACATTTAACACTTTGTTCTTGTCCACTATGAAAGATAAAGCTACTGGGGCTTTTGAGCTGTTTTTACTCAGACTTTGTACTCAGCAAAGAAAGATAGGTATGAGCCACAAGAATCTTGAAATTCTAGCCATAAAGTACAGCAGGTGCAGCTTTGTCTTAGGACACACAGGTTGGAAGGATCTAGAGCCTCTCTGTCCATAGTCCCTACCCTGGGACTGCATGATTAGGCCATGTGGGTCATTAATAAGAACAAAATGAACAGAAGGGTTTTGCACAGTCAGAGAAGAAGAAGAAATGGTAGAAGCCTTAAGCAGGTTTAACAGACTGGAATTCAAATTTAGAGTGCTTTGGGATTAAACTAGAGTTTTAAGATTAGAAATCCATTTAGAAGATCTGATAGGACTGAAGAAAAGGCATGTCAGTGTTCCCTGGCACTGGAGAAAGCAAAGTACCAGGCAACAAGAAGAGAGTTTCTCTCTCAGTATTATCTAACATCTAACAGGTCTGGTCTCTCAATAGCACTTATTTATAGAGAACACTGGAGACACCTTAAGAGCATGTGGGGCACCCACAGCAAATCCCTGACAAGGCAGCAAGTTCCTCTCACTGTGTGTGCAGTGACCCCAGTGTGCCCCAGGGAGCAGTGGGTGTCTGAAATGCCTGCTCTGCTCCTCATGCACAGTGAGCCCACCCAGAGAACACCAGGGCTGGTCTGTGGAGAGCATGGAACCATTGGAGATGCTTTCATCAGCCCCAGCAAATGGAATTCTTCAGGGCTGCTGCACACAAGCACAGCAATTTCACATACACGGGCTTTGGGGCAAGTTCAGAAGTATTAAACCAGCACATCAGCCTCAGGTCACTCTTAGCAAATGCAGCACTCTGAGGAGCCCTTCCCCAGTCCTGCCTGGTGCTTACACAAGGCACAGTCAGTGCATTCTCCTTGCCTGGCACCATTTATACCCACAGAAGAATGATCTGTTAGAGTTATCCAGAGTTTGGAGAGATCATGGACACCTCAATGCAGACCACTGCTCACCTGAGAGCCTCACACAGATCCTCTCACCCCTCAGCATGCTGTGGGGTTTGCAGAGGTGCCAGACCCACCAAGCACTTGCAAACAGACCCAGACACATGAAAGTTGTGCCCAAGGGCAGACCTTAGCAGCACTCATTGCTGTGGTGATATGAGAAAGCCAAAACTTTCTTAAAATAACCAGAACAGCAATTTCAGAGCCTTTGTATAGTCAAAATTCTTTAAATTCTGTCCTTAAGCAGACCTGAAGGTTTTGACTGCAGTGATACAAACTTCCTTTACAGCAAAGATTGATACCCAAGCCCTTTCTTTGCCTGCACAGGTGACACACAACCCAAACAATCCTCCTTCACTTTTAAACAATTATTTCACTCACACTGAGGGCAGTCAGTTTCAGCTACCCCTTATGCCTTGCATCTCTCAGAAATGACCCTTTTCTGAAAGTGGCACATCACAGGGAACTACACCATTTTTTGGAAGCAAATGGATAGAAAGGAACCTAACAGTTTAGGTAATCTCCATAATATAGGCAATACAAAAATCAGCTCTTAATTTGAACAATACTCTGCCCACCTCTAAAAAACCCTTATCCACAGACCTACAAGTGGGTTAAATTCCAGCAGTGTCCCAACCTACTTTCACTACAGGTGTGACCAGATTCTTTTCTCCCCAACACCTGTGTTTGGTTGCACCTGCCTTTCTGCACACCTGTGAAGGGCCAAATTGTTGGGAAGTCATGGTTTGCTGACACAATTATTCATTTGCAAAGCCAGTAACAGCTTGCAAGCCCCTGGCTGATCTGTGCACAAACTACTTTTTCTCATGGAGATACAATTTTACTGCCTCACATCTGCTGAACCTGCAGCCTCTCTGAGAGTGACACAAAATGTTATCATTCTGTGTTCCCATGCATGTCAGCTCAAGGCTTTCAACTACCAGCTTCTGCTCACTTTAGCTGTACAGCAGGAAGAATAAATATCTTTCAAGTTTTGCAGAATAAAAGGATAAATAATATTTGCAGAATAAAAGGATATAAACTGCATTAGCAGATAATAATCCCTTTAAATTCTAGTGTGATTATCACACTATGATTATCCAAGAAATTTGAGCAGCTTACAACATCAGTAATGCAATATCTTGTTAAAATTTTGTAAATATTTTAATAAGCTTTTTCTGTGTAAGTAGTTATTTTTCCCCCTTGGTAAGGTATATGTGTAATGCTTAGGAAGATGATAATATTAGGCTGTAACCAGAAAAGCCATCTAGCACAGTATCTCCCAGAATACCCTGAATGGATGCTTACAGAGAGAAATAAAATCAGGGGAGCACAGGATAAGGCTTGCACAGAGCAGTCTCAGCATCCTGACATGTTGCTCAGCACCTTTATCAGCAAGAGACCACAGTGGTCAGTTTGATAATTTCAAACCTTAATAAAGCTGTGATTACAAGAATAAAAACAGGGAATATGCCTGTAGGAAAATGGGATTGTGCTCAAAAATGAGAGAAAATTATGAATATAAGTCAGGTGGAGCACCAAGACCTGCATAGGATGAGCAGTGCCCAGACTGCAAAGTGCTGATGGCAGATCCCACTTCAGAGAGGAGAAAATGCCAACCAGGGCTGTGCTGCCCTCACACAGAAAGGTTCAGGGAACAGGAAGTGACAACAGAAACAGATAATTTACAGAATCATGTCCAGCCCACCCTGATGGCAGCTTACACCTGCATGAACAGCAGCAGCCCTGCCTGCAGCGACCCGTGGGGTGGCACCGTGCTCTCTCCCAGAGCTGAGGGCAGCACAGAGAATCCCTTCCACCTCCACAGACTGCTCCAGTGCCATGGCAACATGAGCAACAAACAAAAATAAAGATAACATGAACTTTGAGCAGAATTTGCCATTTTCATAATTTATGATTTTCGAAAAGACTTTGAGATTTTTTTCAAATTTTTGTATTTTTTGGAGCCTCTTCTGTTAGTAATTTATTAGATTCTGAGACTGGTGATTGCCTTCACATCACTTTTCACAGGCAAATCCCCAGGTAATAATTATTATTATTTTGTTCTTTATATAAAAAAACCTTTGGCAGGTCTTTTTTCCAGGGAACTTTTCCCATACCTCTTATAAAAGCAGTGCCCAAAGCTCAATCCACTGATGATAACTGCTCTTTACAATTTTTCCCTTAAATTCCAGGGAGCAGCTATGAGACAAAGTCACACAGAATCTTGGGAAGAAATGCAACAGGAAGGACCCATTAGTATACTCCACAGCTTCCAGGGAACAGATACTTAAAAATAAAAACATGCATTTCTCTTCACCTTCAGTTTGCCATGTCTCAGGGTTCTCTGCTCATTTTGCTCCAGACTTTTGCCTCTAACCCTTCCCAAAGTCAGTATGGAATAGGACTCAAGAAACTCGTGCTCTGGGACAGAGCCAGGCCTCTCACCGATGATGATGTTCCAATGGAAAAACACAGCAGCACTCTGGAATTGGCACCCTGGTGCTCAGCTCACCCTGGCTGCTCTTTGGTGCAGCCTTCCCTGCTGTCAGAGGTTCTGTTCTTGCACCACAGAACCACACACACACAGAGGGGTAAACACATGTGTGTACAAACAGATATATAAATGATATAACTGAAATCCTGTGGCATCTTTCACTGACTCGTCTTCTTGAAACATTTGTCTTTTAAAGGGTTTTGAAATATTTATCCACAAACCCTCTAGCCAGGTTTAGTGATGATAGCAGGGCCTGTCAGTGAAAGGGAACTCTTACCAATGAGTTTGCACACCTTTCTGGCTTTGCAAGAAAAAATTCCAAAACATGAAAGGGAACTAAATCACAAAAAAATCCCCCACATTAAGTTTCCCCTTCATTTTCTGAAAGCAGGACCTAGCCTAGTGCAGTTGTGGCAGCAGGGTGATTCTGCCTGTGCTGTGATAAAGCTGGTTTGGGGTAGCAATGAGACAAGGCCAATGGAACAGAAATGGTCAGCAGGTTGGTTTAACAGGAAATGAAAATGAAAAGTATTCATTTGGGACCTTGGAATAAGCTTGAGAACTGTGAACAGCAGAGTCAACCCATAAGTTTTCAGCAGCTTTTTGGGTTTTGCAGAAGGCTGTTAGTGATTTGAGTAAGAAAACTGCTTCTCCTGGAGCTCCGTCTCTTAGCTCTTCAACAGTTCAGTGGCACTGCAGCTGGAGCAAAATTCAGAAATATCAGCACACCACATTGGGAGGTTTTAGTCAAAGCAGGGACTAGAGCAGGGAGCCCCAGAGCTCAGAACTGAGAGCTCCTGCTGCAGACACAGCAGGCTCTGAGTCCATATGCACACATCCTCTGTGAGCTGGGCACAGCTGGGGACTCACAGCACAGAGCCCACCCACACACTGCTCCTGGGTCACCCAGCAAGGCTGTGGGACTAGGGATGAGCACAGCACTCAAATATGGTCACTCAGCTCAGCTTTCCAACCCTGGCTGTGCAGCAAAAAGAGCTCACGTCCATGCAAATGCCAGAAACTTCCCAGCCACCCCAGGCAAGCCAGCAGAATTGAAGCTCCATGGTCTCACCTTTACAAGCTGCCAGGATAAGCCCTTTAACCCCCTCTGAGCAGTTCACAAGGTGGAGGGCACATTTTCCTGGTATGTAGCAGGCTTCTACAGATAAACCTCCCTAAAACTGAGCAAGATTATGAATTAGAAAAGCTCTTGTCCCACAGAGATCAGTTATTACATGCTAAGGTACCACAACAGATCTCACCCTACTTACAAATACCTCCACCAAAAAGCCTCATAGCTTTCTTACTACAAAAGATATTCCAGGTCACATAAAATAAAATTATTTCTAAAAAAATCACAAATCTGAGCTAGAGGAAAGAATCAAAAACACCTGCCAGGCACAGAAGCAGTACTTAAAGTAACATCTTCCTGCTTTTCAACTTTAGAAAGCAAAGAGGAGAGCTGTAGGAAAGGAGCTCAAAGTCCTGGGTGTCACAGCACATGTCACAGTTGAGACGGCCACCATACACAGAGTGTCACCACACAATTTCAGGAGTCTTCAACCCATGCACAGCAACACCTTACCTCATCAGAAGGCTTCAGGCTTCTGCCCATACAGAGTAACATCACGTCACTTCAGAAAGCTGCAACTGCCCTTCTTGTTTAGCCCAGCCTTTTATCCCCTCCTGTTGATGCACCACACCTGTGTGCCCCTCACTGTTAATGCACTGCACCTGTGTGCCCCTCATGGTTCATGCACTGCACCTGTGTGCCCTCTGTTCCCTTTGGTGGTTGCTCAGTGCCCCTGGGCACTCCATGGCTCGTTACCTTCAATGCTGCTCACCTGCTACTCACAGCTCCAACCCATCAGGGATGAGGGCTGGGCCAGCCCCATCCCAATCACCACACCTGAGGGCACTAATTAGCTTAATGACCCTGATTGGCCTCACCCCCACCTGCCTCCATGGCCCAGATCTCCTCTGCAGCCTGGGTTTGGCACAGCAGCCCCAGAGCACACTGCATGGACAAGTCCCCAGCTGGCCTGGGCTGCCCCAGACCTGAGCCCAACACCCACAGCCTGCCCAGAGCTATGCAAGGACTGGTGGTCTCAGGGTCCTGGAAGGAGAAAAGCAGCTGTGGCCCCTAGAGGATAAAAGTAAAGGATGTCACCTTTTGATATTGTCTCTGAGCCATGTGCTTCAGTTCAACTCTTCTGCTGAGATCAATCTCATGAAAATTCCTCTTTGACTATCTTGCTATTCTAGGCTTCTCTTGAATTAAAAAAAGAATAAAGAAATTTTGTGCAGTGTTTGTGATGCAGCTGTACATGGCTTGTCCAAAAGGGTTTGTATTTTTATTGAGACAGGAACATTTGCCTCAGAGTGCTAGCAGGTAAATGCGTTTAGCGAGCTTTGGTACCTCTGCAGTGCAGTTTGGTTGGAGACTGTGCATGGTCTGGCAGCTCACAAGACAAATCCTGTGTGCTTACTCACTGAATTGGTGAGAATTATATCCAGTGCAAGCTGCTGCACTGCTGCTTTTCTCTTGTTTGTTTAGAGATAAATCCAGGAACTGCTGATTGTGGTGGCTCCTGCATTCTCTGTCAACCAGCAACCAAGGAAAGCTGTGCGCTCAATTACAGATGCAAACCCAGAATATTACACATTTCCCTTCAAATATCAGCACATCCTTAATATACACAGGAATTAGAGCTCAGTGGCTGGGCATTAACCTGCAATAAATCTGAGGCAGCAAGCACCACATAGCAATTCCTGCACAGAATTCAGGCACACAGGGAATGATTAGGCACCTTCCATTGAGGCTAAAACTGCTTTGGTGCTTTCCTCAAAGACAGGCATATGCCAAATACAGAACTGATGAGCTCTGGCCCACCTGAGTGTGCCAGTGAGCTGTTTGTGTCATCACAGAGCTGCTCCATGGCCCACCATGGTCCTGTTTGCTTCACACCCCACTCTGGGCTGCTCTCCTCTCCCCACCATGATATTGTGCAGCCAGAGCCTGGAGGAAGGCAAATCCTCTTCAAATCTGCCTGTGAAGGTTCTGGTCAGTCTCTGCAACCCCTGCCATGTGTTCAGCTCTTGGCTGCATGGGTCAGGGTGGTTGGGGGAGAAAGGCACCAACACTCTCAGATCTTACAGCACCACTGTTAGCTGCCCCATCAGCTAACCAGAAACAACTGCAGAGATGCAGCTGAAATTCAAGCTTTCTTATAAGTTATGCCCTATAAGAATTTATTATATTAAGAATTTATAAGATATATATATGTAAGAATGTATTATTATAAGTATTTTCATCCTTCCTGACTCTGAAAGGAATTTTATTTTTCCCACTGAAAACAGGTGTATAAGGAAATGAGCAGAGAATATTGTGATTCATCCTGAACTGATCCAAAAGCCTGTGCCTATGGGTTTGTTTTTTGTAGGATTTTACCCCTGACATTCTGCCCACTGCACCTTCCCAGTACCATCAGCTGCTAAGAAAAAGACAGGACATATATATTCTCATCAAACTCTAAGGTCTGTTTCCAGTTAAGGGTGCAGTAAAATAACATGTCATTTATAAAATCAGATGGAAAAACCCAAAGAGCAATTTAAAGACAGGCTGGTTTCTTCTCAGAGAAATAAATGTCAGCCTAGCTCCACATTTTCTCCTATGCTTAGGACAGACTGAGGAGAAGAGAGGTCAGATGGTCCTTTCTGTCTCATGAGCTGCATATTTCCCTTATGCTTGCACTGTGAGAGTCAGTTGTGGCTGGCAGCCCTTTAACAAGCACCCTGAAGCCGTTAGTGGGATCCAATTATTGCTTTCAGGTTGTTTTTAGATATTAACACAGTTATCAAAGACTTTCCTATTATCCATTGCCTGCCTGACTCATGACCCCAAACCACAGCCCAGATCACTTTGTCTCAGCTCTGTGTTTACCACATCTCCTCTCCCAGCCTGCAAGCCCCGCGTTGAGCTGCTTGTTTTGTATCCCCTCCTTCAGCAGCTGCAAACGAGCCCCCCTTTGACAGATTCATGTGAATAACTGCTTTTAGTCAAAAAGATGATTTACAAATTTAAGTTGATGTTTCCTCACCAAAAACTAAATCAACATGGCTTTTATTTGAAAACCCAGTTGTTTCAACAAAGCATTTGCTCTTAAACAGCAAAAGAAATGATAAGATATTTAATTCCCTGATTAAATCCAAGGAGCAATGGATCCAGACTGAATTCTACCTATGCCCTGAGAGAATCCACATCTCTTATGGGAGCACTATGGCTGCCAGGCTACAGGATAAACAAATCTCACAGCATCTTTGTGTTCTTGTACAATTTTATACCAGTTATAGTCAGAGCAGATTACATAGCAGAAAATCAACATATTCTTGCCTCTGCATATTCACTAACAACCATACTAGGCAGTATTTGTCATATCTCTCTCTCTGGCTCAGGGAATACATATTTTATACTGTAGGGACACAGGTCCAGTGGGACATACTGTGGGTGTGCTGCCCTTTCTTCCTAACATACTCAAAAGTGCTGGAAATTCAGTGGGAATGGATTACCCAGCTCCACCCAAGCATGGACTGAAACTGTATGAGGGATTCCCAGTTTCTGGCAAATGCATTAACCCCTGAGTTTAGTAAAAAGGAAAAATTAATCCACTCCCAGAAAAAAAAAATTAAATCCCAGGAGGAACTACTCAGAAAATTTGACCTGAATTCATAAATAGTTTTGGGATGACCTAAATACCATTTTCCCAACAAACTTACCGTTCACCAGATTTTTTTCCTTCTGACTTTGCAGGCCAGTTGGCTCATTTGAGGTCCCTCACTATAGGCATTGGACAACAAACAAGATTTTCTTTGTATAAAGCTTGGATAGAAAAGAATTCACCACGGGATTCCTTAGTCTGCACTTAAAAATCTGCAGTCTGGTTTTCTAGAGTGACCATCGCCACAAATCTATCACTGTGAGGAACAGAGCAGACAAAATGGCCACAGCCATCCTGAAGAATGACATTCTCCGGAGTTAAAGGTGACAAAATGCCTGACAGAATTGCCCTTTTCATAAATCACTGGAAATATTAAAACTCCTGAGAAAAGGGGATGACACAGCATCAACCTCAGACACAAAGCAAAATGAAAGGGCAGCTAATTAGAGGTTTCACAAATATCAACAAGGCACAGCTAGAGCAGAGCTTAGCCTGGGGGAAGGAGATGTTTTCTGATTGTCCTGTGATGGAGATCACAGCTGTGGTCACCACCAAGGACAGCCCCTGTCTGGCTGGCCCCTCCATGGCCACAGCCACCAGAACAGGTGTTCCCTGAATCCCTTCACAATCATTTTGTACCTTCACAAGACAGCTCTGCAAAGGCTGAGGAGATGTCAGAGCAGTTTGTGTAAAAGCTGCAGCAAAGACAAGGCAGCCATTGGGTGAGTTTGGCACATTCTCCCCAGCCTGCTCAGTGCTGGATGTGGATGCTGCCAGCTAATGGGGCCTGACAGGCTGAGCAGCAGAGACATTAATCAGCCTGGGATGTGTAATTAAACCATAAAGTGCATCCTGACAGGGCTGCTGGGGACTAATCACAGGCCTTGGGGGATGAAGGAGCATAAAGCTGTGAGCAGCAGCACCTGAGAGGTGTGATTAAGGAGGAGCTCACAGGGTTTGTAATTGCTCTGGTCAGCCTGGTGCTGATGGACCAGGGCAGGGAATTCTCACAGAATTATTCAGAGATCCCTGTGGGGCTGCTTTGGGACTGCAGAGGCCCTGGCTTGGGCTGTGCCCCACAGAGACCTCCCAGAGATGCCCCATGGGGCTGCAAGCCCTCTCCAGTCACTGGGCTGCATGCCACTTGCTGCCCTTGCTGGAGGCAGGAATCCTCCTCATTTTAAGGCTTTTATCACCTGACAGCTTCCTTTAAGAGTCAATCAGTGTAATTAAGAGATTTTTCCAATTACTTCCAGTTGCTCCATGCACATGAGCTAAACAGCCAGAGGGCTACACTGAGTTAAGACAATTGTGCGGCTATAGCTCATGTCTGCCCCATCTCTGCAACATTCTTCTTAATCTCTGACAGACTGAACCCCCACAGCAGGTGGAAGGAGCAGTTGGGGCACCCCAGTCCCAGCTTGCCCCATGAGGGTCAGAGCTCTGTGTCAGGGCAGCCTGTCTCCTGTGCAGCTGATCCAGGGCACAGGGGGCAGAAAAATGCAAAACAAGCATCCATGAGTGGCAGGTTAAAAGCAGCATAGCCTGCCCTCAGGGACATCTGTGACTGAAGGTGAGAAATCTGGTGTGAAATGGACCAAAAACGCAACAGATTCAGGAGGAGGAGACCCCATTGACATGCCTGGAAACCTAGACGATGCAGGGCCACTGGAGATCTTTTGAGGCCATTCATAGGGGAACCCACTGATGTGGGAAGCCAAGAGCAAACCTGCACCTTTACTGGGTTGAGAAGAAATATGGAAAGCTAAAGAAACAGGATTTATTTTAATACTTCTACTATGGTATACAGAAAGTGACCCATGGTGCTGAGGAGGGCAGGGGAGCCCATGGAAACTGAAGTACTGGGGAAGGTTCTGGATCAAAGCTAATGGAGCAAATGATGATGATATGTGTGAGGATGAGCTGTCCTAACCAATCTTCAGAGCTTCTTTTTTAAACCTTCACCAAAGGAAGCCATTCTCTGAGCCAGCTGTGTTTTTACAGCTCCAGCATTCCCAGTTTGGCTCTGTCTGGGCTTTAACGTGCAGATCCCATGGCAGCACAGGGAGAGAGGCAACTTCTGCCAACTTTCAGCAATCCGGGTTGCAGTAATTGTCCATGTACTGCTAATGTACTAACTCTAACTCCCAATACTTGGCATAGATATGAAGCCATTATTTCCACACACAGACTATATCCCCAGTGATGAATCCTGTGCAAGAGATGAGGGGTAAAAGGGCTGACATTAGAGCAGGGGCTGTTTTCACTTGGAGCCCAGTCTTTCCCAAGGGCTTGGTAGCACAGTCACTTCTATAAAGCCATGCTGAATGGAACAGTTTGGCCTCAGTTGCAACAATAGCTTACGTGCAGGACTCCCTAAAAGCACAGGGCCCTGGGGAGGAGCACGAGATGCCTACAGGAATGAGCTGGCCGTGGCCCGAAGTGGCCCAGCAGAACCCTGCAATCCCTTCCAGACCAAAGAGAGGAGTTAATAATTTTCCAGGCAGTGCTTCAAATTGGATCACTAGGGATATCTGTGAGGATTCCAAAAGCAATGTTCCTGATGGCCATTAATGTGCTCCCAGTGACGTACAAGATGCACATGCACACCAACAAAGCCGAGGTTAGCCTGGAAAAACCCAGCTCATGTGAAAAGGTGCACTTACAGTAAACTGCATTGCAAGGGACTCATTCATTTCCAGCACAAACAATGAACTTCCACTGCCCTTCCACGTGTGCTCCCAGCAAGGGGTGAGGGAGCTGGATGCAGGGCATGTGTACAGCCCAGCTTCCAGCCTTGAAAGCTCCAAGGGGCCACGCTCTGTTTCCATAACACTTTTTACATGCTTACTTTTATGGGTCTCTTGATGACAATCTAAATCCTGCCTGTTCTTCAATAAACCATTAATCTTCCAGATAGAGTTCAGGGAAGTTGCTGTGTAGCAATAAAATGCATGTTTCCAGAGCCCAGAGGGAACAAAAAGGGAAAAAAACCAACGTGAAAGGGAGAGACCTTGTTTCTGAAAGACAAATTCCTGGCTTGCAGGGCTTGAGGGGCATGTAGGGTTATGTCCCCAAATCCTGCCTGGAACCTGTCCCTCCCCTCACCACACCCTGCTGCCCCTTCGAGTGTAACATCTGTGAGAAAGTCCACCTTCCAACACCACTATCAGTGTAAGAAAGGGGCTGCTGACCGCTCTGCCTCCCATCCTTGTGGCCCAGGAGCCTTTTGTGAGCAGTGCCAGCTGGGACTGTGCTTTAGCGAGCAGGTACCAGCTGGGGAGTGTCAGTGATCATCACTGCCCCTGCTAGGAATGCCTTGGATGTCGTGGGGAGAAGGCTCCACCATTCCCCACCAGCAGCTACCTCAGATCACCCAGTTTACAGAGCTGCTGCTGCTTGTGCAGAATGAAGCATAAATATCTCGTCTTTGTCTTCAAACAACTTCCTTCATTGTGCTGAGGGAACCAGCCTCACAAAAGCCACCAAGTCCCCACACCAAGGCTGGCCAGTCCTGTCCTGGGCTTGCATTTGAACTGGTGACCCACAGCAGGAGTTACAAACTCTGTGCCCCACTTTATAACAGGAGCACAATCCCTTGTGCATGCAGGCCCCTATGAAGTTGATGGTAACCATATGTCAGAGTGTGGAGCTGGTAGGGAAGCACGTACTACACTGCTCAAAAGAGATGGCAGCAGTCAGCATTAAAGAGTGCCAAGGAATAGAAAAAAATCAGGTTCAACCTGACTTAAGTGCCTTAAGCTATGTCTTTCATGCAGTAAAGGAAAAGAAGGCAAGGATAGGCCTGAAAAAATAATTTCTCTGGGCTATGGTCCTTTAGAAAAATGGTAGAAAAGGGAGAAAAAATAGGCACATCAAGAACACACATACAGCTATAAGTGCAATTATTGGGCTCTCCCAGTTCAAACTGACACAGCTCTCAACAGAAAAATGAGGGGAAATCATTGTCTGTCTAGACATCATAAATAAATAAAGGACTCAAAAAGTCTAGTGCTATTACCCTCAGCTCCTGGGTTTCTGATATTTCCCTGGCACACATGTATCTCACAAATATTCCTATGCAGGACACTTTTAGTCCCAAAGTACTGTCTATTCTATATGAATGTTTTGTACTCTTCTTTCCACATGAATATAATGTTCTTGCTGTTCCTGATGATAGCACTTCACATGACAAACTAAAGGTCATGGAAGAAAAGTTGTGGAAAAAACTCTTTTTACTGACAGAAGAAATTCTGGGATCTATCGAATGCTCTTCATTAATTTTGTAATGAAACTAATGCATAATGCACTGTGTAAATGCCTACACAATCAGTAAGTAAAGTACCTGAAGCCATAAAAGCCTTGAGCAGCCACCTCTAAGGCAGTATTTTGCTTGCCACTGCAGCATGGTGAAGGTCAGCCCTTTCAGCAGGCATTTGCACCTCTCTGCAGAAGTGAGCTGCATGATTATTTCAATCTGCTCTTGAATTCTTGATGAATACAGGAGAAAAAAAATCTTTATAGTGAGCATCCATCTGAGATACACCTCCTGGCCAAAGAGCAGCTAATTAGATATGACTGAAGTTAATTATGCTTAACACTGAGCAGATAGACCCTGAGAAACAGAATGCGACAGGGCTGCTGCTGCTGTTTCCTCCAGTGGGGGCACAAGGAGCTGTTTGCAGTAAACATGGGTAGGTGCTACCACCACATCCCCACTGGCCTCAGGGTCATTTCTTAGATAACACTCACCCTTCCAACCAAAGCCAACAGCATCCTTTGATGTAAACAGCATCCTTTCGGTGTAAACAGCATCCTTTCGGTGTAAATCCTGTGCAGCTGATGAAAATTAACCCATATGCCCTCCATGCACATCCCCCAAATTTCCGCAGCGCTCTCATGCGGTGATGAGTGAGGAAAGTCAGACCTGGAGAAATGTCCCAGTGGTGCTTGGGCTTTCAGCAGAGCCAGCACTGCTCTGTATTTCAGCCAGGAGTGTTCCCTGTTTGCCAATACAGGCACAGCACAGGGCTTGCAGGCTGGGGAGCAATCACTGACACTCAGCGGCAGCTGAAATGGGTCCCTTTGTAGCATGAGGTGTTTGTAGGGAAAACAATGGGATGGCTCTGCTGTTAAGGCCTGGAAAGAGGCACCATGGGGTCCTGTGCTGTGTTCAAGGGCAGCCTGTGTGCTGCAGTGTCACTCCATACCTATTGTTGAAAAATAGGAGCAGGATTGGTTTTTCTCTTCCCCTCTCTTCTCCTACAGGAAACCTTGTTCAATCAGTTTATCCTGACCTGGGGAAGGAGAAGGGGGATGTACATCTTTAGAGGTACACAGTTTATATTTCCTCCTGAGGAGAAGGAAAGAGTGAGCTTTTGTGCATTGGCTGGGGTGGAATTCAAAACCACTTGTCTGTCTCACGTCCTCTCACCTGCAGTGTTTAGTTGATGTTTTCATTGCTGGGATGAGACACAGCTGTCCCAGGGAGGGCTAGGCTGGGGACCAGCCCCACAGCACCCTGCTCCAGGACCAGCACTCATAGGTAAGATGTAGGGCCTTGTATATTAGATAGTTCCGTCCAAACAGCTGGAGTTCACACCAGAGGAAATTCTTTAATTGGTTCCTCCTCTAAGGACAAACAACTCTTCTGCCTTTTCTCACTTTCCATCAGAGCTCAGCACTCTGAAATTCTCAGTGTAGTTATCTTCCCATCAGCTTTAGGCAGGGAAGGTGTGCTATTGCTCTCCTTTAAAGTTTATAAAAGGGAGTCTTGGCCAAAGCAAGTAATTTTCCAGAGTGCCACAGTGAACCTCGAGCTGAAGGGAGAACTGAATTTAATCTCCCATATCCCAGAACTACTGCCCTGCTCTCCAGCTCTCAACAAAGCACAAAATCCTGTTACACAGCTCCTGAGGAGGGATGAGCTGAAAATTCCACGTACTAGAAATTAGCATTTGTTGTCAGTGGCTACTGTTGCATCTAGCAGTGTTAAGGAGGGCAAAAAACATTTGTTGTTCCTAAGTGGGCATGGGTTTTGTATTTTTACCATATCTTTCATGTAAAATTCACAAGCCTTTGATATCTATCAGAAACATCTCATATATCCACAGATAGTAATATAAGTAGCTTCATAAAGTAATCAAGAGAAGCATGGGCCAGTTGAAGAGATTACTGAGGGACAGAGCTGGGAACACAGTCTGTAATGCATCATCCAATTGCCTTTATTATCCTTTTTAATCACTTATTTGTATGGCAAAAGCTTCAGTCTAACCTGACCTAACACAAACTAGAACCCTACCCAACCCAAACCAAATTAAACTTTGAAAAAGTGGTGCACATTGATTTTTTGATTATTTTCCATTTTCTTGCCTGGTTGATCTGGTTACAGAAGTGTCAAAGCACCAAGAAAGTGCAGCTATTTTTGGCTGTAGACAGCAGGACTTGCAGAGATGTGTGAAAATTGAAAAAATACAGAAGTAAATCAACCAAATACACAGAGGCAAATATAATCAGTGCATGGAAACCAATAGCCTAAACAATTTTAGCAACTTTTTTACCTCTTAGATCCAACTGTTAACTCAGGGGGAAGTCATCTTCCCACTAGGACAAGTTCTAAAAGATTATAACGTGACCATGGTAAGTCAACACACACAGGGAGACCATGGCCCAGCTTTGCCACAATTGCACCTGGCAAATCCAACTATTCTGTGCTGCTCACTTTGAGCATCTCTGAGCATTTTTATTCACAATAGGTCCTGCAGCCAGCCCATGGACACAGCCACACGTGGTCATCTTCTCCTTTTCTCTCCAAGGGGATGTGTGTTAACTACTGCAGCAAATGTATGAGGTATGGCACTGCCAAGAAACAGGAGCCTAATTGCTGTGTTCTTTTAAAGAAGAATGCATTAGTTAAAAAAATCACCTCCATTCAGTCAAATTACAGTCAATTATCATGGCCTTCAAGCCAAGATCTATTAGCTCTGAATCTAACTTAACTCAGTTACTGAGGCACACTGGAAATGTCATTCATTTTGGAAAAAACAATATTATTACCTTTTACTCCTTAGTAGTCAAAAGAATTTTGAAACAAGATTAATGGGAGCAATTTTTTTCCTTCTGTCTGTAGCTTTTGAAGATTAACAACACTTTTACTTTGGAATAATAGCTACCTGGCAGTCTAGGGTCACTGGGCTGTCTTCAAGACATCATTGCATTCACTTGCACAGGCAACTTTTATAACAAAAATAGATTTTTTTTCCCCCCCTAATGTCATCAAAATACTGATTTGGACAAAGACAAACCCCTTAGGACAAAGGCAAATACTGAAACACAAGAAACTGCTGGAAAAAGTTACCTTTTTGCTCCATGCAGCAGAGCTGTAGTTTACAGTTGGTTCTGGTTTTCCTCCTTATCTCCAGGGCTGTCAGAAGTCCCTTGATTCATTGCTGTGGCAATGGAAGCCCAGAAGGCCGAGGCAGCAGTGGGTAAATGGGAGATGTTTGGGACTGACCTGCTGTCCCAGGACAGGGCAGGGCTGCAGGCAAACACAGCCTTGCTCTGGGCAGCTTCAGGTCCACAGGAGCTTGGGACCAGGCCCCAGAATTATTTAATAGGGAGCCTGATTTGTGGGAAAGTGAGCAGATGTAACTTTTTAGCAATTTTGACAACCTCAAACTACCCCATGCAAGAAGGTCTTAACCAGTGCTGGTGGATCTGTACCTGTAAATCAACAGATTTAGGGAAGCTCAAAGTTGCCTCTAAATATTTATCCCTTTCTTAGGGAGGCAGATTCTGAAAACCTCCTCTCTGTGTAATACTGGGAATGACAGAGCAGCAGTGAGACCCAGGGCCAAAGCTTGTGACAAAGCCAGTGGAAATCCAGTGGGATCAGAGATCTGTGTCAGATACTCGCCCATAACCTCAACCCCAGCCCGCTCAATTTGCTACACTGCAAATCTAACTCTGAAACTCCAAATGCAGACATCTCCAGAGGCTGAATAAGCGACACAAGTTTCCATAGCAGTTTTGCAGCCTCCCCAGCACCCAGGTCTTGGCAGAAGGGGATCCCTGTGGCCCTGCTGGCACACACTGACACCCTGAGCATGCTGTCAACAGGGACCCAAGGTGGATTGGGAACACCTGGCCCAGCCCTGCAGCCAGCCCAGAATGCTGCAGGACTGCACAGCTCAAGGAATCATTTCAAAAAGAGGCTAAGAGCAGGATCCTGCAGGAATTGTGCCCAGTCTTGTTACTGGAAATCTATTTGACGTAGTGAACAAACATGGAGATTTTTCCAGGAAATGTGTTTCTTTATTTAAATAAAATTAGTGCCAGTAGAAACAATAAACTTTAAATACATGAGACAATTATATACAACTCAATGTTAGGAATTATATACATCAGTTTTTTACAGATACAAATACATTTATACCAAAAGTAAAGGACGAAGGAGAAAGCAATGGAAAATGTGACAACTTGTACATGTCAGTCTCATTTGGAAAGTTTCAGGATTCAAGTGATTCCAGGCAAAGTGCCAAACTTAATTTGGCTCCTTTCAAACTTAAAACAGCCCCTTTTAGAGTAAATCTACCAAAAAGCTTTATATGGTCTGATCCAAAGTTCAGTGAAGCTGATGGAAAAACTCCCGCTGCCTTCAGTCTGCCCCATCAGCCCTTTGGAGCACAATGGAGCCTTTGTTCTGCTGTGCTCAGACAGACAGACAGACAGACAGACAGAGATCTCTGATCCTGCATCCATTAACCCTCTGAGCCCTCCCCAGCCCCAGCAGCACTGCACACTCTGGCTGCAGTTCATCTCTGCCCTTCTGCATTCATGTTTTCGAGCTGTCTCTCAAGCTCTAATGCCAGTGGATAAATCACAGAGCTATTTTAGTGCAGGAAATATGTGGAGACATTTTGCAAATATTTTGCTGTGCAATGCTTTAGACTCAGGCTCTTCAGCCCTCATGCTTCGAAACTAATCAAAACACTGTAATAAGTTATTATAAAATATAAGGTATGATTGAAATATTAATTTTCTTCTTTGTATTAAGTTTTACTTCTTGTAAAAGTGCAATAATTTAGCAACAAATTTCATAAGCATTTTAAAAATGTCACAGTACCATTAAACTGGGGGAGGGGGAAGTCTGTGGTGGTTTTAAAACTAGTTACTAACAGCTTTATAGAAATGCATGTGTCACATGAGAGCTGATTAAAAAAAAAAGATGTAACACAATGCTTACCTACACTGGCTTAAACAGAGCAGAAAGTCTAGATTCTTTAATGATGTAAATGGGTACAATTTTACTGACCTCAAACTGAGAAGTTTACTCCAACAGAGAAGCACAAAACCTTGTGCTGGTCCCTGACTCAGCTGCTGACTTCAGTGGGGCAGGAATTCACCCTTGCTAGGTTAAATTCCATCCAGAATTCCACCTCTTCTTCAAGGGGGCGTAACAGAGCAGCATCTGTTGGAGCCTTTCTGCATCTCACAGCCTGTAACAAAGATCTTTTAACCTCTCCATTAACTTACAGATCTTTGCCTTTAGTGACCAAACGTACACATCTTTAAAAATACAAAAGCAAAAAACAAAACCACCTTTCCTGTTAGTAACTGAGTCACAGGCTGGATTGCAGTAGAAGGTGGTGAACCTGACCCAGCCAGTGCATGAATAACTTCAGCAGAAACACAGAGGAGTGTCATGGGTCTGGAGCCAGGCTCTGCAAACTGCACAGGAACTCAATGCCTCCTTTTTTCTGCCTTGTCTTTCACTCTTCCTGTACCTAAAGCCAGTCTCCAGCCATGCTGCAATCTCCCTCCAAGTACAGCATCAACAAATTTTCAGGTTTTGAGGCCTCTTTGAGCAAATGTGCTGCTGGCTGTGGCTTGTCATAAGAAAAACACAGTAAGAGTATTTCTAGTCCATCACAGCTTTGTGTGAATGAGCATTACCCATCATCTTTAAGAACCAGGCAATTGCATGAGGGTAACTTCCCCAAACATTTCCCAGATATTTACAGAATTCTGAAATATGCAGAGACATGCCAGTAATATTTACCTCGTTAGAAAATACATATATATTCACCATGTTCTTAGCTTTCATAGTAAGAAATAATAATGGAAAAATTAAAATTAAGCAACCCTTTTATGTGCAAGTCACACTTTGAAGTCAGGTCCCACTGCTTCCTTGTCCTGCCAGCTCTCAGGAACACCTTGGGCCCAGGAGCACAGATACCTGTTCAGAGTTCATTGGAGAGCAGAAAAGCAGAGCCACGAGTTCTGGGTGGGAGCTCCACTCACGCTTTGGCGCTGACCAGGGGAGCCCTGCAAGTGCTAGGAGTTCCTCTGGAGGTTTTCCACAGAGCCCTCGCTGCTCTCATTGAGGGGCGTTTCTGACACTTCCCCCAGCTCAGCATCCAGCGCTTCCTCCTGGATGGTGAGGTGCACGTCTGGGGAGGAGGACTCGGAGCTGACGCTGCTGCCCTCCATGGAGCAGATGGCACAGGACAGGGAGGGCACCACGCTCTCCTGCAGCATGCTCAGCATCATGGGGAGCTGCACGGCCCTCAGCCCCGCCGCCGTCGGCACAGGCTTCGCGGCCTCCCCCCACTCCCGCTCCTCATCTTTGTAGAGCAGAAGCAAATGGGATGACTTCTCCTTTCTTTTGGATTTCATGTAGCCAAGCATTATTCCTATCAGGAAGATCCCGTAGAAGGACATGACAATCAGGATGTAAAAGTACTCGTTGCTGTTGTTCTTCTCTGTGCTGGGGGATTCAGCATCAAGCATAGCTTGGGTCACATTTGCATGGTCCATCTTCAGCATGGAAAGGGCTTTACCAGAGCTAAAGCCTAGAGGAGAATGTAAATGGATGTGTAAGATCAAACTTCAGAGCAAAAGTGTAAAAGAAACACCTGGAAAAGGTTACCCCAAACTCTCTCTTATTCCTTGTAATTGTAAGCTTGCAAACCCCACACCTGATTCAATCTACCAGTCTATTACACTTCTGTATTAGTATTGGAAGTGAATGAACTCATTCAGATACAGAAAACATGAAAGGAAACAAAACACAAAACATCAAATTCAATGTTGAATTATAAAACCCCAATCCATATGATTAAAAGAAGAAAAATATATAGAAATTCTCTGCTAGGCACTGAAACATAGTTTTGTGCTATTTGATCATGTTTCCACGGTGGGGGAAAGTTAGCAGTATTATTTTGTTCGGTGATGCAGGAAAAAAAAATAATCAAAAAGCAACTTACGCCAGTATGCAAATAATTCCTCCTGTAGCAAAGCTCAAGAGACCTTTCCTCTACCAAATGCCGGGTGTTCTGAAAACTTTCCTCTGCTGCAGTTGGAATAAATAGCTCTCAAGAAATGTTTCATCACGTGTTTTAGAGGCACAGTTTATAATAGTTTTGTGTTGGAGTCAACAGATGAACTTGAAGGATTGCAGTTCAACCCACTGAACTCTTAACAGCTGTGAAAAGAAAAAGAGTTGGGAATTCAGATTTTACTCTTTCCTAACCAGTTCCACACTGGCTCTTTCAGCCTGTGAATCTGCTCCTTTAACATCCCAATTGCTAAATCTGACCTCTTACCCTGAGAGCTGCTGCACAGAATGGAAAACCTGCAGATTGTTATTCTGTGTTTGTCATAACATATAGAAAAATATACTTGTGAATTTTATGTCAGACACTACAAGTTGTTTACATGTCTGCTATACAGAGACTTCTCTAAAGAGACAGAGAAGGAAACAAGTTATTTTGTTTGGTCAGGACGAGTGACAAAGCTTTGGAAAGCGTGTGCAGAACAAAGTGGTGACTTTCAACTCACACTGCAGCCCCACTTTGCCACAAGATGCGGGGCTGGGGAGAGCTGGGCCCTGAGTCTGGAGTGAGTTTTGGATGGATGGGTGCGGGTGCTGCTTAATTTTGGGCATCAAAGCAGCAACTGTGGGATCTATGTTCTCCAGGGCATCACTGGAAGGGTGCAGACTCCTCCAGGGAGCAACTCGGAGCTCCTGAGGTTTGCAGCTGCATTTTGCCTCCCTAGAAGCAGCTAAGAGTTAATGCTGTGTGCAGGATATAGTGCCTAAATAGAGGCAGGGCCACTGAGTTAATGATGATTTAACGCAAAGGGGCCTCAGCAGTGGCTGGGCAGGGGGAAGCTCTCTGAGGCGCTGCTGCAGGCACCTCGCAGCCCACTGGGGAGTGCGGGTGCAGCCTGGGCTGCAGGGCCCACAGAGTTCCCAGTCCTCAGAGCAGTGGCACAGGAGGCTCTGAGACCCCCTTCCAACACGTAAGCAACAGCCCAGGCCATGGGAAGAAGGAGGCCCAGCTTGCACCTTAGGGATTTCATTTCCTTATCCTCTCCATCCCCATTCCTCACACACAAAGCCCAATTAGTCAGGGCCCACATGTGAATGTCACCCCTTCTGCAAAGCTTCAAGGATGTTTATGTAACAGAACACTCCACTTCCAGAAAGCCCTGGACTGGTGCTGGAGTTTCCCAACGTAGGTCTGGGGTTTTTTTCCCTGCAGTCACTTGTGGATTCTTTGCATAGACAGCAAATTCTTTTCCAAACTCTGCCCTCACAATCCCTCTGAGGTAAAGGCAGATAGGATTAACTTCTCTTCACATGTAAGAAAAGGCAAGAGAGAGAAGTTAAGCAACTTTAGATGTAGATGAGCATTCGAGAAAAGACAGGATTGCATCTGTCTTTGGAACCAGCATTTTCCATCATTTCTCTGAACGACTACAGAAAGAAAGGAAAAAATTACATTAGCCAGATTGCCCTCTCTGCACCTTAAAATAGAGGATCCTGCCCTTAGGATGTTGGTTTTATCTCCCTGTGCATTCCCATGCGATAGCTCAGGAGCTGTTGATGTTGGGCTAACGTCTGCTGGGATTTCATCTGACAAAATCTGTCTGCAGCACCAGCCTGCCAAGTCTGGATTCTTCTTCCCCGTTCCCGACAAATTACTGAGCAGGCAACAAGAGCACATCAACCATAGGCTAAAGCAGGACCCAGAGCAAGTCTCTGGATTTTCTAGCTAACTCTAGGGAATATTTACTTCACAACTTTCTCAGCTCCATGTGATATCTGCTCTCCCCATTCAGCTCTGGAAATTTGGGGGTTGAAAAACTAAAGACAACGTGTCAGATTTTAGCAACACCTTCTCATGCAGGACTTTCACAGACTTGTGAGGAAGTGCCTTGCATCGTTGGACCAATGAAAATTGGTTCAGTACATTGGTTCAGTACAATCCTCTCTCTCTGCCCATGAAACCCTCTTTGAAGTTGCTTGATCCTGGGAACAAGACCAGCTGAAGCCTGTCACCAGTGTCACCACTCACCTGGACACAAAGGCATGCCCAGAGACACAGACAGCCCAGGGCTGCCAGCAGAGCAGGGGCAGAGCAGCTCTTCTGTAGGCACCTGCATGTGCAAACAGACCCTTTTATTTGCTCCAAACCCTTGTGCTCTTCATGTAGGTGAAACTTTGTACAAAATTACCAAGAAGAACTGGAGCACCCAACTGGAACACAGGAAGACTGCTCAGGTACATCCATAGATTTATACAATTCCCCAAAAGTTTAACTGCAAAATTACTGAGTTGCATAATTCTGCAGAGTTATTGATGAAAACTCTTTGCAACTATGTTTACTTTGACTAGTTGGTGACAGTTCTTCTCCATCTGTTAGCCCATGGTTCTTAAAAACAGTTTAATTTTAAAAAGGCCTGCAAGGAATTCCTGAGCCTCCAATAGACATGAAGAGGAGGGATAGCAAGACACTGGGGAATTATCACCAAAAAACATATGTCACTTGCTTACTGATGCCATCAGCCAGCTTTCTCAAGCTGTACTCTGTAGAAACTATATTTCTGTCTAAACACAAGATCTACAAAATTAAAAACTGGAGCTTTAGTTTTGTGTTTCAAAATTGCATTTGCTGCAAATGATATTGTAAAACCATTGATCACAGCAAAAAGCTTGCCTAATTTAAAATAACTTATTTTAAAGTTAAGCTTACTAGCTACTTCTTTTTTGATGTTTCTTTCTTTCTTCCTTTCAGATCAGTTCTTTTCCCCAAACTTCAGAGAATTTCCCCTGAAATTTCACCTACACGTCTCTTCTGCTTTCAGCAATTGCCTCTCACATATTCCTCTCCACCTTCTTTGCACCCATCCCAAACAATGCTACAACATTTAAGAATAATCCTTGTGCTGCCACCTTCCATATTCCCCCTTTGGAAAACATTCAGGCCAATAAAGCAGAGCAACAGCCAGGCACTCCAACAATGAAAAGGTCACAACATAGTTGTTGATGCCAGATTTTTTTTCTCAAGGTCCCTGTCTCCTAGAGAGCCTTTTGTGGCAGCAACCTCCGTCACCAAAGGACGCAAACGTTGAGGCTCGAGGCATCCCACGGGGCAGGAATTCACAACATGGCTTAAGGGATCATATAATGTGAGCCCTTTCTCCAAATAAAAATGTGAGGACAGTCAGAAAACTGAACAAAGACAGAATCTATTATGAAGACAACATGAAACCTCCTTAGAGACCCAGATGACTCTGCAGGCTGCCATGGAAAATATATGCCTAACCCTTCATTACGGGCATAGCCCGTGCTCTGATGCTGCATTTATCTTTCTTGCCCCAGTTAGTGAGTTAATAAGAATAAAGACACCAAACAACTGTTAAAGGGCCAGCTCCTGTGGGGAGCTGAGCCTGTTTGATGAGTGTTTGCTGACAGTACCACTCTAAAGAGCACCCAAGTATGTGCTTTTTTAGAGTTATCATCTGAAAAAAGAAACAGGAAACACAGAGGAGTTGGGTTTTTTCTTCCTGAACACCCACATTTAACGGAAGTAAATATGGGATAATTTACTGCTAGGGGGAAAAGGAAGGGAGAGTTTTGCCATGCAAGTATTATTTTTGATTTACACCTTCCAGACACTACATTTGGCAAAGGACAGCCAACCAATGGTGATCAGACAGATGATCAATATATTTCCCTCACATACATTACTTCAATTAAAGTTGGAGCTGCTTTTGACACCATAAAGGAAGACATGATAAAATAGATCTTCGTGGTCCTGATCTGGTCTTGCATTTAAGGATGTGCCACACTGAGATGTTCACACTGGCTTTGAGTCCTGCTCCAAAGCACACACCTCACTGAGCACCTGAGCCAAAGCCCCCCAAGGTTACTGGCACTGCCTCTCCTAAAACAAACATCAGCACCTGCTCCTTTCAAGCTCTGTGCAGTTCAGTACACCCTGTGAGTGTGTTGGATAAAAGCTAGTTCAAAAGCAGCAATTCACTCACCCCCAGAGCAGGCAATGTGGGGCAGGAGCAGCACAAGCCCCATGCCTCCTCACTGTTAAGTGTAATAACAGGATGAAATTTATTATTTTATATATTATTTAATATATTATTTAATTTATTATTTTAAGAGCACCATTACTATGTGCTCTTAATGCCTCTATGCCTCATCAGTTGAGCCACCTAAGTGAAATTAATCTAATAATATCTACAAATTTCTTGTGCTGGGAGGCACAGCATGGTAACACCACCCAAAAAGGCAACAATCACTGGGCTGGGCTGGCATTTGAGCCACTGGCACAAGGCTCCAGGTTCAGTGTCATTTTCCATCAATCTCCCTTATTTTTCATACTGCAGAAATAGATGACATTCTTCATAAGCTTGGCGTGAGCAATTTCTAGAGGAAGATGGCAATTTCCTCAGTGTCATCCATAATATACTGTGTTGCCATCTGGATGCCAAATGGGAGTAATGGTCTGATGTGTTATTAACTGTAAAAAACTTAGTAAAATGCTACAGTTCTGCCTTGTTACCTTACACCCTTCACTAGGGAAAACATGCAAATACAACTCCAGAAGAATCGTGCATCAGCCTTCTCTCCAGCTTCAGAGTTTAGTTTGATTTAATTTGAATTTTGTTTGACCTTCATAGCAGATCCATATTTATGAAACTTGAAATTTGTCAAGCCTTTTCTGCACACGGGGCAGCAAAAAAAAAAAAAAAAGTTTAATTAATAGAAGCAAATACAGGGTTTAGCAGCATCTCACAGCCAAGGTGACCATCTGCACTCAGTCTCAGCTCTAACAGTGGCAAGAGATTTCCCAGAAGCCAAGTCTGGAGTGTGCAATTGCTCTCCAAGCACAAAAAGATCTGCAAAGGCAAATGGTTTCACATTCTGAGAGATGACAAGCAACAGAAAACCTCAATGATATCTGTAATAACAGTTCCGACTAAATTTAGCATTTACTGTAATGCATGTTTTGGGAGAGTCTCAGAGTTCTGGAGAGGCATTCCTTTTCAACCTCCAAACTGAATTTCAGAGAGTTAGGAGTGACTGGAAAGAGAGTGCAAACAGGTAACTCTCATGATTGCAGTAACTAGAAATTGCATTAAAAAATTACAAACTTTTCTGTGGTTAATATGAGAATCTGAGTTCAAAGTCATCACAGCCTCAATTCCATTTCCTGTATCTAAGACAGGTTACAAAGTTATTTTACCAACATAGCTTTCCATACAATAAAATGAAACCTATACTTCACATTATCCTACCCTTTTCTTTTGATGTGACACAGTGAATGTAGTGATGCTTGATTTGAAAATACTTTTTTTTCTCTTTCCTTTACTTTTTCTTCTGCCAAATATAATTATCTGTTGAATGCATTACCTTTAAAAATGAAATTAACTCAAAGCTTACTTTGCTTTTGGAGTCAAATAATAGATTCAACTCAACTGTGAAGTAGGCTCAAGTGAACTCAAATAGGCTCAACCTTGTTCAACATTATTTGCTTCTATTTGGATCCAAAACAACCAGCAAAATACTAAATTCTGGATGCCACAAAAAAAAAAAAAATTCAAGATCCTTTAAATGTGATTGGCAATGCTTAGGAGATTTTCATTGGCAAATCCAAACACACGATTCTTTCTGTTCAGCAAAGACAGTTCTTGCTTTCCCAGCTATGATAAGGTCCTTATTTAGGTCTATTCATTCTCCCTGAACAGCTTCTACCCGTGATCTGCTCAGAATCAGCACTTTGATTTGCATTAGTGAAGGCTTTTCAACAAAAAAATTTAGATAAGGAGGTTGTATCAATATTTATAGGCTTTTGAAAAATTCCTCTGCATGCAGCATGAAGATCTCAGATTTTTTCTTTCTTTTTTTTTTTTTGTTAATTTTAAGACTTTCTACTACAAGAGAAATTCAGCAATGCCAGTTATTGCTAAGCATAAGAAATAAAGGGACTAAACCACTGAAAATATTCAAGTGCTCAACTTGAACCCTCCCCTGACTGCAGATCATAAATTAGAGATCACTGGAAAAGTTAAGAGCGGCTTGCCCAGCATAAGGTAGAAAGCTTATGGAGACACTGATAAACATCCAGCTGTCCAGTTAAACACAAGCAGAGATCAAATAGGAAAGCATGCCAGGAAAAATCTTGTTAGAATGGGTTCCCAGCAGCTGGGACCCTGCTGCTTTGTGGGCAGGAGCAGCCGCACATCACCTGCTGCCACTCAGACAGGCTCATGTCTCACCCCAGGTAATCTCTTCCTCCTCCTCAGTTCTGTGGGCCATGGAGAAGCCCAGCACGGCACGGTCATTCTGCTTTGAGCTTTTTAGAAAAAGTGATATTTGGAAGCCAAGGAGAGCAGGATTCTCTCCCATGAAACGAGCAGGGCAAGGTTCACACATGCAGCAGCTTCACTTGCCCGGGCTCAGAGGTGTAACAGTTCTCAAAGCTGATCACACTTCAGAGAATTCGAGAAGAAAAACAGACAAAACTTGAATCATGAGGGAAACCACAGACTCTGAAATCAAGGAGACAGCTCTTGCTTAGTCCCACTAAACCGCAGCATTGTGGGTTTAATTTTCATAGATCAAGGAACGGTAAAAACATCAACATTTAACAATGCAAGCTCGGCCTCAGACACGCCCAGAACTCCCCCTGAATCCAGCAGGATTGCAGTGAGTGTTAGGAATACACCTGCTAATTCAGGGCAGGATACCAGTCTGGCTTCCAGCATGGTCTGTGTCTATTTATCTGCCCTAAGGTTAAAATACCTGCCAGTAATAAGGAGTACTTCATATCAAGTTCTAACACTGCTCTTGAAAACTCAGAGTTCAAAAGAGATTGGAAACAGAGGAGATCATGGCATTTACTACAAAAACAATTCTACCCTTTTAGGAACTCACACCATAAAGTACAGACTTCAGCCTGAGTGTCACAGTGATCTCCCACCCTCCCAAGGACAGCAAACACATGCAGGGGGAGATTCACTCTCCTCTCCCAGAAATAGTGCAGGGCAGAGATGAAAGGAACAGAGAATGCTATCACAGTAGCACAAATCCAGCCCAGCCAAAGTCAAAGCACTTGTAGGACCTTAGAGGAGCAACCCACATTTTTTTTCATTGTTATTTCTTCCAATTCCACCAAATGAGTTCACAAAGAAAGAAGCAGCCCTTCCTTGTTTCACAGCCATGTCAGGATAACATCCCGGGTCACTGTGACCTTCAGCAATTGTGAGGTTTTCATTTCCACATGACCACCAGATGTTGAGGCCTCTCCCTGTGATATTCACTCTTCTACAACACCAGGCACTCCTCACCATGTGTGTTTGCAGCACTCCCTCTGAGTTTTGCTTGTGAAACCTCCCCATTTAACTGTAGCTGTTACAGCAAACATCCATTAATTTCAGCTCTCAACCCTGTTGACCTGAATCTTCATGGGATTTCAAATACAGCTTAGATTACATCACTGCTGTTCTCAACAGCAGTCCCTTTCTAGCTGAAGCAACTAAGATAGCACTTCAGTTTGATCTATTACATCTTGGCATCTGTTGACTGTATTCACTTTTTAGAGCGTTCACTTTTTAAAATACTCAGAACAGCTATTTGTATTCTTGTTCCAAAAGTCTGCTTTGGAAACACAACAAAAGGAGCAAAATAGCAATCTGGGGTGTAAAGAGCAACAATGAGATGAGCCCCAGGTGTACAGCAGAGAGGACAGAAGGTGTACAATAGAGGCAGCAACAGCTCATGCATCTTCTCCAAAGGGAGGGGTTCTGCATCCTCTCCAGGCAGGGGAGGAAAAGCACTAAGCTGTGATTTCTCAGCCTGAGGCTGAGATTTGTTCCTGTGTTTCAGTGTTTTGGTGTCAGTCCTGATAGCCACAGCTGTGAGCGTGCAGGGAGAGGGTCCCTGAATGCAGAATGCTGAGAGTGGGCTGTGAGCAGTGCAGGATCATGCCAGCTCTAACAGGACAGCATTTCTCTCTTCTTAAATGACAGAAAAACTTTATTTCCTTCAGTTAACACAAGCACTGCTAATCCAGCCTTGCGTGGAAACTGATGGAGTCTGAATAATCCAATCCTCCACTACCAGGACCTAGGCTAATGTAACAGCCCCTGAACCCTCCCATGAAAAACATTTGGAAGGAGTTCCAAGAGAGCTGGGAAAGCCCAAGGAGAAGCCCTGAGATCTCTCTCCCCACTGCTGTGTGCCCCCCCTGCAGATCAGGCACACCCAGGGGTTGCACTGGCATCAAATGAGCAAAGTGAGCAGCCCCTGGGAATCACTGCCACATTCCATGTTCTGCTGGCTCTGTGCCCACACCAGCCATGGCAAACTGCCCCTGTGCCACGTGGGGAACAGAAACAGGGGAGAGCACAGGTCCACAGCGCAACTAGAGTGATCAAAGGAACCCAAACTAAATTCCCAAATGGATTATTAAAAAATTATACCAAAGAAAAAAATTTAGCAATAAAAAAATACCTACTCTAGACAGGGCGGCTTACTCACAAATGATAAAAAAACCTCAGAGAGGATGTATTTTTCAAATGCAATATTTTATATCTCAATGGGCAGACATGAAAAAAATTTGTTAAAGCAAAGATAACCATTGTTTTGATGGAACTGTGCTTTTAGGACTTAGAGGAAAACTCTCTCTTCCCCTCTTGGCTGCTTGTAACATGTGAATAATCAGCCCAAAGTAAACAACATGTGGTCTTGTGTGGTCTTTTCATAGGAGGTTGGTATTTCACTTGAAACTAGGAAGTGACAGGAAGTGGGGAGTTCTGCACAGATACAGGAGACCCTGTGCTTTCCCAACAAGCTCTGGAAATGCTGTGTGTTTGAAGAAAAAATCATTCCTGTTGCAGATGGGAAATGCAAAAAAACTTACATCTAAATACATAGAATGAATAAATGTTTGAGTCACATAACTAAAGAATTTTGTGTAGCCTAACTTACATTTCCTGACTCCTTCATGAGCATTTCGATGCTCCAGGGTCACTGAGTACCAGTCAATTCTTAAACTGCAGTGTTAAAGGAGTTCCTGAAAGCAACATAATTTGCAATATAGCTCTTGATGTGTGGTGGTGGCTGACATAAATCACCCACCTGGGAAGAGGAGCAGTGCCAGGCAGGCAGAAAGGCTCAGCCCAGCAGGGGCTGTGCTCCCCGTGTCAGGAGTCCATTGGCTGCTTTCTTCAGCTGGCTCCTGAAGGAAAGATGAGTGCTTAACCTGCTGCTGCCCATTTTCACACACACATGGGCTGTGGATATTTGAGTTGGTTTTCTGAGCCACTGCTTGCTCACCCAGCCCCAGCATGCCCCAACTCCTCCTGCCATGGCAGGGAATCACACAAAGCATCAACTCCCCGAGTTTGCCAACTGCCTGCTCCCTTTCCCTGCCCCAAAATCCCTCTCCCACATGACCTATCCATATCCCCAGCCCTCCCTCTGTGTGGTTTTGACCTCCAATCCAGCTCAGCCAAAGCCCAGGAGGAGTTTGTTCCCTCCAGGCACCCCACAGGATCTGGCTGGGTCGCTGTATCCCCCAGGCTCAGCTTTGTGCTCTGTGGAGTACAAGGGCAAGGGGACACAGCCTGCTCTCACACAAAATCCTTCCAGTCTGAACTGAAAATGCAAACTGGAAGCCATTGCTTTGAATACTGGGGCTCATGTGGTCTTGCCTTCATTTCTGGGCTTGTCACTTCTGAGTTAAATATCCCATCACCTTCTCCCTCTGTGGCTCTTGTCACCTCTGATTTCTCCTAAGTTATCTCATTTCAGTCAAAAAATCTCAGTTCAAAAAACAGGTTGCCAAAGCATCTCCTTAAAAGCCCTCTGAAATCAACCTACTACCTTGTAGATTGGGAAGTGAGATAGAAAAGAGATTTTAAATAACAATAAAATACTCTGAAAAACACTCATGCGCACTCGCATGAGTAAGTACACATCCTTACACTTGTCCGTGCCTTCTGTGTCTTTTCTCTGACATTACTGGCTGTGAGCACAGTGTGTCACATCACACCAAATGCTGTGTTTGTGCTGGAGCAGGACTGTTTTTCTGGAGCCAAATACCTCACATTTTTCTGAGCCCTGAGATAGCAATCACACCCCATACACTGGGGAAGCACTCTGGGCAGGCACAGCTCTGCAGGGCTCCAAGTGCTTTCCCAACACCTCCCTTGAAGAAAGAGCTGCCCAAACCAGTTCCTTCCTTCTCCCCAAAAATGAAATCTCACTGCCACATTTCCCTGGGGTGCAGCTCAGCCCCTTGCTCCCCACAGCACCAGCACTGGGGACATTCCAGAAATGCTTCCAGCTCCTAACTCTGCTCCTTTTCCTGAGAGCTCACCCATGATTTAGTCAGATTTTTTATTTTAAATAGTTGCTCATTTGAAAGCAGAGAGGGGTGCATCTATTCTGGAAGGTTCCCTGCCCAGGTCCTCATTGTTTGGTATATCCTACTAGAATTGGAGCACAGACCAAGAAAATATTAATCTGAATTCATTTCCATTTGTAAATAACAGATTGAAATGAAAGAGTGAATGCAGATTTAACAGCATTAGGATTAGCTAGCAGAATAAGCAAAAAAAAAAAAAGAACCATGGAAAAAAACCTCACAAAAAAATTTTAAAAGCCAGTTCTTTGAGATTAAGGAATTTTGACAATTAAGCTTTATGATTTTCTGCTGAACCAACCAACAAGTCAAAATATGTCATTATTTTTTTTTTAAATCCAAGAACTAACAAGGAAAAAAATAAATCAATGTTTTAGTCTGTTATAAAGGCGCCTTTTTTTTTTTTTTTTAATATCAGGATCTGAAGATTACTATAGAACATAACTAAAATGTAAACAGCGCAAGATTGCCAGTGATGAGCTGTGCCAGGGTGCAAGTTTGAGATGACAAGGGCAGAACCAACTTGTTCTGGACTTCTGCATGATGTGGGGGTGAATAAAACAAAATAATCTCTTCCAGTTACAAGTAGGATGAAAGGCAGCTGCAGAGTCACTCAGAGAGGCACAGGTCGGAAATCCCTGGGGATAACACAACCCTCACCTGCAGGAGCAGCAGGCAGGACCTGCCTCTGCTGCAGCTCTCTCAGGAGGCAGGGCTGAGCTGAGAGACATCACAGGATCTCAAATGTTGCCTGCAGGAGGCTCACAATCCCCACCACACTTCATTTTAAGGAAATAAAGTATTTCTTTTATTACAGGTGCTCAACCAGCACAGGCACAGCCTGGGAGCTGCTCGGGTCCACAGGACACAGCAAACCCACACAGAGATCATTCCTCACTGAAGTGCTGGGCTGGTTTGTTTTTCTGTGAGGTGAATCATACTCTGCCCTTTGGGTTTAATACCTACATCCTTTTCTAGCAAAACTTCCTACCACCTCAGCTCTGTGAATTGCCTCATAACATCCCACTGGCGTCAACAGCAACAAGGGTTGGTCACCCCTTCTCTGTGCCCCAGAACAGCACAAATCTGCCCCTTTGCAGCCACCTCCAGCTCTCACAGGTCAGTGTTTGCTGGCCCCTGGTACATCTCTGCCATGAGCTCCCCTCGAACACAACTCATGTGGACTCACTTTGGTATCCAACAAACCACAACAGGATTCCTGCAGGTGGGAGCTGTGATAGATCCCGTCTCATCAGAAATCTCAGGGTAGGGAAGTTTAGATCCCCACTAAAACACAAAGTTGCCTTTTTAGGTTTTTTGGTGTTTGGCTTATGTCTTTTTATCCTGCCTCCCCCCATTGCTCGTTTCAGGGTCTGATGAGACTCGAAAAGAAAATGAAACACAGCCATTAATTTGGGTACCCAGTGCTCAGACACTTCCAATAAATTGCTCAGTGCCTTGCTGTAATTTAGCTCAGGAAAGCAGTCCTTTTGCTAAATTAAAGGTATTAGAAGCCTTATGAATAAAGTGATCCTAGGCTTTGCCCCCTAATTCATTACCATTTTCATTTAATTTCCCTTATTTCACTCACACCTCATTTCAGAGCTGGCCAAGTCACAGCCACAGAGGTTCACTATCACATGGAGAAATCCACGTGCAGGCCATCACCACGGGCTGCAGCAGCACCCTGGGAGCAGCAGTGGCTGCAGAGGAGGGAGCTGCACATCCCGGCCCGGGTTGCCATGGCTACCAGAGATGCTCAGCGAGATGAGATTGCCATGGCACCGGCAGCAGAGGCCACCGGGGCAGTGGACACACTCCTGACTCCAGACGCCATCGTTTTAATTAATAAGGAAATGTAATGGAGCCAATTACACATAGGTAATGCAGATTTATTTCTGGGGCCATTTCTGCTGGACTAAACTTAGGAGAGGTTCTAGTCCTACTTTAAAAACAAGTGGCAAATCTGCACGAGTTTGTTAACAAAATAAATCACAGACAAAACATATTGGATTTCTATTGTTACAACAATAAAGTGGGGGCAATTAATATGGATTAAACACAAGTAAAAACCAAATGAGGATCCCTCATGTCTACATGAAGTCCATACTGCTTTCTAAAGATGAAAGGTGGAGGTTTCCATCCCAGGAAGCAGACACAGGGCAAGGAAAGCCGAGCAAGCAGCAATCTCCTCTGTACCAGCATTTTTAGTCCTGGAAATTTGTCCACAACTGGGGGTGTTCAAAACTCACTCTGTGTGACTCACAGGCACTCCCGAGCAGGGCCACGTTATCAGCTGCCCCCATTGAATCAGATACCTGCAGCACTGAGACACTCACCGCACACAGCTGAGCTGTTGCCAAGACACCATTCACACTTCTGGCTCCCATTATCATCAGCTAATAATCTTCTGCCCTGGGCTTTCAAAGCACTCCAGAAGGATCCAGGGCTGCTGTAAGAAAACAGAGCAAGAGAAAAAAGCTTCTTGCTCTTGCAAGCAGTCAAATTAAGTTTAGCCCATGGCTTTTACATGCCTCAGATAACCAGGAAACCAGAAAAATAAAATCCTAAATCCATTACTTTAATCATCTGGGGATCTGAGTTGTGAATTTTGAATTACAACTTGCTAGGAGTTGGCAGGAGCAATTAAACTTTAAAAAGCAGACATGACCACAGGTTCCCCTGTCTCCACCCGTTTCTCCCTTGAGTGCTAACAAGCTCTGTCTCTGCTTACATCCACAGCTGGGTCCCTCCTCCTTCCCTGGAGCCCACGGCACAGCCCCATCCCTGCCCAGCTGCTCTCCCATTTTGTTCAGAGCACAGAGGGTTTGAGCAGAGGTTCAGACAGGGGCACAGAACTGTTCATCCTGAGCAAAGCCTTTGGGATCAGCATCTCAGGGCTGGGGCTGGGAAAAGCCCTGCTGCAGAGGCTCCCCAGCATGGACAAGGGCGGGGAGACAGAAGAATTCCAGCCAGCCTCATCTCACCCCGTTATTTTGCTCTGGCTGAAACAAGCTGTTATCTTCAACTCTGCTCTCCTCCTAGGATGCAATCACAGCACTTATGAAATGCTGCTGCTTCTGCAGCACTAAATCCTCAGTGGGGAAATCAGTTCCCCATAGATGTGGGTCTGAGCAGGAGCTGCAGCCCCCCAGTGAGCACCACCTCTCCAGGGCTGTGTGCGCCAGGCTCTGCCCTGCCAACACCCCATCCATGTCCTTACCCTCACCAGGAGGGGAACAGGCTAATCAATGCCAAGGCTGCTGCAGGAAGCCAACAGAGCAATAAATGTCCAACCTCTGCTGTAGCAACCAGACTGTTCTTACCCTCAGGTGGGTTTGTGTCAGATCTTAGTTCAGCTGAACTTGATATCAGCCTTCAGAACAGGTAAAATAAAGAAATCCTTACATCTATGAGAAGAAAATTGCAGGCAGATAAAAGAGGGATAAGAACCCCAAACCAACACATTTTGAGGCTGGTGTGATGATACCTGGGTGTGAGAAGTGGAGATTTCTGACTTGCACCCTTCGTTCTATCGCTGGTCACGTCACTGGCTCCAGGACTGAGAGGAAAACACGACGGGGTCACTGCCCAGCAGGAACACGACCTCCAGGGGGTCAGGGACTCTCCCTACAGCAGGAAAACTACAAAGAATGGATTCAGAAGAGATAAAGATTTTTTTTTTATTTTGCTCTGCTATTGTGAAATAGACAGTCAAAAAATCTTTTCAAAATAAATAAAGTAGGACTGGGAACATAATTCTTTACAGTAATGAAAGGTATTGCTTTTTTCTTGGTCCAAAATGTGAGGGAATCAGGTCAGAGCCATGGGTCTTTGCTCTGATGGGAGATTCCCAAATTCACAGGAAAACAAATGTCGCTGCTGCTCACCCAGTCATCCTGCATCACCAAGGCATGCACGCAACTGCTGTCGTAACTGAGTCATTGAGGAGCTGCAAACATTTCCCACCATTTTCCTGTAAGGTTGTGGGGTTTTCGGTCTAGTGACTGAAAAGAAAAAAAACAAGTCAGCTCCAGCCCAAAAAATTAAAATTACATTTTAAATATTACTTAAATTATATTTAGATAGTATAAATGTCTATTGCCATCCTTCACACCTTCTGTCAGCTGAGTTTTCTTACACTGCAGTTTCAGGGAATGAAGAGAAAAACACCAGTAGAGATTTTTTTTCTTTGAAATTACCAACACAAGTATTTCATTTCATTAGCTGAGGAAATCAAATAAATTCAAGTAAAGGATCTAACCTCGCACAGTCTGAGTTACTGATTCCCTCAGTGCTGCAGGAGCATTTCCCCCCAGTGGCTGCAGTGACAAGGGGCTCTGTCACACTTGTTTGCTGATGTTCCCAGCAGTTGGGGACCCCCGGGCTGAGGTGGGTGCAGCTGCTCCAGCCCCAGCTCTGTAAACACCTCCAGAAATGACGCCTGCTCACACCAAAAAACTCCTGCAGACAGCTGGAGGTACAAACTCCAGAATAAAACAGATGAAAGAAAGGGATAATGAAGAGGGTTAAAGCTTCAATATACTTTAGAAAAAAATTCGACAAGACTTGTGTCAACTCAGTTAATACAGAAAGTCTTTTGCTGCAGCGAACACGTGCTTCCGATTTTAAAAATGATTTATAAATTAGGAGTAAGATACCAGATGTGGAGATGATGCAAGCATTTGAGATGCATCAATCTTTAAAACTATTTCTCTCTGAAAACTATGAGAAAGGTCTTGGCAGCAAAATCAAAACGTTTTTTAAAAAGGGTGAAAGGATACTAATTGTTTATTAAGGGGAGCTGGGAAAAAAACCAAAGCAGGACTGTGGACCAGTGGAAGCTGGGTGTAATATTCTGCAGCCTCTGCTGAAGGTTACTACAGCGTCCTTCACTGTATAAAGTCAGTTTTTAGGGGGAATGAGCTCAGCCCAGGGGCTGCTGTGGGGAGGAAAGGCTCCGTTTGCCCGGCGGGGTTTGTGCAGGCCCTGCATGGGGCGGGCGGCTCTGCCCTGCCCGGTCACAGCCCTGCTGTACCAGGGCTGAACTGCGGGAGGGAGCTGGGGCAGAGAGCACCCGCTGCCAGCGCTACCATGGCACTGCCAGTGCTATCCATGGCACCACCAGTGTTACCCATGGCACTGCCAGCACTCCTGTGGCACTGCCAATGCTCCCCATAGCACTGCCAGTGCTCCCTATGGAACTGCCAGTGTTACCCATGGCGCTGCCAGTGCTCCCCATGGCACCACCAGTGCTACCCATGGCACCGCCAGTGCTCCCTATGGAACTGCCAGTGTTACCCATGGCACTGCCAGTGCTCCCTATGGCACTGCCAGTGCTACCATGGCACTGCCAGTGCTCCCCATGGCACCACCAGTGCTACCCATGGCACCGCCAGTGCTCCCTATGGCACTGCCAGTGTTACCCATGGCACTGCCAGCACTACTTTGGCACTGCCAGCACTACTTTGGCACTGCCAGCGCTCCCCATGACACTGCCAGTGCTACCCACAGCACTCCCAACACCCTCCATGGCACTGCCAACACTCCCTTGGCACTGCCAGCACTACCCACGGCCCTTCCAGTTCTCCCCACATCATTGTCAGTGCTCCCTGTGGCGCTGCCAATGCCTCCCATGGCACTGCCAGCACTCCCCACTTCACTGTCAGCACTCCCAGTGCTCCCCATGGCACATCCAATGATCCCATGGCACTGCCAGCACTCCCCATGGCACTGGCAGACAAGGGAGCAGCCAGAGACTCCCACAGGTACAGGCAGAAGAGAGCATGGAAGAGAAGGAACCACACAATTCTTTAGAGGTCTCACTTAAACCAAAATCTGAGAGAAGCCAGAGCTTGGCTGCAAGCTCAGCCCTGAGAGGGGAGGAAGATGTGGAATGGTGTCAGCATGTGTTCCTAAAGAGACTTTCCAAGGCTTTGCTGCACTGAATCAGCACAGGATTCTTCAAAACACAATGGGCTAGAAGTTTCTATCACAATAAAGCTGTTCTGAGTACTACTGGAGCTTCCTTGAAAAAGTAAACAAACAAACAGATGGAAATAATTATAATTCGAATACTTGGAATTGCTGGAGCGCTGCTTTCAAGTGTCCCAAATTGGTTTGGGCCCTAAAAACCCATCCAAACTTTTTCTGGCTAAATCTAGAAAAGAGAAAAAAAAATGAAAATGAATAAATAAATCCCTCCTGGCACAAACAGGTGGGAGGTTCCTGGGCTCTGGCCCACCCAGCACACACTCCATGGAGCCCTGAGGCACAGCCTGGCACCCTGGGCACCCCCACCCTTGGAGTGGCACAGCCAGGGAATGCCCAGCAGTTCAGGTACTGAGCAGGCATTTCCTGGGGCACACTAGGGCCAGGACAATGGTCCAGCAAAGGAGAGGGGCAGCCAGTGCCCCCAGCACAGAAGGGTGGAGAAGGGGTGAAGGGGCAGCATCCTGGCACCAGGAGTGCATCCCATGGCCAGTTAAACAGTCAGACAGCACATGGCTGTTCAGAACCTTATTTAATTTTAACTATGAAATATTTAGACTAATGGAAAAAGACAGATGTCAGAATAATGTCATTTTTTCTCTTTTCCTTTTTTTTTAAATCAATTTTCCATTTCCCATGGAACTGGGGCTGCTACAGACCAGCAACACTGACTGCTCACAGATCCTCAAGCCAGAGGCAGAGGACAGCAAACCTTTGTTTTCATGGCAGGTATTTCTCAATTAGAATTCTTTCTCTCCACCAAATTAGCTCACCTGGTTCCACCAGGAGCACAAAGACAGGGTGGGTACTCACCTGCACAGTCCCTTGAGCACAGGCTGTTGCAGGGGACACCGGGCAGGCACAGCCTCCCTGTCCCAGCATTTCAGGAAAAATCCTACCTAGAAATCTCTGCCAGTCAAGACTTACAGAGAGCTTCATGCCCCCTGTGGAAGCAATCCATTTTATCTACATCCTTTTGTAAATTCTGTAAAATAATATAAAAAGATAAACCATCAGTTATGGGGGAAAAAGCACAGCAGAAAGATCTGATCAGCCCATGGTATAATGAAAAGTTACTGGTAGAAAATAAAAGTGAGAGAAGGAAATGGAAAAATGGTTTAAAACCAAGTATCCCTTAGTAGCACTGGGAAAAAAATCTAGGGAAAGTCCCAAATTTCAACTATTTATGAAAACATGAGGAAAATTACTGTAAAACACACACTTCCCATCAGCAACATGCTGCCCTCAACCAGCCCTGTCACCTGCCAGTCCTGGAAAACTTCAGATAAGCTCAGAAAACCTCCATAGCTAAGCACATGGAGGAATAACTATATGGGAGATACTTTCAAAGAGATACTTCAGAAGTTTATCAAGACTTCAAATAAAAATGAAAGAAATTTCTGATGGAAGTTTTAGCACATTTCACTTACAACATCCTCGGAGAGACATCAAAGAGTTCAACAGAAACCACCGCCCCACAA
This sequence comes from Zonotrichia albicollis, assembly GCF_047830755.1. Classification (NCBI taxonomy): domain Eukaryota; kingdom Metazoa; phylum Chordata; class Aves; order Passeriformes; family Passerellidae; genus Zonotrichia; species Zonotrichia albicollis. The sequence continues at coordinate 25,294,089 of NC_133827.1, read as the reverse complement.
AGCTCCATTCTGCACCAGGGACAACTACCCAAAACCTTCTGGCCCTAAATTGCCCTGTTGCAGGTCACCCACACCATGTTTGCCTGTCAGCCTGGCAGTGCAGAGGCACAGGCACACATCCCACTGGAGCTGCACTCAACCAGCAACTTTCCAACCCATTTTGATACAGAAATTACTCATGAAAAGTCTCCCTTTTTTTGCTTCTCCTATTGTTTTACAGCTCCTATGCAGCTTTGGCAAGCAGGGGAGGGAAGAGGATGTGACACTGAACAGGTCACATTGCTCATTGGCATTCTCAGCCCTCCTGCTAATTGTGTTACACTGCTTTAGCTGGAACAGTCCTGAATTGCAACAAAATTGAGCATAATCACCTAATTTCCAAGAAACCTGGCAGAAATACCTAGTGAATGTGTGTGAGATCCAGAGAACTGATGAAACATAAAATGCTTAATGAGTTTCAGTAAATAGCTTCCTTACAGCTTGTTAAACATCCACAGCCTATCTTCCAACTACATTGCATAACAGGAACTTTCCAAACCATTCTTTAGCCTTGTAAGCTATATGTTCAAGATTTAAAAATAACTATGCAAATATGGTACTAGAAAATGTACCAAAAATAGTTTGCTGAAAAAATCCCAATACAAATCTTATTTCAAAAAAACTGAACTGTATCTGACCAGCACTATTAAGATAACTACAATGAATTTTATTGGAATTAGACAGTTTCATTTGCTATCAATAATTTCATATTTCAAAATGATGCTTCTTTTTCTCTTAACATCTCTAGGAGCCTAAACTAGCAGAAACTCAATGTAAATTCACTTTATGTAAGGAAACTCAATGTAAGGGCCTACATCAAAATCTCACCATTTCAGAGGAATAAAGGTCACTGCCAAACACTACTGATTGCACATCAATGGGAAGCCATATAAATTTTTCCATTGAGGTTTAACTCTTACATTCATAAAGTTCTCTCCCAATTATCTGCAAATAATTACCAAAACAAAAACCAACCAACCTACCCAACCTTGCTACCAATAGAAGGCATGGCAGTTCCAGAGACAGAAATAAACACACACTTGTAATGCAGTGGGAAAGGGTACGGTGGAATACATGGAAATTCAGGAGTAAGGCATTCAAATATGTACATGGTTTTTCCTGCTGTTGCACTTGGCAAGGCTGAGCACCCCTGAAGTCTGATATCAAACATCTTTTTGACATTTCATGCATGACAGGCTGCACTATCCTTTTGGGTACATGTTCTCCCAGGAAACTGAACCCACCCAGCTCGCAACAGGGCAGCAGAGTTTGCTTTCCTGCCAACCACCTTGTACTGGGGAGCAGGCAGCATTTGGGGGTGCCCACCCAGGAGCACCTGCAGATGGAAGTGCCCTGAAGGCCAGCCTTGTGCAAGGCCTTTGGCTAAAGCCCAGCCTTGTTTGCACATAAAGCAGGAATTAAAGGCTGAAGCCAGTCTACATAATGAAATCTGGAATTCAAATCATGGAGACACTACTAGCTAAAAGCCACAGGTATCTATTTTAATTGTAGCTAGAGTATAGAAAATACCTGGCAACACTCTGAAATGTCCAGCCATGCACAGCTGCTGTCCCTCCAGCCCCACAGCTGAATCCATTTAAAGTATTACAATTATTTTTTCAAAAATTACTCACCTTTTCAACTCTTTGAGTACACCCTCTTCCTCCTGTCACCCTGGATTTTTGTAGACAATAATAGCAACTCAGGTTTACAATGTTTTTATTTTTATTTTTATTGTATCTATTTTGGATCCCCGTGCCTCTGTAATGGCTACATTAACATATTTTCTGATATGGTTACACTTACCCTTCCTGAAATTAGTTGCTATTATAAATACCTATTATAATCGTTGTGAACTTGTTTATTTCTTCTTTACTAAAGACACCCCTAACAGCATTTTATTAGCTATAAATGTCTAAGAAAAGAAAAACAAAAAATTATTTAAAGAGAATCACATTAACCTAAATCATTTGAAGTAAATTTTCAGTCTTAAAACCCTCCAGGTATTTTTGAAAGAAAAAAATAACTTAGGATATAACTGAATCTAGAGGAAGCTGAACCCTTCTCATGGCTAGTTAAAGGGATAAACAAAAATATCAGCTACACAGCAAGGAGGGTTTGACATTTTGTCAGCCCTATGAATGACCCTGGGCATTTGGGGAACCTGTAAACAGAGACACAAAAAAGGTAAAAGAGGCTTCTGCTTAGATGCCTCCAGGCTGGACTGTCACCAGCAATGGCTTGTGAGCTTGTAACCAAAATTTGAAATTTAAGTGCTCAAGATCTCCTAAGAAGTCCAATTGCAAGCATCTAGTATCTGACCCTGCAACACACAAACTTAACGGAAATTACACACTAAATAAAAGTCCCAGCACACTTGGATAGGAAAAAAAAAGTCATAAGCCTACAGCTTACATCAGGCATTACCCACAGCCAGTGCTTTTGAAACCAGGTCATATGCAAATAAAAATTGGCCAAACACTATTAATTTTCCTGCAGTGAAAATCCACACTAACCTGGGTAATTTCTGCTCCTGCATTCAGTCCAAAATGGTCACATGTATTTGAAACATTTGACAATAATGAACACATTTCTATATTATCAACTCTGTACCACTGAAAAAATTGCATATACAGGACCCAATTTGTGAAATTAATTTTATTTTTGAAACATGATATCCAATTACAAATAAATAATTCATACAATATAACTCAAATAGGGTATACAATGTTCAGGCAGTTCATAGTAACAACCAAGATCACATTGAAAATGAGTTTACATTAAATAACCCATTATAACAATATACAATTGGTCATTCAATTCATGTTCAGCCTGGTCCAAGGTGTAGGCAAGTTGAAAATTGTTCCTCTTACCAGTAAAGAAACAGATGTACACTATTTTATACCAAGTCCAAAACAGTTAATACACCACAGTAATAAAAATTAAAAATGCTGCATTGCATCACCTAAATGTAGTTTTAGTACAGAATAAAAAGGTTGTGAATTTTAGCAGGACAAAGGTTATTGCAAAGGAGTTTTATGTCCTATAGCAATTTCTGCATACACTTACCAGCTTTACAGGCCGTTCCTAATGCAGGGTTTGGATTCCACACCCTTCCCTGCATCTGTGTGTAAAGCAGTGGGATGTAGGACCTGTTATGTTCTTAGCTCCAGTCACACATTGCTGTCACTGCCATTCCAGCAGGATATTTCCCTGCTCAGCTGCAGCTCCCCTCTGAGGTGTGCTCCTGCCTCTAGGGGACCTGCAGCAGCAGCAAACTCACTATTCTGACATGTAACTTTTGAATTTCTCACCTACCCAGAAATCCTATGCTCTGTAAAGAACACTTAGATCTAGATTGAATGATAGCCTGAAGTCCTGAAAATGTTTTAAAGAATTGTGAAATTTAAAGGATAGTCACAGCATCCCTGGAATTTCTTGGTCAACCATTTTAATAAATGAAATACATCAATTTTCACAAGAGAGTAAGTAGTTACAATTTTCAAGGATTCAGAGACCTGATAAGTTTTTATTTACAAAAGTTTTGTTTAAAATCCCCCTCTTTTGGGGGCCCTTCAGGTGAGGTATACGCCCCTTGCTCTTAGATTGAACTCAGATTGTTTAAAGTTACAGTTCTTTCCATCGCAGATCCCCCATGTGACAGAGACCATTCCTCCCAAACACCTCTCAGCTCTGCACAGCTGCCCTCAGCCCTTGGGACACTGCAGTGCATTCCAGCAGGTACCTTTGTACTTTTGTTCTTGTTACTCAGGCATGGGAAGACATACACAAAAAACAAAAAAAAATTAAAAATTATGGAGGAGATTGCCAGCTGGGAAGCAGTGCATCTCTGCAGGGCTGGAACAAACCCCTCCAAAGCTGTCCTTGTGCTCAGCAAAGCAGGAGTGGCAGCCAGAGGAGCAGGGGAGGGATGGAGGGAGCCCCACAGCTGAGCTCAGCCTGAGTGACGTCCCAGCCCCAGCACCTCCAGCACAGGTGGCCTCAGTGGGACACGGAGACACACACAAGCCAGCAGGAGTGGAGTCTCTCTTCTGCTATAAATCAAAAGAAAAAGCCCCACACTCATCACAAAGCTTTTTTAAAAGTCTGTCTCCAGCACTGAGACTGAACTTAATGAACTGCTTTGTTTTCACATTCTGTAGAAGAAATAAATGTCCACAATGAATCTGAATGCTTAATGAAAGAGAAACTATATATATCATATCAATTTTAAACATAAAAAAACCCCTGAACTGTAAAATCAAATGCACAGTTAGACAGCAACCCCATCTTGTGACTGGACTAGAAAAAAGGAAAATAAAACTATTTCCAAACCATTTTAAAAGTTTCCTTTATGCAATTTCTCAAAAGGGGATTTAAACCCTTAGCAGAACAAAATACTAACTTCAGATTTGTTTAACCAAACGCAGATTTATTTTCTTAAATCTGCTGCACAATGCACCAAGTGATATACATAGTACTTCAGCAATTTATTATTTTTCACTAAAAAATCACAAAAATATTTGAACAATGTACAGTCTGTGCTGAGTTCTATTTAAGAACCTGTTGATGGAGCACAGATAGAAATTTAAGTGTTAGTAATGTCTAATACATGGTGTGACACTTCCCTACAGCCTTGGCAATTTTTCCACATTTGGATTCTTCAGTCATTTTTCAACATTGTCTTATCTCTATTTGTCACAAGGTTTTTCATTCATGATCTGGATATCTAAAGGCAGTAATCTCAAAAACATGGTTCTGATTTCTTTTTGTTGCTTCTATTTTCATTTGATTACTTACACCAAATTTACCAAATGTTAACAGTTTGTCATGGACAGCAGCAGGGGAAATCCATAATTAGCACAAACCACCTCAATCATTTCATCAGGGAACCTGCTTGATAGCCTGTAACTCCTATGAATCTGCTTTCTATAGTCAATGGAGAGCATTAATTAAAACAATATTTCAGAGGTTTATAAAATGAGAATTTGCACATCAAACACCTCCCCAGACCTCATGTCACAAAGACAATCAGCAGGAACTCCCTCTCCCAAACCAAGTTTCAGCATGGCCATGTGCTACCATAGCAGGGCACTAAGTAAGCATCAGGACCTTGAGTTTTAGTACTACAAGTAAAGGATACACAAGAGAGTAATCTCCAAATTAAAACCATTTTAGTATTTGCTTCATCACAAAGTTGACTAATGTATGCCTTTCACATTCTCATGTAACCCTGAATATTCTTTCCAGAAATATTTTGAAAATAAAATTCACATCTGAAACAAATCTGAATGCTCTTACTCAAGATGAAAAGAGCCCCCATATTTTTTCAAACAATATCCATGAATCTCTATTGAAACAGAAATTGACTCTTTCCCAAAGCAAGAATTAGATATAACAAACCAAGCAACATAAATAACTCTGGCTGACAAATGCTTCAAATATCTGTTTTTAAAGCAAAAAGTACAACACAAAAGAACAGAGAATCAAAGGGAGATTTTTAATGGCACAAAGGGCAGCTAGGCACTGTGTGAGCTGAGAACATAACTGTCATTATGACTTTAAAAATCCCCCCAGGAAGATTTGGGTTGCAGCTAGGGCAGAGCAGGGGTCTTGCCAAACCTTAATAAACAACAAAAGAGGAAATCCACTGTAATGTCCAGACCTAATGAGAAAAGACAAAGGTTGCTACAGTCCCTCTGTTAAAAGGACACAGTCAAGCTTGTAAAGTATAAGGTGAAATTAATGATGAGAGTTCATATTAGCACTACACAATTCAGCTCTGGATGAAATGGTCACGAGCTATTTAAAAAAGGAGTTTCTGTATCTGAGAGATTATTCCTAGGTTGAACTTCTGCTGTGTTAATAGCATCTTCTGTATTAAAGGAGCTTTAACTAACACCTGCAAGAGTACCTGCCTTGAGGCAGAGCTGTGCCACCACCATCCTTCCATTTTCACATAAAAATAAAAGTAACCATTAGGCACATATTGAAGGTGCATTACACAAGCTGGAATGTCAAACATTTTCTCCCTCAGATTTACACAGAAAAATAGCACAGCAGCAAATAACCTGGTCCTCTGTTCAACAATTACCTTGTTACAAGCATTTGCAATGTGCATAATGTCACAACATCAATACCTTCTTATCTTTAAATAATTAGGTAGAAAAAGGCCCCCAGTATAACCATTTCTTATATAGCCAAGTTCTCTCTATATACATCCAAATTTTAAAGATACAAATAAAACATTATACAGGATTTATAAATGTTTAAAAACTTGAGGCTTCAGAATCATGGTTTCCCAAAAAGACCTGGGAAAATCCACAGACTGACAAGGTGGCAGAGAAAACTGGAGAAAAGGAGACACCCAAATTTGCTGCCATAACATTTTACCAAACTCGCCAGTCATCGTGGTGTGTCATTAGATGTCATTAGAAAGAGCAGTTTGCGCTGGGAATGAGGAGTGGTGGTTTTGTGTGTTGATCTCAAGTGTCGGGTTGAGACAGGCAATTCAAGTATTTGCTGTTGGGTCCAGCTGGGCAGAGCAGCAGCGGGCAGGGGCTATTTGACGTTGGTGCCGTACATGCGCTCAATGTCCGGCTGGTAGAACGCCGTCAGCTCCTTGCGCTTCAGCTTGAACGCGTCCGTCACCAGACCAGTCTCTGGGGTCCAGGGATCCGGGCTCAAACGGATCTTCACTGGGATTTCAAACTTCTCCAGGTTTGCTGTGGAAAGAAACATTTTTAATACAGAACCTAAATGGAGCTGTTTTCCTGAAGTTAAGCGCAAAAGGAGAAACCATGTTCTCACACAGGTGACCTGAATGAAGAAGTGCCCCTCCAACTCCCCATGGTTGGTTTGGCCACCTCTGGGGTCACAAGCAGAAGGACACAATCTGCTAGTACTTGTTTGTCCAATTTCCACAGAAATACTGGAATAAAGCCCAGCTGTTCAGGTATCTATGCAGCTCCCTAACTTCCATGCACTTCCTCAGTACATGGAAATGATATCCTCAAAACAAACTCTGATGGAATTCAGGACATCCCTCTGTCTGTCTTGGATGGCTCAAACCCCTGCCAGGGAGCTCAGAGACCTTGGCACAGAGACCAGGACACCTGTGACTTTAATTATGATCCATGGAAAAAATTACCAATTTTATATGAGGACCTGCAAGCCACGAAAGCCTAGTTAGTTTGTCACGGAGGTGAAAAATAGATTTTTGGGGTTTTTAGAATGGTGGTTCAGGAGGCAAGATAGAGGAATCTGGGTGTGTCCAGTCTTTCTCCTTCTTCTTGGCCTCCACTTTCTACTGTGATGCTGGCACTTTTGGATTGGTTTAAGGTAGAATCCCACTGTCTAACACAGGTAATAGGTATTGGGAAGTCATTGTAAATATTGTACATGTAGTTTTTAGTATAAAAGATTAGACCGCCCAAGGGCAGCCAGTGTTCCTCTGTCTGACCTGCTGAATGGACCTCAGCAGGCCAGAGAAAGAATTTTATAGATAAGATAGAATAAACAACCTTGAGAACGAAAACAGAAGAGTTCTGACTCCTTCTTCAACTGCCAGGCTGGGAAAAGAGACTTTCTAACACATCTCAGGGTCACTCTGGCCAGCAGAAGGCCCGAGAAAACTCTATCAGCATCATGGTACTCATCATCTGGAGAGAAAACCTTAAAATCCATACTCTTAGGTTAGAAAAAATGGGGGAGTTTGTTTTTTCCTCATAGTTCTAAATTGATCAAGGGAATTCAGTTCATATGGGAGCTCTTCCCTGTACTGAAAGAGAGCAGTGCTCTCCATGTTACACCTTCAGCACAAAACACTACCATCTGCAACAATTTCTGCTGTGGCTTCAGATATGAGAAAAGAAAATAACTAAGAAAAGTAGCCAACAGATAGCAATAATAAAAAAATACTCTCCTTTAAAGCTGAATTTCAAAAATATACACAAATGTGTATTTATCATGTGCAACCCGCCATTTTTAGATTTTCCTGCCTCTTTTTCTCCCTTTGGCATTAGATTACTAGATTTGGGTTTTCAGGGTTTTTTTTGCAATTTGTCACTAAAATCCATAGTATTTAAAGGTAAAGCCTGTGATAAAAATGTGAAAACCAAAACCAAATATAAAATAACATCAAAAGCATTGAATCAAATACTACCTTTCATCAAACCTTTAAAAGTACTTAATTCTGATTAGAACAATGTTATACAAAAAATGAAAACAAGTTTTACATCAGAGCAGCATGTGAGACTGCCTCATACCTAATATGCACATTATGATTATGGATCTGTAGTTGGCCCACACTGGTTTTAGACCAGCAGCAAAGCCAACAAGATACTACAGGACATCTTAAAGAACACACATATATACAGAGAACTGTACTTGTAAAGCTTCACTGGTTTTACATTCTTTCCTCAGCTATGGGCCACACTAAAAGAAGCTTCATGAGACAAAAGAACTGACCCAATTAATCTTTTGTTGTTGGGGGCTTTTGTTTTCAAATCTCACTTCATACAGGTTCAATGAAATATACACACACAAGGAAATATTTTAGGGCCTATGTTTACCTATTTTACAGACATAGCAGTCTGCAAGATTGATACCATCTATCCAGGCACTCACCTGCCACAGCAGCCTCAGCTAGCACCTTCAGAACCTCTTTTTCCATCTCAGGACTGTTACAGATCTCTTCCCAGGTTCCTTTAAATCCTTTTTTTCGGGCTAGTTCTGCAAGCTCCTTTTGATTTGGCACAACAAATCCAATGACATAAGAATGGAAACTGAGAAGCACAATGTACTTTAGTATGAATTTGGCAAAGTAAACAACTCTTCAAAAACAATATTTCAAGCTGGGGGTTTTACACTTCACACAGAGATATTGCTCTTAACAGCTGGCTTTTGTTCACCTGATAATCCTTCTGAAATAGTACACAAATTACCTCTGCCTGCTTAAATGTAAGTAGAAAGAGAAGCTACTTACCTTACAGTAACTGGATTGCTTCAAGGTGTGCTGTCCATATGCATATTCCACTGTGTCTCTGCCCAAAGCTTTGGGAAGCAGCACCCACACGATGCCTCTGCTCATGTTTGGCAGCCCGGAATGGAGCCTGGGGTGAGGCCTCCCTACCTCAGTTTCCTCTCAACTGCAGAGTCCAGTTACTGTAGAGGAGCAGAGGACTGCAGTGAAGAGGGGTTGGACAGCAGGTTGTGGAATGAGCATATGCACAACACATCTCAAAGGATGCCTGCTTCTGTAAGGGAAGTGACTTCTCTTTCTCTTTCCAGTGATTGTCCATACACTCACTCTGCTGTTGGCACTCTTTGACTGCTCCTGACATGCCAAAGCACAGGAAGATGTGATCTCTAAGTCCTTGGGCCCTGAAGCACAATTCACTCTGAAGTAGGTATTCAAAGCTTTTCTGATGGTGCAAAGTTTAGGTAAAATGTGCACAGAACCTCACACAGCAGCTTGACACATTCTAACAAAGCAGATCACAGAGCCAGAGTTGAAAGTGATCTCAGAAGAGCTCCTAATCAATTCACCTGCCCTGAAGCAGGGTCAGATACATCAAAGAGATGTTTGTCTATATCTTGCTTAAACATCAGCAAGCACTAATGCCAACACTTCATCATTCATAGCATAGATAAGCTGCTGCTGACAGCAACACCTGACTCTTCCTCTTTGAAATTTACCTCACAAGTGTCAGATGTCCCCCTCTTTTCCACAGAAGCTATTTATTCATCTACAGATTTTCCTTGTCACCTTTTTAATCTTGTTTCCTTTTCTAGGTTTATTTAGACATATCAGCAGTGCCCTTTCCTCCAAATTCAGGCCATCACAGGTCTCTGCCCAGACATTGCCATTTTTTTCTGGATTCCTTCCATGAGGTCAATCTCTTCAGATGGGCTACATGTGGAACTCAGACCCCTTAATACTTGTTAGAGCAGAGAGATCATTGTGCATTTTGTAGGCAATACATCTGGTTATGCCTTTTACTTTCTTATAACAGCGTGGCACTTGTGGACTCATGTCAGCTCCTACAGAATTGCTACCAGCTGGTGGTTCTCACTCTTAACTTATGCAGTTTATTTAGCTTTAAGTATAATCTACAACTCCTCTCTTTCAACTTACTGCTGCTTTCAAGCAAATCTCCACCTAGCCAAGCCTGCTCTGAATTCTCATCCTATCCTCCACTGTGGCTTTGGTTCCCTTCCATCTTAACTATCTAGAGAATTATTAAATCTTTTCAACTCTCACCAGACAGATCACTAATACAAAATATGGAAACTCAGCCCTAGCATGCAGATTACTGTACTATATTCTTTAAGGTCTTCAAGATACTTTGAAGATACTACCTCTAAATATGGTTTTGGTTACTGCACAGTACAAATTTCTCCTTTGTTACTGGAATGAACCATAATGGGCATCTGACAGGAGTTGAGAAGACAGCACCAATGTCCATTATAAACACAGACTTCCCTGGCAGCACCATCACAAGCTTTGCCTGCCAGCACAAAACCATTCTCATTTTTCTCTTCCTGAAAATGTATTAAGGGATGATTTCAGATTAGCCTCACTATCACTACTGCCTGCATCTCACCTTCTGCCTTTGCCTCTGCCCCATTTCCCCCATGCACACTCATGCTGTACTCTGCACTGAACCCCTTGTTTCACTCCTGGTTCCTATAGTCTTTTGACATGCTCAAGATCATGTCCTGCAATATCACCAGTGTTTCCAGGGATAAACAGTACACAGAAGTAATCAGTTGCCTGGGTAAGCATCAAACTTTCTGTTCCTCTAAAATTCAGCTCCTTCAGTAGAAGTGTACTTGTTTTGGACAAACAGGTTCATCCAATAGTTTTTTTCTTGGAAAGAACACCTTGCAGCTCTCAGTTCCTGGTACATGCAGTTTTTCATTCTGTGCCACAAAGTTAAATCTTCACTTGTTGCAGTTCAAATGCTAAAGCACTGTTTTCTCTTAAAAGGTATCCTGAAGGGACATCTTCCCTCTCGAGCAGTCACTGCCCTGTCGCTGCTCCCTATGCTGATCCTTTGTACTTGGTACCTTTGTCTTGGAAGTGATTTTCAGTGGAAATTTTCAGACTTTGGTCCTCAAGACCTCCTTAGTCATCCCTTACATGATGAAAGGTTTTGCCAAAATGTCAGTCCTACACTAGGAAGCTTCATTCCCTTGCTGTGCTTATGATTCTACCCACGGATGGCTCTCAAACCTGTGGTCAGAAACATATTTAATGGCACTACATAGATACCACTGTTTCTATTCTGTAAAGCCTGGTCCTTATCTCCTTGAGATGGCTGAGGACTTCCTCAGGTTTTCTGCCATGTTTGCTCATTCTTCAGGTAACCGAGCTACTCATTTTCCTGACATGATGCTTAAAATCTACTTCATGTGTCTTGGATGGGTGAAGAGTTGATAGAGCAGTAGGAGTCTCCCCTGACAGAGCTCTAATCACCATTCCTTTCAGCAAATGTTTTTATTCCTTATCTCACTTATTTTGTCTGAAGTCAACACAGCTTTTGAAGTAGCAACATCATGCAAACAACTCTGATTCCCTACTACCGTGTTCAGAGGAGCTTTGCACCCTAAATCTAAGGTCAAATCAGATATTAAACCCATTTGTACAAGTCTGCCCTCCTTGTACTTTTGCACGTGGGAAACAGAACAGCTACAAACAAAGGACTCCTCCTGCACAGGAGATCACCCAGGCCAAGTATTAGGAGAGACAGGATCCAAGAAAGGTCACAGGCACTGTTACAAAATCTCACTGAGCTCACACTGCTGAGGTGAGCCCATGCCCACAATGAAATGTGCATATGGACAATTATTCAGGAACTCTATTACATGGCTACTCAGGCCACATCACACACATAACAGCATTAAGAAAGTAAAGCAGCAACCGAAAAACCAATCTGGAATGTCCTGTCTTGTTTGTCCTTGGTCTGGACTCTTGTTTCTAAGTTACCTTTAAAAATTGCTCATAGGTTTTCCTGTTTTTAAGTAATAGACAAGACATGGCCTATCACAGTCAAGTGTCTGGTTGGCAAGTGCATTTTTGCTTCCAATGTTATGTTGGCCTGGCAAAATTAACACAAAAATTTGGTAGCACAAGTCCAATAATGAACTGCAATCCTGGAAGAGAAGAAATCACATGTTGGAAGCTCCTTCTCCAAAGATTACAGAGGGTGCTTGGAACAGCTGCACTTCAGGCTGTCAAAGCCAGCAAATGTGAGACTTACACATTGAGTCCAAACCACAAACAAAGCTTAAAAGAATGGAAATTTCCTCAGCAGTGGCTGGCTCAATGCATGCCAGCATACTGATCCAAAGCTGTCACAACTGCAGTCACATAAGGACTGCACAAACCCCCCAAAGTTACAGAGAACCAGGTGAACAAACCACAAGTTAATTCTTTTATTTATTACCACTGAGCAATTCTCTGGTATGCTTATCCTGGCTTCTTTCAAAGTAAAGTTGGGCTTTTTGAGACATTAATGGGAGTCAGAATATTTCTGATCATTCAGAAGCTCGAAAATAACTTTCCAAACATCAGTGTCAAATGTCAACAGGAAACAAAGACCACCTGAAGTATATTTATATGTGTAAGAGCTAAGAAACTCTAGAAAGAGAAACTTAAGACATGTTTGAGCCCTTATCACCTCATTTATTAGTACACATATAAAGCAAATAGAAATGACATTCGATTGTCATTTATTGTGTGTTTGCACAGTGTTTAGACTGCGCTTTTTCTCAAGCTTCAAGGTGGTGTACTGCAGGGATAAAGAAAAGGAACTTTAAATCACAAGCCAGCTACTGTGCCATTGGTGGTTTTTCTCCCACCTTCCTCTGAAGTACCCCAGTACTTCCTCTGAAGGACAAATGACAACTAAACACAGCAAGGAACAAGGTGCCCTAGGGCTTCTAAAGGTAACAATCTCAAAGTGCTTGAGTGATGCCTGTAATTAATGCAATAGAGCTCAGCTGCATTTAAGATAGGGGAAGGGGGAATGTAAGAGTCATCACTGGTATTTCCCAATAACTGATGACAACAAATGAGAAAGGAAAAATAAAAATTGGACTTCAGATCTTTTAGTTTTGATAGTTATTCCATTGTATTATAAGTAAAAGCCTTTTTTTTAGCGGATTTAAAAAAATTCTACACATTGAGCGGCAAAAAGAATTGTTTCAAGAGGACAAAACAGAGCAGTAACAAAGTATAACCTGCTCTTACCTGCTTGCATATGCACAAATATTATCCACCAGTGGGAGATTCTTCAGAGCTGCTTCTACTTTGCCAAGAGAAACATACTCTCCTGCCTGCAGCTTTACAAGATCCTTTTTGCGATCTACCGAGGAAGAAAGGAATTAACTGTTAATTACAGAACAGAAAACTCTGAAACATTGATTTTACATTTTTCTGAAATGCTTATTTAAATATCGAAACTGGCTCATGTTTGGTGAATACACCAGAAACCTATAATGTTATGTTTCTAGAATGCATTTTATCAGTCTGTCTGTCCCAACAAAATTAGGGATATTACAATTCCATGCATTTTCTGCCTTCAGAACAGCATTTCCTATATGACAGCACCATCATGTGCATGGAGGACAAATAGGACTATGCAAAGGCACTGTTAGCCAGGAGCACACATATTGTGCTGTCTGGCCCAGACCCATAAAGCAAAATATGCACCATTTGGTGGCATTATGTTATTTATTTCAGGCTAAATCCATATTTAAAGAGCAACTGTTCACCTTTCGCTTGAAAAACAATAGAAACCAAAACTTATGCCTAAATTACTTGAGGTTATTGAACACAACCATACAAAATGATACAATATAAGGCAGCTTATCTACTCAGTTAGTTTGTATTTAACTCCCTAAATACTACCCAGTCTCACTAATTTAGTAAGCCAATGTTAAGACTGTTTCAAAGTGAACCAAAAATCAGCTTCTAAAATACACAAGTTCACATTAACATATCAGAACTTCCCTGGGATATATAGGAAGGCTTTAGACTGTATGACAAGATATGGATTTTTTTTTCCTTACTGTATTTCACAGCCCTGAAAGATGTGTGCGTATATAAATATCTATACATATACATGTTACCTGAATTTATTAACTCACCAATAATTTTTAGACATCCATCATGATGAAACTCTCCAATGTCTCCAGTATGGAGCCACCTCTGCCCATTCTCATCAACAGTGAAATCTTTTTTGGTTCGTGCTTCATTTTTGTAGTAGCCCACAGTCACATTCTGCCCTCCAATAAGGATCTCACCTCTAGGATATGGTTTATCGGTGTTGTAATATCCACCTGGAAGGATGGGGAGTTTTATTAAGTTTATGTGAATGAAAATATATTCCAAAGGAAAAATTTGTGCCATCCTTCTGGCAGGAGTAAGTAATGTGCTTTATCAGTTTCACACAGGCTCATATAAAACGAAATAATTTTGCCTCATAGTTTAGAGAAGAAAAAAATCCATAAGGTTTTGCATTAGTCCAAAACACACTTAAGTATTATGGATTTCTACTCTACAGTACATAAAAGCCTGCAGAGAAAAGAAATACCCAAATGCATTTCAAAAGTTATTATATGTATCTTATAATGTATCCACTAAGCTTCTATTCTGCACGCCAATTTTAATGACTTTATGAATAATATTATGAACATTATTTTAAAATAATTTCTTCATGGCAACTGAAGGTATCATGCATACTACCTAGCCAAAATGCCACTTGCATTGATAACTTCTGTCTGGATATTTCCCTGTTTTGAAACTGCTGAGGAATTTATTTTACATTTCTTCTCCCCAAGAGCAAACTTGTATAGGCAAAAGTAGCATTTAAAATGCAAACAGCCAGGAAATAGTCTTTAATTACTGCTACAGAGCAAAGCCCAATAGAAAAACACAGTTCTTAAAAACACATTACAAATAAATCATAAGCAGGAATTCTCACCTTCTTCCCAGTTCATTAACTTGATTTCACAACAGACCAAAGGTGCTCCCACTCTTCCTGTAGTGTAGTCCCAAACTAAAATTTAAATAAATGCATTTTCAGAAAAACGAAAAAACAGAGATAGCCAGAAAAAAAAAATATTTTGTTGTCATGCATCCTCCTATGACGCATTAACTGCTATTTATTCCTGAACTTTAATTCACAGAAGCAAACCTCCAAGGAAACCCAACCGAATTATCAAGAGAACACAGATAAAATTCTTATCCCACTAGGAGGGTAGACAGCTGTAGTAACAGATACCCTCAGTTACTAAAAGGCAACTGAAACCATTAGGTTCTGTTATATGAAATTAAAATCTGGTGCAGAAGGATTTTAATTCCTGACACCTCAATATACTCAACAAAACTAGAAAAAAAAATCTTAAGTTGATGTGGTAAGTACAATAACGCCAAGATCCCGTTCACACTAGAATGGGTGCCATCACCTCATTTTACACATGGGTCACCTGTTTTAGCACAATGCCTTCAATCAGCACTGCCCTGTTTGATGCATTTTTGGGAACACCTGATTGCAGGATTCCCTCATGGTGTTGGTGGCACTGCCAAGGAGCAGGCAGGCAGGGCTGAGCAGCACAGGGATGAGTGTGGGTGCTGGTGCCCAAGGGCCACAGTGCCACCCACCTTGGGTGATGGTGCCAGCCCTGAGAGCCACAGTGCCACCCACCTTGGGCGATGGTGCCAGCCCTGAGAGCCACAGTGCCACCCACCTTGGGCGATTGTGCCAGCCCTGAGAGCCACAGTGCCACCCACCTTGGGTGATGGTGCCAGCCCTGAGAGCCACAGTGCCACCCACCTTGGGCGATGGTGCCAGCCCTGAGAGCCACAGTGCCACCCACCTTGGGTGATAGTGCCAGCCCTGAGAGCCACACTGTCACCCACCTTCGTGATGGTGCCAGCCCTGAGGGCCACAGTGCCACCCACCTTGGGTGACGGTGCCAGCCCTGAGGGCCACAGTGCCACCCACCTTCGGTGATGGTGCCAGCCCCAGCAGACTCGGTGAGGCCGTAGCCCTGCCCCACGGGGCAGCAGAAGCAGATGTTCATGAAGCGCTGCGTGGCCGCCGAGAGCGGGGCGCCGCCGCACAGCAGCACGCGGATCTTCCCGCCCAGCAGCATCCGCACCTTGCGGAAAATAAGGCTGAAAGGGAAAGGGACATCTTGGAGCTTCAAGACAAAGCAAAACAGAACCTAATTTTGGATCTGAACTGAGCTTCCATGGTCCTCAAATACACTTTATGACTTCCAAGGAAAGACTTGAAGGAGCACATGGAAATTTTCAGAAATACAGTCACAGATTTCTAAGATGTTTTCCATGTTCTAGTTTGAAGATGGGTTTTTGAAGATGTTTGAGAACACAGATTTAATGAGGCAGTAAAGTTGCATGATTTTCTCTTAAAAATATTTTCAGTTGTATACATTTTGCAAATACATTATCCTTTACTCTTACAGAAACCCAGAGCTAGACTCAATGGTCCTATGGGTTCTTTCTAATTTGAGGCATACCATTGTTCCCCTCTGTTAAAATATGGAGTCTACAGTTTTCTGTAGGAATAAACTTCTACCCAAAAATTGTATAAATCTATTATTAAATTCCTGATGAAAATTCTATAAATGTAAATTTTCAATCCGTTTCAAGTTAAAGAACACTCAAATTGTATCAGTAAGTATTTAAATCCATCACACAAACTCCTGATTTGTTGTTTCAATTTATGCTCAAGTACAGATTTGTTCATGTTCAAAGTGTCACAATAAAATGAAGAAAAGCACAAGAAAATCAAATACTGCTCCTGTGGTAAGACTTTGATTTTTTGGTGCCATTACAAAGGAAGTTAACATTACCTGTCACAGAGTGGGGTAGTGTAACCTTTGGAAATCTGTTCCATTTTGTAGTTGTAGGCCAGTATAAATAGATTCCTCTGGAAACTGGTCATCTCATTCACTTTATTCATGACGTTTTTGTAAATTCGATCCATGATTTCCTTGTTACATAAAAAAAAGAACTTTATCTCAAAGAAACAGAAATCCTGAATTCAGTACAGCAAAAAGAAAACACAATCTAGAAACTCAAGTGAGCTTCAGGTGACAATCCCACTCCCAGGTTCCTTCCTCTTCCCTTGCTAAGGGACAGCAAGATGTTCATGGAAAGGAGGAAAGCAAAATCTGGGCAGGAGCAGCAGTTAAATCCCAGCTGCCAACTCTATTCCACTCTTTCACTGTAACAAACTAGAAATGACTAATTAAAATGGGCATTGACTCTCTCTAGCTATTTTAACTTCGAAAAAGTTTGATACTCGTGTAATGATTGTTTATCTCCAACATTCAAACAAGTACCAAAATTATTATTTTAAGGCAGCTTAACATCAAAGATTCTAATTTTCTATTTAAATGGTAATAGTATTAATTTTGTTGCTAAAAATGGAATTATATTTTAAAAAAGGTTTAAAAATAATTCATCCTTCAGTTACTTACCGGAACTGCTGCCATTAGAGTTGGTTTAAGCGTAGTAACATCCCCTTTGCTTCCTTTCTTTATTTTAGAAGACTAAAGTGAAGAACAAGTTTACTAGCAGACACATTCAAGATCTTTAACATCAGAAACAAAATCTGTACCGTTTTTAAACAAATAGTACAAAGATCTGATATAAGTAATTTTTTTTTAATTTCTTTTTTACTTTACTGTAAGGACTTAGACCATACCTGGTCAGCCAGTGTCTGAGGGGAGGAGTAACCGATGCGGCACCCGTGAGACAGACACACAAGCTCAGCACTCAGCTCCAGAACATGGGCAAGGGGCAGGTACCCAATATAAATGTCCTTTTCCCTGCAAAGAATTTATTTTAAAATATTGCTTTATGCTGCATGCTGCACTGGAGTCCTCAGATGCATCATTAAGCCAAATTCATGCAAAGTTTACTGCAGAAATGAGAAAGTAGAAAATGCCTTTGAGCTTGAGAGCATACTTCAAATCACATGGGTTTTTTTTCAAGAGTTGCATACTACACACAGTAGGTTTTAGGCATAAAAAAGGGTGATTGTTACTCTGGTTACTCACCTCAAGACAATTAACCCTGTGTTAAGAGTCGCAAAGGCAACTCAATAGATGAGATTAAAAACTGCACCAAACAGAAAGAAGCCACAAGATTTAAACATTAACCAAGGCAAGCACTGCTTAGGGAGGCTTTCAATCACTCTAGTGCAATGTGGCCTCACAGATTTTTGTGTCCTGGTCTTGCTCACATACCAAAGAGGAGAGAACAAAGAGTACATGAAATAGTACCATGTCATTTAGTGCAGTGCTGGAAGATGCTCACATGTCAGTGCATAGTATGATGTGTCACAGACATAGCAATATAAAACAGTTCATATTTTACACAATAATTAATGTAAAATTAAAAGCAACTACATGACTTCTTTATTTGTTGGTCAGTAACAGTTGGTACCCACCCCAGATTTGGGATCCTCTCAGCCATTCCAGTTATCCCAGCAATTATGTTGCAATGGGAGATCATAACTCCTTTGGGAATTCCTGTGGATCCACTTGTGTACATGATCACTGCGATATCCGAGGGCACAGGCCTGGATGGCTGCTTGTTTCCTGCAAGTTTTTAAAAAAGAGGATGTGTGATGTGTGGAAAGCCTCTCAAGCAGGGAGATCTGACACACTGACACATTTCAGCAGTGCTGCAATACAGCACACCACAGGACTCATGCCATTACATTTTGCTTAAAAAATATTATGGTCAAGCTTAAGTGCCTTCACAAAGAGTAGGAACTTTGCACTAGCTGAGCAATACTTTGACTGATTGTCCTTATCCACCACAACAGTTTTCCTATTATTTTTCCCCTGTTCCTGAAGTGGAGAGAACAACAGGCAGAGCTTTATCTAGTCCAAAGCACCACTGAGCATCCCTGCCCTGGGAAGGCTCACTGCCCTGCTTCCACCCCCTGTGCAGGGATGACCACACTGCCTCATCTGCCACACCTGCAGCAAAGCACTGCTGAGCCAACCTGAGCTCCCACCTCCATGAATATTTAAAAGAAGTTCAACAGCTTTAATTGGATTAAAGTGCTTTTTAAATACTTGTGCTGAGAGCAAGAAAATACAAAAACTACTGTGCTTACTCAGAGGAAACTGCATCACACACAGTGCATGAAGCACACACTGAATGAAAAGCATGAAAGCAACATTTAATAATTTTCCACTTACTGAATCCTGCCTATCCTGCACAATGAACAACACAGAGGAAAAGAAACACAAGCAATGGCTCATCTACTTAATATTAATTGGACATGCTTGGCCATAAACAATTCATGATAGCTTTTCACAGTTTATGAATGGTTAACTTGACAAAGATAATGTTTCTTCATTGTAGTGCAGAGTATGTGATATTTAAAGATTAAATACCTTTTTACATAGCACATAGATTAAAAAATTTCAGGGAGCTAATGAATTACAGCCAAAATTTTTCTGCTGGAGTTGTATTAAACTGTTTTAGTAGTATATGAAACTGGTATATCAAATAGGGAAATGCATCTTCCAAAGAAATTGAGAGGTCATGATGCTTGGAGCAAATGTGCCATTCTCCTGAACATCAAAATCAGATGGACTGACCACCCCCCACTCCTAAAATACAATCCAACATTCCTGAGCCTGCAGTAGTTAAGAGATTCTGAAAACACAAAGAACAAAAGAAAGCAATTACTGAATATATTGAAATTCCTTAAAATATCAGGATAAGCAGCCCTTTAGAACCAAGAATAAAAATTTCTTAAGATTACAATTAAAATGAGTACTAAAATTCTGAATTAGTTCTAAAAATATTACATAGACCAGAATTAGACTTCAATGAATTACATAGATTGATGCTTTCAGAAATGGAATAAGTGACCAAGTTCTATCAGATTCAAATGACTATTTTACATTTTGCTATCTGTGAATTTTACAAAACTCAATGGCAACAAATTAGCAATTTTTTTGTTATAAAATACACAGTGATTCCCCTTCTGTACCCTGAATAACCTGGTTTTAATACATCTGATCATAAGAATGCTTTTTAAGTTTGTATCATGAATTAATTTCTTATCCTAAAAACTACCCTTCAACCTGTGACACTTGATTGTGCAGTCAGTTTTTCTCTGTTGAAAAATAAGAAACAAATTTACACCCAAAAATCCAATCACCCACAACGAAAATAAAACAAAAACAAAAAAATCACATGGATTTTATTTAAAGGAAAAGGAGATAAGAAAAAATCTGCATAATTTTGAAATCTGCAGTTTCTTCAAGTTTACTCAACGGGATCAAACTAGGGCACCAAGAGAGATGGTGTGAAGAGGAAGAACCTACCAGTGTCTGCCTTGGCTCCCATGGCTTGCACAGATGCCATGGTGTGAACAATGACCCCCTTGGGGAACTCTGCCCACGTTGTGGGTTTGCCATCCACTGTAATTATGTGTCGCAGGAGTGGAACTTGAGAAACAATTTCCTGTGAAAATGAAAAATGGGTTCAGAAATTAAAAATCTGTTTTATGCCAGGAAGTAAAAAAAACCCACAAAACCAAGAACAAAAACCTCCATGCTATCTGCTGCACACTTTTTAAAAAGCACTAACATAAAACATCTCCGAATTTTAAGAGATAAACCTGCCAAGCTCAAACAGCTGCAAAGCTCAAAGCTTTCCAATTTTAAGTCCAAAAACTTCTCCAAACATTTATTGATTTGTATTTTATTTCATGAAAACCCCACAAATAAGACTGCAGTGATTTATAGACATAAATGACTTTCCCTTCCCACAGAACACAAGAGAAAAATTACTGAGCTCACAATAATTCCTAGGCTGCTCCTTGGTTATTATGCTACTTAAAATAAGCAACAGCTAGCAAAAATATTGAAAATTACTAGTTAAGCATTTCAAGCAAAACATGAGTTCAAAGACATTTAATCAGTGTTCCCATGGAAGAAATCATCACCTATAGCAGAGCAAATAGATTCTTTCACTGCAAGCTGAAATTAAATGTGCATGGCATAGATCCTGTCATTGTAGTAACTTCTTTAAAAAGTTTGGGAAATTCTCATTCAAATTTCCACAGCAGCACAGTTTTTCATTAAAACAATTTCCTGAACTGAAAGGTCCAGTTTCCCCAAAACACACAATGATGAAACTCATGCAGATTAGTTGTTCCACTTGGGTATTCCATCAGGGTCAGTAAGTCAAAAAGGTTCTTTGACTGTGCTAATGTTTAGTGAGCTTTTTCTCCCCCTACATGGAAAAACAGCTCTAACTCTTTAAACACCCATCTTTAGACATAAAAATCATTCTCTGCTGGGAAAACATCTGATAATAAGCCAGCAGCATGATCACAGTTAGCTCTTTATACATTTTTCTGCTCTTCCCATTGTTACATTTATAGGCACTAAATCCACCCAGAAACCACGGCAGTTTCTTGTAAAGGTGTTTTTCCAGGCAGCACTCCAGCTCTGCAATACTGCAAATTGCTCATTCTCCAGCCACTGAGCAGCCTACAACCCACTAAAAGCAAACTACCACTTTCTGTACATGAACAGAGATACATAAATCTTCTTCCCAAAGTGTCTGCCTTATGGAAAGGCAATAAATCATTGCTCTGTACAATGGAACCAGGCCATTTAGAATGGTGAACAGACACACTGCAAAGAGATAGCCAAAGAACAGCTTTCTGACCTTCAGTTTTGTTTGCATCAGCTCTTTACTGGTAATGATGGTGGTCACCTCTGTCTCGTTCAGCCCATGAACTATTGCTGGGCCTCCCAGCGTGGCGTACAGAGTAACAACTGGAACACAAAACACAGCAAATAGTCAGTCCCTGGGCCACATTTTCAAGTGTAGTTTACAAAAAAGAACTGAGATTAATCTATTCCAACTTAGGCAACACAGTAAAAATATTTGTCAACTCAAAGATGGGAGAGTTTTGTATTTAAAGAGCCTCTTAACATCTGAATTTAAATACAGTGTGATCTTCAGTTACTCCCAGAAGGAATAATGAACAGCTATTCTCTATGTGACTGTTTACTCTTTTCCAAGGTCTAATTAGAGGTCCCAAAACCACATCACCTTATGAAATTCTGCTGGATCTACTTTCATACTGTCACTGCTTTTACCATTTGAAAAAGAGGCAAACCTTCTCAGCTTAATCACGGTCTTACATTCCTCTTGCACACAGGAAAAAAACAGCTTTCATCCATGTGACTTCTCTTTCCAGAATTCACATCCTCTCTTACTAACCTTTTACAACTGACTGCTAATAACAAATTATTACAGCACGGTAATATGTGTCATCAGCAGAGAATTCTCACATAGAAATAAATCTGTGACTAGCTTGTTCTGCCATCTATTTAAAATAATGTAATAAAGGTTTAATCATCACAGTCATTAGACCTTGAACTGACATCATGAGAATCATACAGAATAGCAAGAAAGAAAATATTTAGAAAATTGACTAAAATTGTTTCCTGTTTGTAAGGTCAGCTCATTAGTGAGCATGTTACAAAATGATTAAATATTATTTTAAAGGTGATAATATGAAATTTCCTGGAATTTTCAATGGAATTGAATGTCGAGAGGCCAAAAGAGACTAGGGAAGGAAAAGGCAGCAAAAACTGAAGAGAATTATTGCTTCCAAAAAAAAAAAAATCTATTTTCCAAGCACAATAATAAACAGGGACATCTCATAAAAGCTCTAAGATCAATCCACACAATCTATAATTATAGTATTCTTGATGGGAGTTTTGTCACATCAGGTATCTGAATATTTTCTGCTTTTTGGTCTGTATATAGCTGAATATTTAAAGAATGTAATTATGAAAATAAGACAACCCATTGTACATTAGGACTGTGATCACTGCAAAGACTAAAAATTAAAATTAAATAAAGTTCTGTTGTATTTTATTTTAATATTTTAAATCCAAGGAGTTACTAACCCAAAACAACTCAAAAGCAGTCTTCTTACACAGAAAAGTAAATAGTTGACCTCTACTTATTTTTTTCTTGTTAAAACAGCCCATCATAGTTCAGAACTGTTGCAGGGCAAATGCACATGCACTGTGTTTTCTTTAATTTGGTGGGAGCAAAGTCCAGAAGAGTGCCTCTCCTCGTTCCCACGAGCTCTCTCTCCTTGCTGCAGTGACCCCTGTTATGTAAACATGTAGCAGAAATTCAGCTGCCACGATCCAAGGAGCAGAACTGAGCTGACAACACCGCCCAGAAGGCAGAGCATCATCTCAGGAATAACCACGGGGTACTTAATTACTCATCTGCAAATAAGTGCATTAAGACGCTCAGAGCTATATGACAGAGCCAAAGGGAAAGAGAGACCATTTATATGATGGTGCACTGATGTCATGGAGAGAGCAAAACTGAGCAATGACTCATCTCTGAGATCCTCCCTTCTCCACACTGGCACCTGAAAGTTTTTCAGGCAAATCTGAAAGTTTTGATTGTGTTTTTCTCTCCTGATTCTCTTGAAAATGTACTAAGAACAGATTATTTTTTATTCACCTTTATACATGCAACAGTACAAGTGAGTCTTTCGTTATCTGACTAAAGGCTTGACAAAAAGAAAATCCCAAAACCACTAAATTTGCCAGCTTGTAGAAAAAGACAAAACCTTACTCCAAAGAAACAAACAGAACTTTAACAATTTATTTCAAGGTAACTGGAATGTTAAACTGAGTACTTCAGCACCCATCATACATCAAGAATAAAAAGCAAAATGCACCTTTAAAGGCTTCAGCCAAATTTACTTCTGACAAAACCACTTCTGCTCAAGCACGATTGAAAAATGAAACCTAACCTCTCCTATTCCACCATTTGGCTACGCACTTTTGTGTTTTATCTGCCTACTCTGGTGAAGAGCTGTTCACAAACATGAAGAGGTACTCAGGAAGAAAATCTGTTTTCATGCTAGTACTACTTCTTCTATCTCTGATCTAGCAATCCCACTCCACCTCCTGCAAATATAAGACTTAGAGAACTTCAGAAAAAGACCGATCTAAAATCAAGCAAGTATTTCTAACCATAAAATAACTTGTTCGTGCAAGTAATCCATAACAAACAATTTTAATTCTGTAGTGCAAAAGGCATTCTCTCCAACAGTATGTACAAGGCAGGCACCTGCTCTGGGCCCACTCCATCAGACTGAATGCATCTCACACTTTGAAACACACTGAAAAACGCTAACACAAGCCATTTAGCAATGTCTTGCCACTATTACTGTTTCAACATCATCTGAATCTCCCAATTTGTCTTGCAAGCTGCCTGTGGACACTGCACAGCTCTCTCCTCATCTGCCAGCACGAGTCAGCCAAGTTCACAGAAGATGACAGAGCTTAGCTGCTGAACACCACGTCAGTGTGTGCCGAGGCACGTCGCAGCAAGGGGATTTAAACCTCTAATCCAGCAACCCAAAAACACACACATTCCATTCTGCTCACAACATCCAGCCCCCAGCTCAGATTTCTCCCCTCAAATTACAAATCTCCCTAGGATTTGTCAATGTGCTTCAGCTCCAAAGCAAAAAAAATGATACAAGTCCTTGCATTTTATTCCCAGGATAGCCACCAGGAATCTGACAGATCCCAAAAGTGATAAAAGGGAACAGGCACATAGACATGTAGTTTAAAAGCAGCACAGGCATCTTATGTGAGAAGAGTCTGTGCAGTTCTCTGCTCTGGTTGGCAGGCCAGCAGCATTTACCCACTGAGGAACCAACCAAAACCACCACCAACGTAGGTGGGAAGGCACCTGCAAAGATCACACACCACCATTGCAGCAGTGCTCAGAGCCACGGCCAGTCTGGGTTTTATGGCTCTCCAAGGATGGAGATTTCACAACCAAATCTTACTGAAAGGGTAAATGTAGCACAGGAGGGAAAAGGCCAAAGCCTGTGAGGAACAGCAGTTTCTGGCATGCTCTGAGGGACAAGATGTGTCCCCCTGAGAGCATCCCAGAACCAGCCAGGCTGGGCTTAGTTAGGTAAAGGACATTAAGGAGGGATGATGAAACAGACATTTAAACAGCTATAGCACACTGAGACCAGCATTCAGTACATTCCTGACCAAGAAAAAAGGCCCAACCAAAATCCAAATTGAAGAACTAAGACAAAATACCCAGATAAAACAAAACTTGCAGGCACAGATGAAGGTTTGACGTCAACTCCTGAAACTGAGTCAATGAATTCATGTGTGATTTTTGTTTGTTTGTTTTCAGAAACTTGGGAATCTGTACTGATTTGAGATGAAAAGAAAATAAACCTCTCACAAATTCATTGAGCAAACTATACTTACCAAAACCATTCTTAACATCTGCCCACAGATACAGGTTTCTCTAGTCACCAAAGCAAAAGGCTACAAAGTGCACAGTTTCCACATTATGCAGTATTTTTTTAATTTGAAAACTTTAATGCTCTCTATAAAATCTAGATAAAGTTTTCTTAGTACAAAAAGCAAAGCAAGAGTTTCATTTTCAGATTGTGAGGTTGAAAGCCACAAAACCTTCAGGGAAGACAGGTACTCACGCTGGTAGTTGCACATAAAGCAGGCCTGGGCTGCAATCATCCACTCAGCTCTGGTCTCACAGAAGATAGCAATGTTGGTCTTTGGCTGCTGACCCAAGACTGCTAAGCCATTTCCAAAATTAACAGCTTTAATGTATACATCTTCATAAGAAAGCCAGGTGTACTTGCCAAGGATGACCTAATAAGAACAATAAAATCAATTTAGAAAATGAAAATCCTTAACACAAGTCCTACAACATCTTCACCCATGTGAAGAATCCATGGATGTTTGAGTAACATGTGCTTGAATTGTAACTGCAGTTTATTCAAGATAAAGATGACACTTTTTCTTGCCAAAAGCTACAGGGTCTGTGGAAGTTCCAACATAAATACCATATCACAATGCAATATGTCCATGCATGTTACCACCTCAGTTTCTGTTTTCACAGAAGGGAAAGCACACGATTCCCACCATCTTTTGTAGCTTCAGGAGCCCTCTGAAAGACTGGTTGGTTACCTGGCCCACATACCTCTACTTTTTAAATAAGTTTGGTTTATGTAAAGGATGGGAAGCACTAGTTAGCACAGTACATTCTCTATATTTGCTTTCTTGGAGATGTGGGCTACAATTCTACACAAATACAACACTCAGATATTCATTAAAAAAAAAAACAAAACAAACTAAACTTGAAAAGGGAAACTGGAATCCAAAAAGCAGTATATCCACGAGCCTTGAGTCAGAAATTGCGAAATCCCTTTCCCTTTGTTCTGAAACAAATGTCAAGGGGATGAGCAGTAATAATTTTGCCCTTTTATTACTGTTAAACACAAGCAGGACAGAAGACAGGATAGGAAATGACTGGCAAACCTCAGTTCTGAGAAGTCATGTAGAATATATTATGCAATCTCACTTTTCCATATGGGAAAGCTGGTGCACAGTAAAACTGGATTTGAATTTACAGGTTCCTGTGTGCACTTGCACCTTGCAGCACTATTTCTTTACTGACTGATAGGACATTTCTTTGAGACCAACCTAGAAACTTTTATATGTAGATACAGTATGAAGAAGTTTTATACTGAAAATCTATACTTCAAATATATTCCACCCATCTATTTATAGAAGCACATTGACAATTCTAAAAACAATTTATTAATCAAGTATTTCAGACATGTTTTTTACAAAGCATTAGTAATAAATGCAAGCAAACACTACAAAAGCTAGAACTAGAAAAGCTCCTTCATTCTTTTTTCCATATTTCATTCATCAATGGGAACTAAATTTCAAACTTTGAGCCGTCAAATCAACAATTTTTGACATGCAACTACATTTCTAATGAGTCTCTATTTTCACATCTGCTTCTTTAATAAAACATATTTTAAAATCTCTCTCAAACTCTAACAGCAAAATAAAATTTAGTAAATTTCTGTTGTTAAAACTTTTCCAAACTGTTTCCTAGTTAACATTAGTTGTAACAATGCATTTTACCTACTACAGCTCACTGCATATTGCTCATTAACCTACTTATTTAGTAGGACAAACAAGTACATGTGCAGCTGCTTGGAATTTCATAAGTGTCTTTGTGGGAAAATATCATTTAACAAGCCCAACAAACAACATTTGTCAATAACAGCAATATATAGCAACTCTACCAGAAAAATACAGATTTCTCACACAAATATCTGCTCAGTTTTTCCTGGTTTATTTCCAGAAGCTCTGTTTCAGTGGCAAACAGGCTGTTTCAAAACCCAAAACCTGGGAGTCCCATTTTGTTTCAACACACCAGGATATTTCTGGTGTGGAAAACTCTCATTGCTTCCAAAAAAAATATTGCACCTCTTCCTGTCCATACAAATTTTGGTAATTTGGAATTTAAATTCCAATTTGGGATTTTTTTCCCCAAAGGCAGTATTTTTGGCAGATGGGGAAGTTCTTGACAAGCTCATCAGCTGAAAACAATTTATAGCAGTGACTTGGGCAATACCCTTTCCCTCATTATACTCTGCCTACAGTGCAGCCTCAGGAAAACTGCTCACAAATAATTAGGCCAAGAAATACAAGCAGATTCTTGTTACTGTTTCTGGTAAGCTTGCCAATCCATAAGAGGTTTTAGTAATTTCCACCACTCTCACTGAACTGGGGAACATAAATCAGTAATTGGCCAAAAATTAATCTCTCCAAATAATACTTGTGATTCTACTTTTTTCCCCCTTTATTCTCCTAAATAATTCATCTTAAGCTTGTTGATATGTAGTTGAAAGATCACTCACTGGTGCTTTCTTTTCTTAAAAAGGAAAAATCCTTTTTAAGGATGTGCAGCACCATTGGCTGTAGCTATTTATATAAAAACACATTTCTGAAGAACACTGAGGTGAGAACAAATAAGACCTTTCTCAATGCAGTAATTTTGAGTTTTACTTTCCTACTGCCTTCCATATATTCAAATTCCAGTGCTCCTTCCCCATGCCCAGTGTTCCTTCTCTATTCCATCCCTGTTACATTTATATTACATACACATTAGTGAATAACAGCTATTCAGAGAGCCAGGTTGGTAATATGGATAGAAGTCCCCTTCTCCTGCATTTCTCTACCAGCTTCCTGTGCAGGACACAGAGCAGGGTACAGTTTATCTCGCACTCCTCATGTTGGATGTGTCTCCAAATCCATTTCCCTTCCTGGCCCTGCCCTCAGTATCTTTTGCTGACATTTTCCAATGCACAGGCAAGAAAGACAAGGAGCTACTGGAGAGAGTGCAGTGAATGCCACAATCATGAGGGGTCTGGAGCATCTCCCTTGCAAGGAGAGACTGCAGGAGCTGGGGCTGGTTAGCCTGGAGAAGAGAAGACTGAGGAGATCTCATTAATGTATACAAATATCTCAAAGGGGTGCCAAGAGCATGGTGCCAGACTGTTTTCAAGGGTTCCCAGTGATGGGACAAGGAGCAATGGCCATGAACTAAAACAAAATCAATTCCACTTCAACATCAGGAAGAACTTCTGGACATTGAGAGTGGAGAGCCCTGGTGCAGCTGCCCAGGGAAGTTGTGGAGTCTCCCTCTCTGGAGACATCCCAAACCCACCTGGACACGTTCCTGTGCCACCTGCTCTGGGTCACCCTGCCTGGGCAGGACTGGATGGATCTCCAGAGGTCCCTTCAACCCTAACAATGCTGTGATTCTGCTTCTGCTGCCAACAGGTAAGACTGGCATTAAGCACCATGATCCTTTGAACATTCACATGCGTTTAACTTAACTTTCAGGGCTTACTTCTGCTTGGTAAATAATGGAAAGAAAATAACTGTCCAAGAGCTGGCAGAAGGGCCAAGAAGAGAGTTTGGGCAGAGATGGAAGAGCCCCCGAGAGAGCAGGCAGCAGGGACTGCAGCGCTGGGGTTTCCCTGGAATCACGGCATTCCATGGGAGAACGCTGCCCTCTCGTGCTCCAGCCTTCCACTGCAGCCTAACACACACAAAACACTGGGAACTATCCAGACTCTATTGATACTTGGAAATCCAGAGAAGCAGAGACTAAACACACAGCTACCATTTCTTTTACCTGGATTTTAGAAACATATTAAAATTTTTAGTGCAATAAAGGTGAAATAAAACCTTGATAAAGCTGCAGGCTCATGTAGAGTCATTAAACTGCCTGATCTCTGTTACCTTTGAAGGTCTTCCTAAAAGTACCTTATAAGGTTTAAAGAACATTGACTATGATTTGGAAACCAGTGATCATGAATTGAATACATTTTCCTGTGAAAGTATATTAAAAGCAATACAAAAGAGGTTATATGAAATGCCCACTTTTGGCCTTCCTCACACGAACACGTGGATTGCAGCTCAATATATCTGAAAACCCCCACCCTAACATACCACTTACATAGCAATCTATGGTTTTCAACATGGTAAGGTTCTTGGCATGGCAAAAACCTTCCTGAACCTTCACTTTAAGTTTCAGTATCAGCAATAATAAATAAAGTTCTGAATTCACAGAATTGCCCATGTGCTTGCTGTTGCACCCAAGTCTCTCAGGCTTTAGATGCATCACCCTGCCCAACAAAGCTGTGTTTTCTTCTCCCCACTATGTCCTATTTATTATGCTCCCAGTAATTCTGTTCTTGGTTACCAACTCTTTATAAAGCTAAGCAAGACAAACAAGAAAACAACCCCCCAAACAAACAGGCATTTCCTCATAAAATAAACCAATTAAAAAACACACGCACAAAGCCAAACCCACATACCCACATAGATCAAAGCAAGCCCCTGATGATATAACCTACAACTATGATGACACAAAACAACAAAGCTCATCTTTTGGGCATTATAAAATTTCAGCTCTGGTTAAATTAAGTCCCTTTTCCAATTAATTACATCTTAATCTCAGAGGTATTTTCAACATTATTTTATACTGACTTAAATACATGGTTTATGAAATGAATATTAGGTATGCATGATATTGGAGAAGGAAATTGCAGAGTAAAATATAGAAGGAAATAGAATAACTAACCATTTATGAATTACTATGAAATGCAACAAGTGCATAAGCAAGTATTGTATTTTATTCACTTCCATGAATTTCTGCTACTTTGGAATCTGCACAGAAACAAATATTTTTGCAACACTACACTAAGATAAAAATGTTAAAAATTACAGATTATCAGAGATATCATTGTTCTCACAAGAAATCAATGGAGTATCTGATCTTAAAGATGTTAAGAAACTCTAAATAATTCTAGCTACAAGTGCAAGGACACTTAATTTTCCCAATAATCAAAAGCTGAATATTTTACCTTTTTATTGAGATATACATATATATAATATAAAAATATATTGCAATACTGTAAAGTATAGAAATAACCCACATTATACCTAAGAATTAAACTTGTTGTGCACCTTTTTGAAGGACTGCACCAAACCTCAGCAAGCTGGCTTTGTGCTAAAGGGAACCAGGCAATAAATGGTGCCTGGAATGAAAGAAATCAAAAGAAGAGAACCCTGACATTTAGAATCAACAAGGTATCTTGTGAAATGTTCTGATTTTCCTCACTTGCTAACACATGCCATGAGACCTTAAGAAACAATGTATTCCCTAACAGGAAAAAAAAAAAAGAAGAAAATTAAATGGTCTTGTGTGATAATGCCACAACTTGGAACAAAGTAACAGGAGATTAAGTATGGCAACTGACCACAATGAACCCTTGTGTCAAGCTTAGACAAAATTACCTAACTTGGGTAATTTCTAAGCTTAAATACTCACAAACAAGTAATTTAAGTGGATCAACACAAACATCCTTCAGATTTCCAATATTCCCAACACTCTGCTTGCATAATGGAAAAGGCTAAAACTCCTAAATCCTTAAGTCTTACATTCAAAATTATGATTAAAAAACAGGGCACATGTTTTTTATGTAAAAAACAGGGCAGCCAAAACTCTGACCTGTGCTCAGAAACCATTCTTTGTACAACATGAACTTTCTTTATAGGGTAATGAGGCAGCAAAATGGGCATCAAGCACATTTCCCTCATGCTGCAAAACTACCTCCACAGCTAAGGGCAAGTTTCACTAACAATAAAGTTTATACAAAGATTTTAACAGAACTGAACTTTGCCATATATTCTGTTATTAACCAAATTTGATTTTAAACATACTCCTCTATCAGAATTAAAACTAGCAGCATGAAGAGAAATTTTCTCCATCTGCACAGAGACTAATCTTAACTAAAAATTATCTATTGTGGATATAATAACTTCTAATACAGGAATGCAGAACTTTAACACACAGAAATGCACAAATATGAACATTCTGTTGCAGTATTCTGCCCTTCTTCAGGCAGAAGTGCATTTTTCAATGTGTCTGAACAAATACAAAGCAGCAAATGACAATACAGGCTTGAACATGATACACTATAAAAATCAGTCCCTTGAAACAGAGCTGCTGTCAGACACTGAAATCACATCTCCCACACACATCAGGATTACAGATTAGCAGAGTGGTTCAACTTAAAAGGAGACCCAAAGAAAAAAAGACTCCTCAACCAAATCTGAGCAATTCTTTTCCAAACAGAAAATTCATTTAAGTCCTGAATTCTCTGGACAGAACAGCAAATCCTTAAATCACAACTAAGGCTGCTGGAAAGGCACATCTGAGTACTGGCATGTAGTATTTCTGTATATTTATCTGATGACAGTTCAGAATTACACAAAGGGAGACTTTTTAAAATTCACGTAAAAAAGAAACCTTTAAAACCACTTACATCACCAGCTGAATATTAAAAACAAATACCTAAAACATACTTGTGTTTTTATTTTGACTGAAACCATAAATAGGATATCTATTCAAGAGTGCAAAAAGGTTTAGATTTGGCCTAAATGTCAAGTATTGAAAGATTAGATAATTTAATTTCTTTTCACAGCTACTGAATCTAAGCAGAGAAATTTATTTTTCCCCAGCTTTGCTTTACAGGACTAGAAGTGCTGCCTAAAAAAGTAAACATACTTTGGAAAAAAACTCTTGAAGACAGACTGCAAAAAGACTTACCTTTTTAAAAACTTTTCCTGATGGCTGGATTTCATCTTCCTCTTTCAGAATTTCACGTGTTCCCAAGAGTTTTTTGTCCTTATATTTCGTTTTAGCATATTTAAAAACTTTGTCGAGTGTATCACACCCAGGATATAAAACTGAAGCCAAGCAATGCAGACTGTTCACAGATCTGTATGCACCCCCAGGCTTGTTATTCACAGGCCTGGCTTTAACCTGCTTGGCTTTTGCTATAGCCTGCTTTGATCCTGAAAGGATGTACCACGGAATGTATGTTACAAGGGAGTACACCAGGACTATGAAGTTTATAAACTGTAAAAGAATAGGGTTGATGTTATGCTTCAACTTCATTTTGGCTGCTTGAGAATGTTACAAGAGACAGTTTGGAAGCATGGATCAGCTAGACAGGGGCCCAAACAGATCTGAAAAGAGAAAGAAAAGAAAAGGTTAGTGGTTAACAATCACGGTTGGCAGAAGATATTTTTAACCATGCTATTACAATCCATATCCCAGAAGGTGTCTTTATGCAGGAGTTAGAAGTCTGAGCCTCACACACAAATGAAAGCAGACACATGAGGCAGAGCTGTTCCACCTCCCTTCAGCAGGCTGCAGTACAGTGACATTTGCATCACAGGTATTTCTCTGAAAGTGGTTTGTGAATATGCAGTTTAAAAGATCCTCTTCAACATCAGAGCACCTCCATGTGCACCTTCACTAGGAATCCCCATGACCTGTGACTGTGAGCCATCAGCCTCCAAACAAGCCCTAGGAACAAGGCAATGTCACTCTGCACACGGGAACCCCAACCACTAAGGATGCTGGAATGTTTCCCCAGTGTTGGACACACTGGGGCAGCCACCTGAGAGAAGGAAAGCTGTGTATGTGACAGAACTTTGCTGCTTTATTCCCAGGGACTTCCCATCAGTCCTATGACTTCAGTCTCAGAACCAGAATCCAGTGAGCCCACTTGTACCAATAAACATGAGCTAAGTAATATTGGGTAAATACCAGAAAAGAGCTTATAAATATCCCCAAATTCCTAGCAACAGCACAATGAAGAGATGTGTAACTTTTTCCAGAGTCCTTAATGATGCCAGGATATTCACTTTGTCTTTTTAAAAGCATAATTTACTATATCTAATGACTGCAATAATGATGCAACTTTCTAATGTATTCTACTGTTGAGTCATGAAATTATGCAATCTGTCTAAAAGATTAAAAAGGTAAATCAACAAAATAACTGAAATCCTTATGGAAATCAGGGATGGTTGCCATAATGGCTAAAGATGAATTTCTGCAACAGTCCATAAGCCATTAGCTGAAAAACAGTGCTATGTATATAATAAACTACAAATGCACTTCACTCAGTAAGCTTTCAAACTTATTGATACAACTTATTAAAAGCAGTATCATAAATCAAGCAACTAATAATGATGTATACATAATCTGCACAGCTTCTGACAATTCTAAATTAATTTTTATTTATGACATGCATTATTCTGTGCTGATGTCTTACACTCTTTGACTTTTCCTCCATTCTCTCTCTGAAATCCCTAATAAACAGAAATTTGAGTTGAAAAAAGTAATGTTTAAATCATATAAGATCCTTCAGCAGCAATGGAAAGAAGCCTTGCTTCATTAATCCTAGATCTGCAATCCTTTTGGGAATGGATCAATCCAACATCCTTCACTTCTAGGATGAGATTCATTCCATCTTTCCCTGAAACACAAAACTTCCTAAAACTCTAAGCAAAAATATTTCATGATCATCTTTTTCCCTAACAAGCTGCTGTAATCTCACTTTTAACAAACTGCCGGGAATGATGCAGTGAAGGAACCAAACAACATCAAAGTCTGTTCTGCAGAGCACCCAGAGACACAAACTCAAATAAACCACAAGAGCTCTTCACAGCAGGAACTTACTGCAACAAGCAGCAGTGGAGGAAAGATTTAAAATATTTTAAAAATTAAATGGAAGTGCATATATTTTAATTTGCAGATCAAAGGCAAAAAGCAATGACAAATAGAAAACAAATAGGCTAAAGGGCAAATTCAGTAATCACTTGAAGAGACTTATGTTCTTAGGGTGCCACTGAAGGATACGTAATGAAAATAATCATGATCCAGCCAATCAGCTACTTCAGGCCAGAAAAATTATACTGTTGTTGATAGCAACACAGAACAAGATGTTTAAAAGTCAAATCCAGAGTTCACACAACAAGAGTTTAATAATTTTTAAAAATATTTTATGTTGTACTATTATTTTGCCTGGCACAATAATAGTTCAGGAGATGAACATCTTTTTTCTCCTTATAAAGCTGGAGAACTTCTCTCTGCCTAAAAAGTAGAAACAGAATTTAACCAAACACTGCTACATATGAAAATTAAAGCAACTCATTTAACACCTTTAGGCAAACTGTTCTTCAAAGAATTCTAACACACAGCCAAAACTGTTCAAATATTATTTTTCTCTAGGTTTCATAACTTTCCTTGGTTAGAGAGGCACTGAACCCTTCCAGAACAGCAGCCTCCCATTTCATTTTGCAGTTAGTTATCTCAACAGCTTTATTCTTTCCTCAGAAGGAAAGAGGAACCTTTCCCACTATTTCCATGATAACCATGCCAAGGTGACATGTCAAGCTCCTCTTCTGGCTCACCCTTGCATAATAACCCCCTAAACCTGGAAATCTTTGCTTTGAATTGCAAACATAAATTGTGCTTTGCTCACCATTTAAGGCTGCATTGCACGAAAGGGTCTAAGGAACACTCCAACAGCACAGACTAAAGGGAAATGTCTTGGGCTGTACCCTGGCTCAGAAAAGTCAGTCCTGCTCTAGAACTCTGCTCTGATGTACATCTCTTAAATTGCTAATTCAGTTATTCCTTCACAAAAGTGAGGCTATTACCAGTCATCTATTGAAAACAGTTTATTTTAAAAATTAAGACAAATTGTTTTTACTCAAAATGTAATGTTTTTAAGAGTCTAAATTATCTTTTGCAAATGAAGTTCCTTATCTTACAGGCCAAGTAAGACTCCATTCTTTTCCTTCAAAAATCTTATAATTATGAGATAGCAACCTTTAGCAAGAGAGAGAGCTCAGGTGCCAATGTCTTAAGAACTTGGCAATGGATTGAAGAGTGTGATATTTACAGAGCATCTATGCTTGTAACTAATTGTAATTACCATTGCAACCGGACATTGGAAAAGTGTAATGCCTTTTGGAACAAAAAAGAAAAATATATTCCAGTAGTTTCATTAGCAGAATAAGCTCCAGGATCTTTGTAGGGTGATGGTTCTAAGGAGAGCTGAGCCCTGACATGAAGGAAGCTCCTTGGTGTCAATACAAAGGCTCCCCCTCTTTCCCTGTGTAACTGAAGAACAGAGGCTGCATTTTAACTCATCATTTTGTTGATTTGTTTGCTATGTTGTTGAAGAGGAAAATACCAGGTAAAAAAAGGAGATGCAGTTTAAACTGCCTTTGTGCCCCACAGATTTATAACTGCCATTCCCAAAAGAACATCAAAGTCAGCTAAGTGGATCACTAAACATTCAATTAAAAAATCATTTTGATGAGAGTGTAGAAGCAAAACTCTACCCTGACTTGAGGCTGGAGTGCTAGATGTAAGGCAATTATGTTTTACAGCAAGCAAAACCAATGCAGCTGAACATGACAGTACATTTTGTCTTGGTTTTTATTTTCCTTTTACAAAAGGTCATTTAACCTCCATTAAGAATACCACTTTTAATGCCAATGTAAAAGAACAGCACTGTTTACATTAAGATGCAATGCTTGCTCATGCATTCTTCTCTGTAACAATTATTATTTCAAACCTTTAATGCATGCTATTTTAAAAACTCAAAATGAAAATACAGTATTAAAAATCTACCTGCAGAACTAATCTAGAAATGAGAAGTTTTAGTGAAATTTTCAAGGTTATATCAAACCTGGAAGGCCTAAAAGGGAAGCAATGTTTGCTGTTTAAAATTCTGCCTTTAAAAAAAAAGTAGTACCCAAAAAAAACAAAACTTTGAAAGGTTTAATGAAATACTATACATGGTTTAACATGTAATTCAAGTACAATATGTTGTACTTTTTAATTTTGGAAGTAGATGACTGCTTCTGACTATAAAAAGAGTGTAAGCAAACCCATCATTTTGGAGCAGGGAACAGAAAGCAGAGGACACGATCCCAAGCAGTTTTTGCAAGTATGAGACTATGGCACAGTGAGAAAGTTGACTGCATTTTCATCACTGGAATTTTGTTCTTAGGTAGCTTAATCACTGACAAATAAAAACACATGACATGTGGTAATATTCTAACTCAGTGGTTTGGTCGGCAGATTAGCAGTAAACACTCATGTTCTTATAGAACATGAGTCCATCCTGGTTTCACATAATCCTGCTGGGGTTTTTGAGGATTCGGCGCTCAGACCCTGACTAGTGATGCAGGAAAGGTTGGGAGGTGAAATCCTGGATGAAAGGGCTGCTAATTTATACAAGAATATAACGTGGAGAAAATCTGCTCAAGCAAAGGGCTCTGGATATGCATAACAGCTGTTCAGCAACAAGTCTTTCATGTTTAGTCTGGTAGTCACCAAATGGGAAAGAGCAAGACCATAAATTTAGTTTGACACACTTTTCCAACAGCAGAAAGAAGCAGCAACCAGCACACTCATTCATGAGTCTGGAGAAATAAACCAGCACTTTTCAGGACTGATCCTTCTTAATGCATAATCAGTGATTTGGTGTGATATACTACTTACACTAATACTGTTATACCCTTTAGTTTCAGAAGAAAACTTTTGTTAGATGACAAAGAAAAAAATCCTTCAAGGAATGTGTTTACTAATTGACCTGCTTATAACAATTACATGACAATAAAAGCATGAATTAACAAGAAAAAAAGGAACCTTGTGCAACTTCTCATCGTGGCAGGTACCGGTTCAAGAGCTGATACAAGATGTTCCAGTCTCAGTTTACTCAACAGGAGCTGTCACAGGCAACTGCATGAAATCTAAAAATGGAAAATTCCCATTAAATACAGCAATTATAAAACACATCCTCCATTTTTTCACTCGTATTTTATAATAAATAAAACCTTTTTCTTATCTGATACTGCACTGTATCAGCTCAGAGAGTCCAGGCCCACTGCATACGAGTTATCACAAAGCCAGATGTGACCCACAGCACAGGCACTGCTCAGACCTGAGTCCTGAACAATCAAGGTGGCTGCAGCAGCTCTGGCTGAACTCAGGAGCTCATGGTGCTTGTCTCCCTGAGAAATTCTCACTCCCCACTGCCTTTCAGTGTACACTGAAACATTCTGTACACTCTGCCATGTGGGGCAGGAAAAAGACAGACCTATCTTTGTGTATCCACCCACACAGAGAATGCACTTCAGCCTGAGCAATAAAATATTCTTGAACACTTTACAAAAGGACTTAATAAAATAGTAATCATTATATTTATTGACTTTGTTCTACTATACATTAAAGTTTTATTTATTGTGCTTTGCAGAAAGAAGTCTTGAAAACCTGTGCCAGGAAATCACATTTAAAATAGGCCAATGCAAACATTTTGTACCTATTACCTTTATGCAAACATTACTATTTACACAGTTCTTAAAGATAATCTTTTCTAGTTTCAGTGGATTAACTATTTGCTGCTTGAGGTGAGCACCCAGCATGCTCACTGCCCTGGTTTTTGACTTCCATGACTTCACACATAATAACCAAACTCCAACCCAGAGACTCCAAGATACTCTTGCAAAAAAAAACCATTTTGGTCAACAATTTATAGTTGTAGAAATACATATTAAATTTCTCTTATCGGTGAATCTTGCAAAAAAAATCCCCCTGATTTATTAACATTCACTGTAAGGATAAAAATGTTATTCACTGGGTTAGGCTTTAACAGACAAAAAACCAGAGTATCTTCATGTACTGCCCAATCTCTTCATTACAGAATATAACAATAGGAGTTCCCAAGACAATGTAACAAAGCCCGTAATACTTCTAACTGTACCAAAAAAATAGCTCATATTAGTTTACATCCGGACTCAAAAAGTAACATTAACAACCCTCAAGAGGCAGGCTATTACTACATCTGGAATTCACTCGAGCTGTCAGTATTTGCTAGCACTCAGCTAGTAAGCCTTTCTTTTACAAAAAAGAAGAGACCAAAAAGAAAGAAATCCCCATCACTGATTTAAAAATACTCATGTAGTCATCTATATAAAAATAAGAAGGCAAACCAAATGTGCACAGACACAACCACCAATGCTTCACAAGGCAACTCCCTGGATTGTGAAGCAAGGAGGGCCTGAGGCGATGAACAGGGCAGAGGAGAGCCCCAAACATGCACCTACCTAAGGGGAAGGTCTCCTTGGCAAGATGGGTTTAAGGGACAGCTCTGTTTGAAAACAGATGCTCTTCATAGGTACAGCAAAAGTGTTTTCACATATTTCTTCAAACAGAGGATAGAAATCCCAGCAAGTCCTACTGAATGCTGGAAATGGATGCTCTGTGTCCCTGGAGAGGAGCTGGTCCTCAGCACATCCTCCCAAGTTGGAAGCAACAGCAATGTGGGCACAAGGACACACCTCACCTCCCCAGCCCACCCTTCCCTGCTTCCCACAGGCCTCTCCTCCCACCACCTCCTGCACTCCCTGGGCTCTGCTGCCCTGGCACTGCCTGTGGGAGCTCTGCTGCCCTGGCACTGCCCGTGGGGGCTGTGCTGCTCT
This sequence comes from Zonotrichia albicollis, assembly GCF_047830755.1. Classification (NCBI taxonomy): domain Eukaryota; kingdom Metazoa; phylum Chordata; class Aves; order Passeriformes; family Passerellidae; genus Zonotrichia; species Zonotrichia albicollis. The sequence goes on along the minus strand of NC_133827.1, from coordinate 25,255,194 downwards.
CCAGGCCGTCCTGGCAGGCCCCTCTCTCCCAGGCCCTGTGGTTTCCACACCAGTGCACACGCTGTCCTGGTCCCTTGCTTGCTGATTTTCCAGCCTCTGACCCCTCCCAGTCTCCCTTTTCCAGGCTGCTGCTGGGTCTCAGCATCACTTCTAGCACAAGGGAGACCTTCCATTGAGCATCCCAAACATTCCCAGAACCCTTCTCCAGGCAGACCTGGACCCTGTTACAAACAGGAGTGCCTCTCTGCAGTCAGGCTTGGAACAGGCCCATGGCTCTGTCCCAAAGGACATCTGCTTTCAGCAGGGAGGAACAGCACTGCTCAGCACTGACCCCCAGGAACCCCCACCCACTGGGAACAAACCCAGCAGGACCTTCCTCAGCAGCTCCACATGACCACACAGGCATGGAACAGCCTCTGCTACAGGGAGATCTACAAGAAGACTGCATGGCTGTAACACAGGCACACACTCAGCCAGAGGTTCTCCTGAAACTCTTTCAAGCACATAAGAATGAAAATAATTCCCACATCAACTGCAGTCCCTGATGTCTCACTCGCAGTCCTGGACAGGAGACAACCTGTCTCTCATGGACTCTCCCCTCCCTGCTGCTCCACATCCTGTGAACTGCTGTGGTCTCACACAGAAAGAGGGATGGTGGGACACCAAAATTGCTATTGATTATGTCTCTGCCCTCAAAAGGAAGCAGATCTTCAGGACATTGAGAGAATAAACAGTCTCTGAAAGGACACATAGGGTAATTCTGAGCTACCTTATTCAGATGATCTGCAGTCTCCAGCTGTGACCCACCTCCAGCACAAGGCTGGGTGAACCCTAAGGCTCTTTAAATGCTTCCCCTCGCTCTGCCAGGGAGCACAGGGCTGGCAGATGGCCAGAGCCAGCACAGCACTCCCACTACTGCTTCCACAACTCAACCCACTCAAGGCTTCAGCATAAGCACATCTACAATCTACAACCCAGCTCCAGTCCTGAGGGAACCTCAGGCACTGCTCGGCAGGAGCGTGGCTCTGAACAGCACAGGGGTATAGTAGAAGTCTTAGTAAAATATCTGTATTGTATCTGAATATCTGTATATAGGCCTTGCCCTGATAAGCCCTGGTTGTTTTTGATGGGCTGCAGCTGTGGCTAGTGAAGATAACTAGTGTGATAAAAGGGGGTAGGCTTGGCCAGTCAGGGAGAGCCTAGAAAGAGCTCTGACTAAGAAGCAGCACAAGAAGAAGTCTGTGCTGTGAAGAACTGCCCCCAAGAAATATCATCGAGAAGGTACAGGACTTTAGAAATATGACTGCAACAGTATGGGACTCTAGAAATCAGATAACAACAAGACAGGGGCACACAGAGCAGCATGGAACAGGCACCATGACCTGGAACAAACCAGCTCCCAGGTAGGAGCTTAACACACTGCTGGGGCAGCAAAGGGTGTACATGAACTGCACAGCCCGAGGCTGTGATTTCAGCCTGGCTCAGGCAGATTTAACGCTGGGCTGCTAATAAAAACAGACTGTTCATCTCCAAAAGGTAATTCCACTCTTGCCCTCCATTGTACCAACACACCAGTGCCTGTGTGGCTAGGAGTGAGTCAGATTAGCTGCTTGATCCAGTTTAAACCCTCTCCTTCTCACGGTGGAATGCTGGATTTTCCTTTGTATCAACTTCGGTTTGAGCCTACCCTGAGTCACTGCAATCACCTAAATCAACAGAAAATTAGCACTACAAAAGATGTTATTCTTCTGCTACTGCAAACTGAGTAACCATGACCTGACAGGAGTTACTGACAAGGCAAAACCCGAGGAGGAGAGAGAAGGAAGGAGCCTGGCAGGGGAGCTGCAGATGAAATCCCCCTGGGCTGTGGATGAAGCAGGCTCAGCACAGGGACAGCAGGACACCCTGTGACACGGGTGTCACAGCACTCTGCTCTGGGGATTAACCTGATGCTCTCCTGCTCATCATCTCACTGCTTACTTCTACAGGAGCTCAGCCTTGGGGGGTGCAAGTGTTACAGGCTTAAATACCTTTAAACTTTGGGTATGGGCTAATACACATCCTATAAACACAAAGGGGTTTAGTTTATGTCCTTCACATGTCAATGCTATGTTTGTAAAATTATACTCCAATTTCCTTAGGAAGCAGCCAAAAGGCATGTTATTAGGATTAATAAATTATTGCGTCCTTGTTAAACACCAAGATACTACAAAGGTAGGAATTACATGAACCAAAGAACGCAATAGCCTTCTAGTCTTCTACCCTAGAGAGACACTCTCTATGGTATTAACTAAATTTTGATACAAAGGAGGAAGTTTTACTATCTACAAAAGATTCCTTTTCCTCTTATAGATTAATTTACATCAAGTAGGAAAAAAAAAAATCACACCTAGTGTTGGCAGACAACAGGGAGCCAAATGCAGAAACACAGAACTAAACTAGATAGAAGGAACTGATGCTTCTCGAGGGCACAGAACAGTTCTTTCTCTAAAACAGAGCCTTAGTATATCCAGTTATTCTAAAAAGTTAATGATAAGCGGATATTAAAAACTTTTATTTGATATCAACCTCTTTTAGGTACACCCAAGCCCCACTGTCTGCAATATCACTGCACACTGCAGGACAGCAAGGGCCCAGGTTTGTACATTTCTCCTATGCTTCCTAATGAAACATTTAGAAGACACTGAAACCTAAAGTGACATCACAAAGCAGACAAACAAAACAGACAAACAGATTTATTTCCCCCACAAAAAAGCTACAGGATTCCAACGCCCAGCTTCACTGCACAGGCTACAAACTTGAGTTTAAACCTTTGTTCCAGGTGAAAAATAAAACTAAATCCAAGTGAGTTCAACACTAACGAGTTCCAGGAAGAATAATTAAACACTCCTAAAGCTACCTTGACCCATAACATGAATACCCTTCCAATAAAATCAACTAAAAATGCAAGCGTCATTGTAACACTACATCTTAGATTTTTTCTATTTAAAACATTTTAAAACTTATTTTCCTTAAATAAGGGGGGTTTTTTAACTTATTCAAGACAGTTTAGATATTTAGTGGATTGACAAACATATCTTTATTAATAAGAACACTAAAACACAGCTCCAATGTGACAACTTTGTCAGCAAACCTGAAAACACTTCCCAAAAACAATTGTGCTAAAACCACTTTTTTAAAATCATGTATGCCAGAACACAATCCAGTGCTACTCCATCTTTCATCTCCTTCCCCTCCCACTACATACATGACACTTCATGGCAAACAAGTGTCTTAACTCATTTCAGGCACTTTGCCAGATACTGTCAATGCACTGCTTCCATTCCTTTTCATAAGCAAATCATTAGAACATTTAAGAAACGCATTTAGTGTCAAACTAAATTAAATGTTTTCATGTTTGTGACAGAGAAAAAAAAGAAACTAATGGGTAAAGTACCTTACTGGCAGGGAAGGCCTCAGAGGAACTTCAGTATCTGCCAATTCACTGCTAGAGAGAGATGAAACCACCAATTTCCCCAGCATCCTGCTGGATTTTCAAACCACAGACACAAATTAAACGTGGAAGAGTGCATAAACAAGAGCATCAACACCATGGCACATACAGTATGAAAAAGTCTGCATAAAAATAGGCCAGAAGCTTCCTCAGTAACCTTTGCCTACTGAAGAAGTGGTGGAACAGCTGAGTTATCACTGCCAGCTTATCACTCCAAATTCCTGCAGTCGTTTTCCGGCTCGTTTAAGTCAATTGCCCTAAGTGCTTCCACTGGGAGGCAGACTCTGCTCTCCATCCCGATCCAGGGACTCACCAGAATGCTTTCATGTGCTGTTTTCTACTACAAAACACAACCTAGCATCAGCTCTCCAGTTTCTGGGAAATCTGAAATGCTAAGGCATTAACAGCTCTGGCTTGTTTGTTTCTTAGAAAACATAACAAAAATAGATGGTCTACTTCCATACATTCAATGTGGTTTGTACTGTATTCTAGTCATGTATTCATTAGATCAGAACCAAAAAAAATTAACAAAACAATCCCTTTAACTGTAAAGGTGCTTTGGGATTTTTTTTCTCCAGCAGAAGCTATGCATGCAGAATATTGCTCTTATTTACTTTTAGATGAATTTGAGTTCATGTAGTGCCACAGTAAAAATTATAACCCATTACCCTATTTTCATTTTTCAGTTCATTTTGGCCAGGTCCAAAATCTGGTAAGCCTGTCTATTTATGTTGTCTTTGCCTTCTTCCTTTAACATTTCTTCTCTGTTTGATGGGATATTGTTAGGAATAACTGTTGGCACTGATGCTGGCTCATTCCCTGGTGTGCAATGTCAATTCACATACCAAGATGAGATATTTGATTTCTTTATTCTAGTTTGCACAAAGGAGGGATCCAGGTGTAACCCCACAAAGTCAGCAGAACTTGACACAAGATCAGCCAAGCCTACAAGTCTCTACAGGTTTCACAATGCAATTGCTTCATCAGAACTGCCTACCCATAGCTACTAATTAACATCAAAACAACTGCACAGCTCGGTGCAAATCTTGGGGGACTTGATAACCTTACACCAGAAGCTCCTGAAAAACAAGAAGCAGATGAATACTCAGGTAACAAAACAACTCTGAGAACAAAATAGAAGATATAGACTTAACAAGAAAAAGTGTGAAAATTCCAAGTCTTAAGGCAAATTTCTCACAAGAAAAATATCAGATGAACAATGCATAAGAGAATTTTACAATACATTTCAAAGCAAGAAGGATATCCACAGCATGATCTAAGTTATCAAAGTGATAAAGTGCGATGTTTCACCATTTAATTTGAAATGCTAAATGACATTAGCTGGTGACATTTTTAATACCCCTTCTCTTTTGAAGGATAAATATATTCTCAGGTTCCAATTATTTGGAGTTTCGCTAGATTTGGTTTGGTTTGTTTTTTTTAAACACCATCATTGTGTCCAGTCATCTACAGTGATTTACTGTCAAAACAAATGGAATTAAGTAGATCCCACAAGAATATCTCCTTTTCTCACACCCCATGCTCTCCACTGTAGTGCTCCAAACCCCAGAACAGGAGCAACCCCTCTCCTCTGGTCTGCAATGGAAGTCACAAGTCCTTCAGGAAGAATCACCACTTTATTAAGGAAACACTGCAGCTCTCAACCCATGTGCATGGTTCAGATTGTGTTATCCAACACTCACCCTTGGTACAATGAAGAGATCCCCCTCAAGCCACATAGCAGGAAAACAGGAATGCAATTTATAAAAGCCACAGCCCTAGCAGGTCTTGTCTCAAGCCAATACTCACACAAGAGTCATTGGGAGTTTCAGAGTTTGCAGACTGAATCTCTCTGTAAGGACTAACCAAAACATCTCAAAAGCAGTGCTTCACTCCAGCAGCAATATAAATGCAAAAAATAACCTGTGGAGCTTTTCCTGAGCACAAATGCAAGAGAGAAATGAAATTTGCACTAAGTTGTGGGAATATGTAATTTTCACTTTTAGTAACCTTACCTCTGCCACAGGTTATAAACCTATTCTCAAAACCAGAGTTATCTGCTTCTTAGATTGCTCACAGTGGTGTCTGTGAAACCCCACATCCTAAACACCCAGGTTTACAGATGATTAAGCCTGACTCTTAAACTGGTTTAACAGAAATACATTGCTTAAGATTTGGAGTATATGTCCAAATGCAACTATTGTCCTGTAACGGCCAGAAACTGCCTCCCTCCTAGTATTATTTAGGACCTAATGCTAAAAAATTACTTCACTTATTTAACTTCAGATTTCAAAAAACTCCAACTAAACCAAACCAATTTATAAGGCACCAAAAATGCTGCACACACAATCAGTAGAAATGGGACTTCAGTAAATATTTCCTACAGATACAAGCATAGCCCCATATACACCAAATTGCCAAAAAGAACTGGAAAGCCTGGAAACCATGGGCAAACCATTGACCAATCAAGCACTTGATGAAATCTGGGGAAAACTACCAAAGATGATTTTGGCTGTTAATGCTTCAGCCTCACTCCTCCATCTAATTATGGACAGACAGCACATTTTGCATTCAACAAGTTGTGTGGTGACTGATGGGAAGTCACAAAAGGCTGAAAGACAAGTAGGTTGTTTCTCTGCAAACTGCTTTGTGTAGTTTTTATTTCTCTTGGCTGCTCTAAAGTTCCAGGGACAGTGGGGAATACGGTACTACAAAATAAAGAAACAGCCAAGGAAAAACAAATTATTTCAAATTCAGTGTTTTCCTAAAGTGCTACTTGATCTAGATTTTATATCTACACTGCTTGGAGAAAAATTCCTCTTGTTCAAAATCCAGCACTATAATTTATTTAACCATGGCATAAGGAAGTCTACCCTGCTTATTTGAGTCATCACTCTATTTTCTAGCTTTAGAAATAACAGAGTATCAGGACAACCTCTCTCCATCACACTGGAACAAATATCCTTTTCTTTCTTTTTATCACTCTTCCTTTTGTAAGCAAAGCAAGGCAGGATCAGTCATGAACATGCTCCACAATTGCATAACTCAAAGCAAGCAGGGAACAAGGTCTCATTAAATTAGAAGCCATTTTATTCTCTGAGAAGCAGCATTACACAAGTGTGGTTCTCAGCTCCAAGCCCTTATGTGTCACCCTTAAAAGCAAAACTTACACAGGTGGTAACAATCAGAGGACAATATCCAGTGCCCACAGATATGTTCAAAATGGGATGAAGGTGAGGAAGGAACTCCTCATCCTCCCAGGAGATCACTCAAGTCAGTGGCTCAGGACCAGTACACAAATACTGCGTAGGTAGAGGGAGGTTTGGGTAGAAGAGATTCCTGTTTTTCTCTTCAGGGAAATCAAACACACCCTTAGACTCTGATTATGTAAACATGACCAAAATTGAGGTACGTGGCTGGGCAAAGCCTTCACTGCTAAGTTTCAAGAGCATTGACCTTTTTTAAAGATAAAGGTACCACCACCACAAAAGGTAGCAACACCATTTGTAAGAATTTTGTGAATATTCTCAGGAAAAATTATTTTGTCTGTCTTATACAGATGTCAGCATGACATTAATACAATCTGACAAGGTGGAAGTCCAGAATAGACTATTAAACATTTCTAGAAGAAGAATATAAATATTTCAAATGTTTCATGAGCCGCTAGCATTTCAAACAAGAGAAATAAATCTTGCTTTTAAAAAAAATTCCCCAAAGAATCATGAAATATTAAGCTAATGATGTAATTAAAATACATGCAGTTTCAACCACTGTACTCTTAGAATCTGTTATCTCAGATGTATACACATGTATAGATACACAAAAAAACAAGTCAGGGTAGCAGATGTGTCAGTCCTTTCACAAGCTGACCTGGCCACAACTGCATTTGTGACTGTGAAACACAGGTTTGGGCAGAAGACTATTTTTTTTTTCTTAACTATAACTGATTCTATTAGTAAATTAAAGATTTAATTTTTTCAAGTGTCTGTTTTACCTGGCTTTCCTGATCAAAAACCCTCACCCCCCTTCCAACACCCACTAACAGCCTTGCCTTGGTGACCTGGACATTCACACATGAGCACACAGCCCTGCTGGGAAGTGGATTTGTACCTTGCTCTTGAAAGTACTGGATGTTACCATGTTAAGCCTTTTGTGCAGATTGTAAGAAAAGCAGGTAAGAATCTCCACAAGCACCCTCAAGAAAGGTGAAAAAATAAAATCTACACAGTTTTCAGCACTGCAGAATTGGAAAATGCTTTCTGTGCATCTCAAAGTTATCCATTAGGAAAAGCATTTCTCTATTCACAGTTTCTCTAGAACAATGCAGTGCAGCAATACTTCATCAGGACAATTAAACTGCAGCTGTAAATGCCTGGAAAGTTCTGTTACCAGGGCTGTACAAGTCATTCGTGGACTTGCAATGGGACAGACCAAACCCAGTTTGCCACAAAGATCACCAAGCTCCTGCCTGAGCACTCCTGGGACAGCTGTCTCCCCTGGGTGCCTGCTGCCTTTACCTCTCTTCAGCACTCACCAACAAAAATCCTCACAGAACCTGCAGACACCAAAAAGCAGATGTTTCTCTACATTACCATTTACATCCTCCTGCAAGCCATCACCTCCTATTCTTCTCTTCCCTTCTGCCTTTCTTCATACTCATATACTCAAAACCAACTACAGATACTTCTTTACCAAACACAAATTATCAACTCATCTAAATTCTGAGTTAACCACAGATGCTCCACTTTCCAGTTTTTCATGGGTTCTCATAGAATGAGTTCATAAACACTGATTTTAATAATGGTTTGGTGAAACGACTGCAGACCACACTCAGTTTCACAGACCGTCTTCTCATACTGTCTTAACTTTGGTTGGTAGAAATTTTACTGTATGTCTGATTAACAGAATTTACATCAGCATGCACATTGATGTATGGCACTGCACTAACTGCTCAAGCAGCACAGCACCCATGGAAAACCTTCCTGAGGATGGCCAAGCCTTCCCACACGTCTGAGCAGCCACCCTGAACAACATGAGGGATGTTCCATACCCTGTCTTGGAGAGCAGTAAGGCAAAGGCAGAAGTCTTGCCTCTAAAGATGCAGAAAAAGCATTTTTACACAGTTTTCTGTTCACAGTATCTTTATGAAGTTACCTCAGTAGAGCATGTTCTACACACAGGAATGTCACACAGCAAATAGATGGGAATCAATGTGGCAGTACTGCACTAGTGCCACTCTGCTGCTTCAGTCACTTCCAATCTTCACTATCTGTTTTCCCCTTTCAGGTCTCATACTGGTTTCATCTAATAGATACAAGCATTCAAGGTAAGGATATTTTACACAGCTCTATAAACCAAAGCACTAGATTTCCAGTTTTATAGGGCAATGGGAGATTTGCAGTTTGTTCTTGCTGTTTTCAACATCAACAGTGAAAATCCATAAGTAACTCAAATAATCATCTTCCCTGCTTTTTAGAAAACTCACTGGACTGAGAAGGCAGCTTGTCCCCTTTCAGATATGGTAATTAACTAGCACATTTTTGTAATTAACAAGGCTCATGAACACTGAGGGAAAGATACTGTCCCAATGCACAGGTGGTGACAAATTGCCACCTCCTCCTCAGGGATTATAGACACCTGAAGCCAGCACCCTGACTTCCCATGAGCTGCAGGCTCCCTTAAGGAATGAGAAGACACGTGGGTGAGGATTCCTTCCCAGGGATCAGTAAAAGACTCTTGCAAGCTTTGAACTGAGTTGATTCAAACCATTTTGAATTGTGAACAACTTTTCTCTAATTGATTCAGAAGGTAATACAGAATAAGACTGGAGTTTTCTTCTAAGTTGCACTCTTCCCCCCACCCCCTATTTTAGAATAGCTATTCAGGAGTTGTGTTTAGGATATAGCCTTATCCACATGATTTCCTTCAACAGACTCAAAATCATTAAATCCCAAACTGTACCTGAGTACTGAATCCTGAGAGCCCCTCAGGCTTTACTCCATGGCAAGCCCTGATGTAGACCAGGCCCTCAGGAGGAAGAGCAGGTTCTTCCAACTCTAACTGCATAATTAACCAAATAAAGTGCTGCCATTTGAGAGCTGCCTAGGACTGGCTTGAGTGCTTGCTGTTCTGCTCCAAGCCTGACATGTAAACCTGCACTGCTAACCCTAAATAAGCTGGCTCACAACCTTCCACTGCAACTGCTCTGTTGGCAAAAAGAAGATAGAGCCATAGGATAATTCAGGTGGAAAAGGACATCAGGGGGACTCTGCTACAACCTCAAGCTCAAAGCAGAGTCAGCTGTGAAATCACACCTGCTTTCTCAGGGCTTTACTCAGCTGGATTTTGAAAACTTCCACAGAAGGAGTCTGCAGGAGCTCTCTGGGCTACCAAGTCCCACCACTTGACACACCTCAGGGTGCAAAATGCCTTATGGACACAGACCTCTGTGACTTCAACTCACACCTGCCGTCTCTTATCTGCCCACCATGCACCACTGTGAAGAACTTGGCTTCACTCTCTTGAAAACCTTCACAGAGGTGCTGGAAAGGTCCCCCAAGCCTTTTCTTCTCCAGGCTCAACAACAGGCACAGCTCCTCTACTTCTCCTCACAAAGCAAAAGCTCACAACTCCAGCCAGTCTTGGCAGCTGTCCCCTGAACTCACTCCAGTTTATTGACATTTCCCTCGTCCCAGGGAGGGGAGCACAAGCGGATGCTGTATTCTGGACAGGGTCTAACAAGTGCCAAATGGAATGGGGTAATTGTCTCACCTGACCCACTGGCTGTGCCCAGCTCACTGCCCACCATGACCCCCGAGCCCTCTCAGCTGGGCTGCCCCAGAACAGGCTGTGCTGCTGCAGGGGTCACTCCCGGCAGGGACAGAGCCAGAAGCCCCCAGCCACCCCTAAGGAGCTGCTTAAATGGTAAATTTGCTTAGTAATCGGCAGCAGATGAAACGGATCGAAACTGGAGCCAAGTCCTCTTAGTGTTAATGCACCTTACTTAGTAGGACTAAGTCGCCTCTTAGGGCCATATTCAGATGGCCTAAATTCCACATAAATCCTTCTGCCTCCTATTTCTTATTAGCTGGCTTTCAGGCAGCTCCCCACTCAGTGTCTTATGTAAATTCTGTGAATTGCTTTTCAGAACCACCTAGAATTCTCCATTGACTGGGAAAACGGCCTGCAGAGGAATTGAGGCCACCTGAGCCTAGTTTTTAAGGTCCAGTAACACTGCAGCATCAGACTGCATGATTTTTTGGATTTGCCACCATGGCAGCAAGTAGCAGTTGGCTGTCAGGACAGGTTTAGTTACTCTCCCACTGGAACAAGTATTTTAAAAGAAAATGTAGACTGCTAAACAATTCAGGACTCAGTTCTTCCTGCTACTTTCTGGAAATTTAATCCATAGCTGGATTTCCTTTAACAAGAACACTTTATCCATAGTTCTTTTGAATTTTGTCCTGAGCCATGTGCTATGTTTGTTCCAGAAGTCTTGACAATCCATTCAAAAAAATTGGGTCTTTAGTACAACTCAATGGCTCAAACCATTCACTGGTCTACAGAAAGGAAGAATAAAAGCTCTACAATCAGCACTGAATGGGGGCTGGGGAAAACAGTGGCTTAAATTCTCACCAGTTCAGCAAAAGCACACCATGCTCCAAGTCCAACATGAAGACAACTCCGCTAGTTCTTCAGAGATTAACAGTTCTACAATAAACACTACTCTGATTTTCTGAGGTTTCTGGCTAAACCACATCTTCGTTTCTGAGAAGTGTCAGAAGCGAGAAATTACTCACACCAGCACAGTCAGCTCAACAAGCCCTACTCAGTGTTCTTACATACTCAAGATTCCCCAAGCAAAAGAGATGGAGCAGGGAAGATGGGAACCACTCATAAACACTTCTGAAAAGTGGAACCAGATTCTACACACCACAGTCCTCACACCTCTTTTTAGGCCATTAATAGTGCTTTTATCAAAGACTCACAGCACTCAGGTGCACAGGCATGGAGAGCCTACCCCTTGTCCACAGCTGTAAGCCAGAGCTCTCTCAAAACATCCCACCTCTGTGAAACATAAAGAATAAAACTGAGGCTGGAATTTACTACCTGCACCCTTACTTGAGTGGAATTGGACATTTAAAGATAGCACAAACATTCAGAACCAAGTGCCAGCTTATAGCAGGTCAAAGAGACTACTGTGGAATTAAGTCAGTGAGCCAAGAGGAACCAGATCCATATCACAGACTAACTTCACTATGAGTTTCAAACTTTTCACCTCAGACTGAATAAAGTTTGTCAGCCAGCCATCAACACTGAACAAACAAATATTAAACCTGAACCTACCTCCCATTCCTAGGGACCAACAATAATAAACGTGCTAAACAACAACAAACAAAAACAGGTCTGTAAGCCACAACGCTTGGTTTCAGCCATTCCTGAGGCATAAATCTACAGGTCATTCCTGGTAATTCTTCCCAAGCTTAAAAATGTCTTCCCTTAACTTTTTAAAGCACACAGAATAAATAGTATGAGAAGTGCTGCAGATAGTAATTAATACAAAGTCATATGAATGCACCCAGATGATTACCTTCCTCTTAGGACACAGTTAAGACCTGATAACACATCTACTATTTCATGCTTCTGGCTTTTTAGCCCCAGGACGTAAAAATCATAAGCCACAGTGAATTTTTGCACAATGAGATGCCAATCCATTCTGGAGAAAGACTGTATCAAGAGAAGAATTTAACCAGTCAGAAATCACATTAAAGCTGTTGGTTTCAGTTTATGTTTTTCTTTACATGATGCTTAAAACAATAACAAGACAAAAAAAAAAAAAACCAAACAAATTTCATGTGAACTCAAATTTTTGTATTTTGAGTAAAAATGACTGCCCTTACCCTTAACAGACTTTTTAAAGTAACCAAAATCTTTTACCATTGGTATTACTCTTTTTCATTTATTCTGTACTGATAACAACACTTGAAAACTGAGGCTACTCAAATACAGGAATTTCAGGTCTGGTGGTATCAAACCCATTTCACAGGCCAGAAAAAGTGCTAAACTATACAATCTGATACTCCCAAACAAAATGCAGTAATACTTTACAACAAATAAAAGATTACATACCAGCTGCTGTATATAATTAAATGTTGGGGGGAGGGAGGGAAGGCTTGTTTCTTCAGTAAGGTAAAAAAAAAGTAGTGACCATAAACTATCTTACAAATATTTTTACTCTGTTACAGCCCTCATTTTCTGGAGGTTACTGTTTCCTCATTTCCTAGGGATTCTGTAGGAGTCTTAAACACTGAACTTCATGTTATTTATGGCACTATCTGCAGTAGTATTTTAAGGCGTGCTGCTCTCCTACGAGCGAAAGGTGTTCCTGTGCCATCCTTCCGGGGCGAGTCCGGGAAGGGAACGCACCTCAGCCTTAAACCCCGCATCAACCCCGGGAAACCGGGACCGCAATCCCGGCCCGCTCCTCCCGCGGCCCTCCCGCGCCCACCGACCGCCAGCCGCTCGCCGGGACGGCGGGGCCGCGGTGGGTCCCGGAGCCCGCGGCGGGGACACGGCACACGGCACCGGGCACCTGCCCCACGCCGGGCTCCCGCCACCGCCTCGGCCGCCGGAACCCGAACACAAAGCAGAGCGGAGAGCGAACCCGCGCGTGTTACCGGCTATTATCTCGCTAATTATCCGGAGCGCCGCTCCCGCGGGGGCGACGCCGGTGCGCAGCCGCCCACCCCGCCGGCAGCCGGGCCCGCGGCAGCCCCGCGGGGCGGCTTCAGCACCCCCGCGGCCCGGATGGCCGCCGCACTCGCCCCCGCGGAGGCGGCGGGACGCCCGGCGGGGCCCCGCACGGGCGGGCGGGAGCGCTCGTAGAGACGCAGGGCCCCGCAGCCCGCCCCGGCCCGCGGCCCCGCACTCACCGGCCCCGGCCCGGGCACGCCGCGGCGGCACCGCCCGCTCCGCGCACCGCCCGTTCCGAGTGCGCGCCCGCGCTCACCCGCGGCCGGGCCGCCCGCCGCCGCCGCCGCGCGCGCTCATTCCGTATGCGCCACGGCGCCTCCTGGTTGGCCCGCGCCGAGTGGCGCGCGGGGCCGGGCTCCCGCTGAACGGGGTTACTACAGGTCACCGCGCCGGGGGGCGGGGCCGGCGGCGGGGGCCAATGGCTGGCGAGGGGCGGGGCCGCGGAGCAGCGCGTCGTTCGGCGGTGGGCGGCCCGTGCCCGTACCGGTACCGGTGTCGGTACCGGTATCCCCCTCACGGAGCCTCCTCATGGCCCTGGGCCCGCCGCTGACCGCCCTGGCCGGGGCGCGGGGTTAAAGAACGCCTTCTGCCAAGTGTCCCGGTCAGAGCGAGTGACCGCGCCATGAGCGTGCCCCGGAGCCCCCGGCGCGGGTCGCTGTAAGAGCCGGGGCCGCGGCGGGGCCTGAGGCCGCCGTTCGGGCTTTGCCGGCTCTGAGGTTTTTACCGGAGCGAGTCACCGCGGCAGCTGGTGCAGGGTTCCTGGCCTGCATCTCTGCTGGGAGAGATCGGTCATGGCACATCCAGCACATGCACCCTGACCAGACTGGCCTCACCTGGAACGGTTTTGGTCGGTGCTGCTCAAGGCTGGGCTCCTCTTTAACAATTCCTGAGGACCTTTTGTCAATATTGACTCATCCAGGCCCTGCAAATGTTCCCTCAGAATTAGAGGTTTTCATTTAACCGGTGTAATACAATACCGAAACAAAACAAACGAGCACCTGCCAAAAAGAAGCGAAACAAACCCAACGAATGTGGAGAAGGTTTCAAAGCCCAGGGGACAGCTCCGGTTCCTGCGGTGCCGGGGTGGCTCCGCGGCGGTGACAGCCACCATTGTCACAAGGGGAGGTTTGTTTGGCTCGCCTGGGGCAGGTCAGGCCCTGGCACGGCAGCACGGGGATGTGAGGGCACAGCACATGGCAGGGGGAGAGCAGGAGTGCAGAGGCATGAGCCGGGACACGGCCGTAGCACGGGCACCAGCAGTGAGTTACTGTGAGCCAGGGATGAGCTGTGCAGCTGCCACCGCCCCGGCTGGGTCCTGTTCCTGCTGCCCCTCACACAGACACAGAAACACTGTTTGCATCTCCAGCCATCTGCAGAGTTACTCGAGTGGCAGCGAATGTCTTGGCTCTTGCTAAAAGCAGATTAACAGGTTATATACTTGTAATCCAAAGACCAACTAAGTCAGTCACCTCAGTTACTGGAAAAAACACTTCCAAGTGTTTAGAACTGGAACACAGGAGATGGCTGCTGACTGTTTGAAAACATTATCGACAGAAGTTACCTGAGCTATAAAGGTCATGAGCTGCTTGAGCAAAAGGGATGCTACCTGAATTATGAATAGGAGTGTGGAGACATAGTTAAAACAGTTGCACACTCACTGGAAAAAAATGAAAAAGGATAAGCAGACATGGAAGGAGAATAAACTCAGATTTCAAAGATGAAAAATGCAGACATTTGTGCAACAGAAGGGAATTCAGGCGTTATTTGCCAAAAGATTTACTAATGTTGGTAGAGACAGAGTAAAGTTAATAAATTCGTTGTGAACATTAGCACAGGGAAAAGTCCTAGATTTGTGTTACACCATCTTTCACATTTCTTCCAAGGCAAGGAAGGTTCAGGATAAAACTACAAAAGTGAGTTGATGTAAAGGAAGATAGGAGATAAAGCACTGGACAGCACAGAGCTTGTCTGCTCAGCATCAGATCTCATGTTGGACCCTCTGCTCTTATTTATTTCTGGGTTAGCACCAGCAACTGAGCCATAAAACACCTTGTCAAAAGCCTCACTTTTAGAAATGCTTGGAATCTGTAACTTGAAATTAAATATTATCCTTATTAAACTACAAGATCTCAATACTATCAAGTTTTATCAGAAGGAGTTTTCAAATAAACTTTAACTTCAAATACAGATTTGTTGTAAACTTTGTATTTCAGCCTCACCTTTATTACAGGGTGCATCAATTTAAGTCTGCCTGAACTTTTCAGTCATTTGCAATCCAAACACTGACTGTGTAACTGTGTATTTATCCCAAATGGACATAGCTATTGGCTGTATCCCTAACAGTTCTCAGGGTAAATGAGGAGTTGATGGCTCCTGATTCAGCTCAGAATCAGAAGAGAAACAATAACTGCAGCCTACAGTGATAAAGCGATTTCAACTTTACAAACACCTAAGGCTTAAGAAATTATACCTATATACACAAACAACAGCATGCTGGTTTAAAGATTCCTACATGTATGCAGTAGTTTCACAAGGTTCTTCATGGATTCCTGATGTTTACATACAGTAGAAATAAAGCTTTTTATGATATCAGTGATATTACCACACCTTTTGCTTAAATGTGCATTTTACAGGGCAGGGCTTTGAAAGATACTGGTGTCATGTGTTACTTTGGCACTTTTCTTACATGAGCCCATGCTGAGTATTCCATGGGGAAACCAAAGAATGTGAGGATAGATGGTACACATAAGAGTCACCAATAAAATCAGGGAATAACATATGTTTAATATTGGAAGTTTAACCTGCACAAGGCACTACACTAGTGACTGTGGGGGACAGTGGCCTTTCCTACACAAGTTGTGCATAATGATAGGAAATTGAATAGTAGCTTATTTATATTTTCATTTAAAAGGCACAACAGCACAATTAAAGGAAAGAAGTAGTTGTATCACCCAAGAGCATTCAGGCAGGGAAGGAGTACCTGGGAAAACATGCATGGCTGTTCCTAACCACATTCATGTATTCACAGATTCTTGTTTGCCTTGGTTCTTTTTGATTTCCAGAAGGAGAAGCTCATTAACTATTCTCACGTTCCCTTTCAAAGAGTTTCAGGCATGCAGTCAAGGGGAAAAAAACATTGCCATATGTTTAGTTCAACAAGAGAGAATGAATAGCAAGTGGTAAATAGCAGGGAAGATTGCAAGTGATCTTATGAAAATACCGATTGGGAGGTACAGTCAACTGACTCATCAGGAAAGAGAACAGCAAGCCAATGTTATAGTTGGCCAATTCTAGCTAATACCCACGGGGAATTAATAAAAACAAAACCACGAGGCATTGAAAGAGGAGAGTCTGTGAATGGGTAAATGTGTGTGGAAGTTGGCGTTGATCTTTCATGAACAGGCTGCTGCCCACCTACTCTTGGGAAGAAGCTAGAGGGGGAAAACCCAACAGTGTCACAGATATAACAGATGTGGGAGCTTTTAACTAAAAACCCTTGAAGGCACACAAAATTTAGGAGTACAGGACAGTACCTGTGTTTAAAGTAAAATCAAACTGAGTTCTTATGTGAAATAACAGAAACCATTAAAGAGGGGCTTGAGTGGGACAAAGCTCATGCTCCCAACAGAATATATTTCTGTGTGTACCTTCAAAACTGTAAAAAATGAATGACTAAAATTACAAAACTGTCTTCATGATTCATTAAATAATTGAATGCTACAACTTTGTATCAGTGTTAGTCTAAATTAAATAAATTGTAACTAAAGATACAACATTTTTAAACAGTTTGATTAGAAGTTATTTTGCCTTAGTTACAAACAATAACCTGTTCAACAAAGAGATTCATATCCGTGATCATTTTTAAAGACTCAAACTGCTGTTGTAATAATTTATAGCTAAAGATATGATATCCTCTTAGTGTGGCATTTTAAGCATAGAGAGGTCTGAGCTACTGCTGAAGGGGCAGGTAGAGCCAGCTGGGATGCAGGTTCTGGCAGCAAAGTCAGCTTGTTGTGTTCCTAAAGTGATCATTCTCACAGCTGTAAACTTTGGGGTGTTGCTTTAAAATATGGAAAAACATTTCTAGACCAAGCAACACGAGGTTTCAATGCTAAATAGTCCTCATGTACATATCAGTACATTTGACTCATTTTTATCTGTGAAGCTTTTTCTTTCCAAATAAAGAAACAAATGAGTAAGTTGCTAAGATTAAATTGGAAAGCAGCAAAGTCTGGCAGCATGCCCCAATGATTAATTATTTAGTAGAACACTTGGTCATATGGGCATGCCCAGAGCCACTTTTCACAGAGAGATTGATGACATTAATAATAAGGTGATTGAGGGTATAGTGGAAAATTTATCACCACTTGACACAGGCTCAGCTTTGTTAATGCTTAAAGTACTTCTTTAAATTTCTGACTTGTATTTTTTCATCCTCCAGCTCTGTTACCAACCCACTGTGATAAATCAGAGTGTCATTCAGATATTAATAGTAGGATAACCCCACAAACCTGAAATTTCTAATTAGGGGAAAGCATGTAAACGGGTTAAATCTGTAAAACAGGCTGCAAGGCACACTCGGCAACACTGCCACACCCTGGAACTGCCATGCCATGAGAAACTGTGTCACCCACGGAAAATCAGGGGAAGGATTAAAAATAGAATTTATTTCTGCTCCTGAACTTTCTTGCTCAAAAGCTGCCTGTTATTTTCTAGGCCAGTGAAACCTTACAGTGGAGCTGAGTGTCAAAGGCAGCCAAGAGGGATCAAATCATCAAATGGTGTCTCAAACCTGCAGAAAAACATTCATCCCTACAGGCTCCAAAGACAGTGGTATCTAAGAATCTCACAATACAATTGAATCATCAAATAGACCATAAAAACATCCAAGCCCAGACCTAAGTCCATATCTGAGCCTTCCACACTGTACCCCAGCAGCTGCCCAGACTGGGCTTGCCCATGGATGCACTGGACATGCTGCAGCCCAGTCCACCACCACCCCTCCCAGCTTGCTGCAGCACAGGTTTGAATGCTTCTTCATTCAAGCAGCACTGGAACTGAGCCCTTTTGCTTTTTAGACCACCCTAGTAAGACTCAGCAGGTTTGTCTGGATTACCCTGTGTGCACCTGGAATTTGAGAAGGGTGGAGAAAAGCCCCTTCTCAGGACAGATCTGCTTTCTTCTGAAATGCTGAATAAATAAACATGGATAGCAAGTTCTGTTACAGATAGAGATGGCACATTATAAACTGTAACATGACAGTGAGTGGCCAAAACAATCCAAGAGCGCTTTCCTGGTCTACCAGGTGAAGGCTGCAAAGGCTTCCAACAGTTTGCTTTTATTCAATGGGCTTTGTTTAGTCAACTACTATACAATGTTTTCATAAAATAAAACCACTTTGCTGTCTGAGGCTTCAACCAGAAAACAAATATGGCCAAGGTTTTCCAAAACAGAAGCTGAAATTTGGGTTCTTGTGAAGAAAGGATGTTTGGGGTTATTTGAGAAAATTGAGGTAAACTACCACATCTTTGGCAGCCTGAGAAATGCCATGGCTTAGGTGGGTGCCCAAATGTACCCAAGCCATGTTGTGGGAGAACATCCTCCAATTATCCTGTCTTCTATGCAAACCATTCATGGTGGAATTGCCCCTCACAGCTGGGTGTGTAAAAGCCAAAACTATAAAAAGAAAGATATTGCAATAAGTTCCAGATCTGTTGTGCAAAAACCAACTGTTAATGTTTTGTGACTCACAGACTCTAAGGTGCTGTTAGTCAGTACACTCATGGAATGACTATTCAAACTTCATTATGATTCATACATAAAGCTGATTTTGAATTTGGGGTTGCTTGCATCCTAATAGTTGCATCTGATTTCACTTTAGGATAAAAAATCAGTCACCTGAAATTTAGTCAGCAAAACTTAAGTTCACTGAACAAACTTGGATTTCCTTTGTAGTGCAGGACAGCAATGCTTCCATAAAAGTGTGAAAAGAATGGCTTTCGGTGTGTTTTATAAAGAAGGAAACACCTTTCTTCTGGCAGAGATATGGAAAGGAAAAAGCCATTCCAGTTTCAGTAAGCTTAACTAGGGAATTCAAACACCCAGGGCTGTAGCAGGGGTGTCTGATTTGGCAGGCTGAGCTGATCAGGGCCAGGCTGTCTCCTGCTCGTCCCCTGCTGGGCAATGCTTTGGGGCTTGTTCTTTTTAGTGCCATTTGCCCATCACCCTTCTGCAGAGCACTCTGGAGACCCTGCAGCACATGCAGGAGTGGAGCAGCAGACATGCCAAGCAGAGTGGAGAAAAAAGTGAGCTGTTTCCTGAAAGCCTCACTTAGGACATTTGTACATGTGTTAAATCAGGGATTATTTAGGGGCTTACATGTCCATGGTTTCTTCTAGGAAATGCTGAGCTGAATGTCAGATCTGCTCAATTTTATATTTTCAGTGTTCCTTACTGATTGTACCAGACAGTCCACACAACCTAGTGTTTAAGGGAACGTTCACTCTCCCAATCACTCCTCAGTAATGATAAAATGAGGCTCATTTAAGTTTTGGCTGATGGACATGCTCCTTTGCTTCATTACAATTCCTTAGTGAATCAAAATCTGGTATCAGAAACAACAGACTATGAAACAGAGCTTCCCTAGCAGATAAGTTTCATATGTATAAGAAAATAATTGTATGTTAAATAAAGTAATGGCCTAATTCAGTAATTCAGTAATAGTACTTACAAAATTCAATACATTTTAAGGCTATCCCACTGAAATACTAGAGAAAGGGATCACTGATTTTAAAAAAATCTAAAATTGAGTACTAATATACTTTCATACACTAACATTCCATTCTATGCAATGAAAACATATTAGAAAGCATTAGAAACATATAGAACTGAGAACTCACAGTAAAAAGTACAATCAGAAAATACAGAGAAAATAAAAAATAATATGCATAGGATAAAGGTAGGAGGATTTAAGAATGAGGTCTCATTCAGGATTTCTGAGCTGAAGGTGCAATAACGAAAGTATGATTTTATAATCCTCCTACACCTTGGCATTATTCTGAAGTAAATCTATGAAGGCATAAGTAAGTGAAGGCAGTGTGATCTCCTTGCTGATTAAAGTGATCCAGCACTGAGTTCAGATATAGGGTGGTTTGGGTTTAGGGAAACTAGGCTGGGAGCACATGGAGCATTCATCCTCACCTGACACAGGAAAGGTCTAAGGATTGAAGGATTAAGATTAAGGCAGACAGTTTATGTGTGAGGAAGACTATAACCATGCTTGCTAAACAACACACAGACCATGATCTGCAGTGCTGCAAAATGTTCACTTCTCAGCTAATGGAACATATGTGTGT
The DNA here is from genome assembly GCF_047830755.1 of Zonotrichia albicollis. Lineage (NCBI taxonomy): Eukaryota > Metazoa > Chordata > Aves > Passeriformes > Passerellidae > Zonotrichia > Zonotrichia albicollis. The sequence continues at coordinate 25,234,593 of NC_133827.1, read as the reverse complement.
CCCTGAAGACATGCATTCTGTACCTCTTCACTCCTCTGACATTTCAAAGACATGAACTTTCCCAAGAAATGAATGTAGAATATACAGAAATGTGTAAAAATGGGAAAAAACAAATGCTTTGTATGTGCTGTGAATGTTTTTTGAGGGCTATCTCCTTAATGTTTCACATATGAGACCAAAACCCTGCTACATTCACAGGAGAACACCACAATTCAAAGAAGTCTTTTATTCTGAATGTGGTCCAGCTTGAGCACAAGCAGTGTTTGCTCCTGATGCTGATGCTGGACCTTTCTGGAGACAGCTCACGCCAAGAAGTTCTAACACCAATCTAAATAGCTGTTACCTTTGGCAGGAACACAAGGAACATGAATTTCTCCTCTAAACAACAAATCCCTCACAAAATACTCTTGGGGCTGGTGTTTGCCAGCCAGGGCAGTTCCTGGGCCAGCGTGCTCAGTAGTGGGTGTGGGCTGTGAGCGCTGTGCTCCTGTGCTGTCAGCCAGCACCCCCAGAGCACAGGAACTCAAGGGACCTCCTGCAAACACACATTCTGTGAGATCCCACACACACCAGCTCGGGGAAAACTGAGCATCCTTTAGCTGGAGATCACCCAGTTACTCACGGTAAATTTTTAAAATTGTATCTGCACTTTGCTTAGTGCAATTTGGGTTGCTTTAAAGGCATTTTGTCTCATCTAATTCTCTACTTGAGACAAAAGCTTGGAATTCTAAATCACAGTCATTAGCACAGCTCACCAAGGTCATAATCTCACATAACCTGTTTTGCTCCTGGAAGACAGCTCTGAGGGCTGGACTGCATGCCCTGAGTCAGCTCCCTTCTCTTCCAGAATAGGATGTTAGCACAGCAGCAGCATTGCTTTTGCTTGAAGTAAGGTATTCCTGTTCACCAGGGGAGGGCTTGGCAATAATTGCTTCTTATGTAAACAAGCAGAAATTAATGATATTTTCTGAACACCCAAATAAAAGTCTTGTTAATTATTTGCAAAGATGTATGGATGTAAAATCTCAGGTCTGATAAATATTGAGTCATTATACAGTTAAAGTTCTGTTTCATCTGTTATGTTGAAAGAATAAGGCAATAGGTTTGTATTATGTGGATGTGTCAGAAATGCCTACTAACTATGGGGCCAGTTCATTGTCCAGTATTCTTAGAATATATTAGAGCAAATTTTTTTCAAGATATTAAGTCTACAATAGACAAGTAGACTACTCAGCTGACACTGCAATTACTGTGATATAAAGGTAGTGGTGAATAATGAGTGTTGCTGCTGAAAGTAGATTGTGGAATTACAAATCAGTGTGTGAAATCTGGACACCTTCAGGACAGGATCAGCCAGAAGAAACTGCCAGTAGGTGTTATTTGCTTTGTTCTATCTGAGGCAAACAAAACATGGTACAAACCGTTAAGAGCTAGTATTTATTAAGAAACTTACTTTAAAATGCTTTCAACTCTCCTTACTACTTCCTTATTTGACTTGTGCAAGGGATAGCAGATTTTATAGCAATGTTAACTTTCCTCTGACTATCTGAAAGGGCAAAACCTCTGGAAAGAAGATGTTTAACACTTCTATCTTTATTTCTATACTTAACAGCTTGCAATGCTAATTCATGAAGCTTTTTATATTTCTTTATCACTACATCCATCCCCTCCTCAGTACCCAGCACTGAAGGTAACAATCAACCAACATCACAGTCATTACACCATGAAAGGAGCAGTCATTTTTTAAGTGGGAAAAAATCCAGCTTGCAGTTTGATCTTAGAAATTAATTGGTAAAATGCTGCAAACACGATCATGCTGTATGGAACAGATCTACACCCCATCACTCATATTTAATAGTTTGATATTATATTTAGTAATGTCTTTTGCCTAGAGGAATACTAAACAGCCACTTTCAATTTTAAGGAATCAAATTATCTCCCAACCTCCTAAAGACACCACTCCCAAAGCTCTTCTAGCCCTCACAGTCTGTCTTGGGGAAGCATACAGTTTTCCTATGTTTCATCTGCCAGAGACAAGTACAAAAGAAAAACTAATCTTCACCTAAAAAAATTCCAGCAGATAAGACATTGGTGTTCCTATAAACAAAGTCTGAAATTGTGGCAGTCTTTGAATCCAGAAGGATGATTCTTAGATTGTTATTAACATTTTTCAATTTTTTCTGTAGTGCAAGTAAAGATTTTTGGTTTTTTTTAGATTGAGGCTTGCAGTGGGGCTTTCAAGAGACACTTATTGCCTACAGAAGCCAGTTCTTGATTTAGGACATATATATATATATATATATGCTATGGCTATCTATATATAGGGGACTGGCTAACCTAAGTCCCAAAAAAGTCATGTTTGAGGTGCCAGCTGCAGGGTGCCAGCTGTGGCCAGCTGGAAATGCAGGCAGGAGAACTGGCACTGGTATTCCAAGAAGATATTGTATTTCAGCAAGAGCTCAACAAAACTGGCACTGGGGATGGGCAGGACAAAACATGGGTAATCCTCCTGTTGAATTAAATATTTGGGTCCCTGACAGCTCTGGCTTTTCCCTTTCTGCAAGAGCTGTAGACATCAAGTACAACTTTTTCTGGAGCAGGCTGTAACTCACATCATCACACAACTCAGCTGCCATAACCCCGCTCTCCATGTCCCCAGTGCTTGTTGTGCTAAGAGGAACACAGCCCTTGATCTCACAGCAGTTGTGCTAGACTAGGATCAAAGTCTAGCAGCAGGAAAATTACCATGTGGGACTCCAGTCACCAGGAAAAGGCCTTTTCATACTTGAAAAACAATGTGCATACTTCTGCTGCCATGTAACAGAAAACATAGTTATGGTTGGATACGTGATGATGAGTAACAAGGATACAGATCACAGGCTCTTGAGTGCATGGAAATGTGTTCACATCATCCAAAATGCTGACAGTGCCAGGATTCATCATTTGCTTTTAGTGACACCTCCCCCTACATGCTTTTATTTTGCTATCATGAGCTAAAATTTTAAAATGTGGCAGTACAAGCTAGTTATGGATGTCCTGAACTGACAAGTTATTCACAGAAAGTCAGATATCTATATAAAAATTGGGAAGTTCATGCATGCATGTCCTGTTTTGTCAGCACTACTTGTGGTAACAGCCTCTCTACATGACAGGATGGTGATCACCTCTCCTCAGCTGCATTCCAGGCCCCTTAGCCTGGCCAGGAGGTGGCTGGCAGCTCCTGCTCAAATGAGACAAGGAGGGAGTTAAAAGTGAGCCAGCTTCTTCAGGGCTTGGTGGCCCTGAGCAGCTCTTGCTCTTGGTTTTCACTCAGTCCCTTGGTGTGTGATGAGGAACACAGGACAGAGGGCCTTTAAAGTCATTGGCAGTGGTAATTCTGGGACCTGCAGCCAGTGTTGGCAGGATGACAGTTCTCACTGGGATCAGTGGAGGCACTGCTGCTCCCCAAAGCCAGTTATTTTAAGTCACATCTAAACAAGGAATTATCAGCTTAAGATCAGCCTTTCTCCCCTGCAGGTTCAATTAGATGCAATACTTGGTAACTGAAAGGCAAAAATCACATCCCTCTCACTTGAGCCAGACTGCTCTTGCCTTCAGTGGGTGTTGGCTGCTGCTGAACTGAAGAATTCACAGCCTGGCCAGAGGTATGTGGGTAAACACCTGGGAGGCTGACATGCTCTGTGTGCCTGTTTGCTTCAGCAGAGGCACAGCAGCCTCATTTCAGACACTTCCCTGCATGCCAGTGCCTGACATCCCTGCCTGTGGGAGGGCAGGTGACTGCACCATTTCTTGTACTTGTACCACCTGCCTGGCACCACCATGCCACAGTGGTGGTTCTTTGCCTTCTGTCTTACTCATCTCCTGAGCAAAATTAAACCAACACACCACCAGAAGCTACCACTGGACTCTGCACTTCACAGCCTGCCCCATGCATGCTCCTTCTTCCCTCCATACTCTGGGGATTTGCTGCTCCAGCCAGCAAATTTGGTGGCAGCACATCTACATCAGCAGTCTGCATCACTGCCATAATGCAAGCAGAGACTAAAAGCCCATTGCAGACAAGGTCTTAGAAACATGAAGGGGCTTGCAATAAGAAAAACAAGCCAAAAATGCTCTTAGCACATCTGTGAGGTTTTTTCCTGTGAAACTGTTTTATGAGGTTAGGTTTCTTTAATTTATTGCTAGGTCCCTATGCAATATTATTGCCCACTAGATAAAAAGATTACATACCAAAACAGAAAGACACACTGTATTTACTAACAAAAAAAATCCCAGCACCTTTCTAGGTTTCCAGACCTAGCTCAGAAAACCTCTTTCTGGGCTGTAGGGCTAAGCAGCAGCCAGGTGCTGACAGACATTAGAGATACCCCTGGGCAGTGATGGCCAGCTCCAGAGTGAAGCCAGGCACTGCTTTTCCCAGCATTAAACCCAGCATGAGCAACCCCCCTGCCCCAAGTCAGAGCACCTCTTCTAACATCTCTTGGATAAGGACTTCACTCTATATCCAAATACCTCTGGAGCTGAGTGGCTGCAGATCCAGGGGTGGCTCTCCTGTCCTGCTGAGATCCATGACGCTGCTCCTCAGCTTGCTTGCAGCATTCCTGGCCCACATCTGAGGCTCAGCTCCACCAGCGTCTGCTTCTCCTGCAGCGTGTGGGGCTCCTGAGAGCCCCCAGCCAGCTGCTGTGCCCTCGGCTCTGCTCAGCCCTCCCAGCTCCTCTGGCTACGGCTGCCTCCCCAGCCAGACTTGTGGAATGATTCAGCTCAGGGAATAAACAAAATGGAGTTTCCTCCCTGGGGCAGAGGCATGAGCAGCAGGTGAGCAGTGAGGATACCAGCACACTGCTGTCACAGCCCAACAGTGTCATTACCTTACACCACAGGTGATTAAAGCCAAAATCAGTCACACTGAATCCATTTGTTCAGTCCTCATTCGCTTGCTTTTAGGGGGGGGATCATTTGAAAGCAGCTGAAATCATGGCATCAGGTCACCTAACTACACATGGGTTTCAGGTGTGAAGTCAGATTTCAGGTGTGTATTCTTCAAACTTAAAATCAGAAAACCTCTGTCAGACCCCTTTTCCAGGTCTTCATGCCTATTTCTTCTGTTGCAAACATTTGTTTGAAATTACTGATAAATCAGGAAATGTTTGGGTTATCTGAGTAGAACAGAAATCCAGGTGAATTTTGTGTATATATACATTTTAAAATGCTCCATTTAATGTTATCAATTTTGCTGTACTAAGTGCAATAGTTTTGAGAATCCAGATATGCACTTCATATGAAAAAATGTATCAAGCCTGGGACTGATGATGAGAGTGCTGATGGAACTAATGCACAATTTAAATGAAAAACCCTGCTTTCAGTATTAATTTGATCTGAGCTATTGTAGAGCAATCACAGCCCTCAAATTGCTTTATACTCCAGTAAATTAGACTTAAGTGCTTCATGAGAGAATTAAGAGAACCTAAGATAGGAAAAGCACCATTCAAAATTTGTAAGAGCTATTAGGAGTGGTAATCAGCTACAGAGGGTTCTGCCATTTTATTAGATATATGCACACACATGCATGTAGAACTACTTATTTACTCATTAATTAACTTTTTGTATCTCCCATCCATTGTAGCTCATTTGCTGCAATCCCCTAATCTAAAATTAGGGTGGCTATACATCCCTTTTCAAACATTAACTGGACCTGGGAATTATGTTCTAATTCTGTGTATTTCAAATGTTCATAAATTATTGAAATAGGAGATGTAGCTGACTGCTGTAGAGAAATCGTGTTTTACCTAAGCTCGGACTGTTTTTTAAACAATACTGTTTATTTCAATACCTGATAAATTCAAATATATTGCCAGTGAACACATAATAAAAAGCTATTTTTTTTCTGTTGAAAATTTAATTGAAAGTCATCCCGAGTAATAACGAAAGCCCATAGCAGCACTGGCATCATATCAAACAGCGCTGGTGCATTACAAAGGCACCTCTGTACCGCTCATGATCAGAGAAAAGATTAAGTGATACAAAGAACCGGCTGGGGCTTTTTAACAAATTCTGGCAACAAGGTTACAACTCTGGACAGTGGCCAAGGGTGCAGTTTTCATGTGCAATCAAGGGTATAGCTTAAAGCAGAGAAGGAATCAAATCCTCCTTTGCAGCCAGGGCTGGAGAGGGGACAAGCCAGCAGGTGGCCACAGTGGAGCCCAGGAGCCACAGCTGGGGCCAGTTGAACACTAATACTCCAATTAATTTTCATATATTTTTTTAATGCAAGTGATTAAAGCACAGATGTCCCTCGGCACTGCCCAATGACAGCTGGTTCTGCCTTCTCCCAGATTAAGTAAAGCCAGCCAGTCTGCAGAGCCCACTGAGACCACTTCCCATTGCTGTCAGTGCCCGGCTCTGCCCCAGTCCCACTCGGCCCTGTGACGGGGAGCACAGTGACTCCGGTGGGACAGCACATGGCAGGGCAATCCAGAGGCCTTGGTAAGGCAGGCCGGGCTGGGGAGGCTGTGCCTGACCCTGAACCACCACAGGGTAGAGCAGCCCTCCTGTCAGAAGTGGCAGCAGGCTGAGCAGGAATTGTGAATGAAGCAGAAAACATCATACCCAAGATGGCCTTTGAGGGGCACCTTAAATCTCAGCACACAGTTAAAAGGACACCCTTCCACAAATTGTTGTATTTATATCGGGAAGGGTCACAGGGGTCCTGCAATATGAATCTTCATCGGAAGCAATATCAGATGTTTTTGATGAAACTGTGTAAAAACTGTAATAGCATGTGATTAGCAATTTCACCAGGAAAGGATCAATTTCATGCTTTTCTCTGTATTTTCTAGCTCTTACACACCTGCACTGTGAAATCCTAGACAACAAACAGCAATACAGTCGAGCAATATTAAAATATATATCCTTCCAATACTGAAAAGGATACATCATGTATGTTAGCCAAATCTCTAATAATGCCATACAAATATCAAGCAGGTCATTGTTATTATTCAGCTACCACCATGAAGGACTTAAGCCAGATAGTGTAATAAACAGTTTTAGAACTGGTAATTTCCATGCAGGTATCCAAACCAGTTAAGTTTTTTCCCAAAAGTTCAGAGGGCCAGGCTATCATCAAACAAAATCAGGTAAAGAAATTCTTGTAGAAACAAGACATGGGGTTTAGTACTCCAGTTACAAAACAATTAGTTAAACTTCAAAGTCATTTCATGTTATTACTTTCATACTTTTGGTTTTGTTCTTTTAAGTGGGGATCATTTTCTTGTACTATTTTATTTTACTAATGTAATTAATGTATCCACTTAATTTTTCCATTTCTTGTAGAATAGAGCATATATTGAGTTTATGCCAGATTTTAAAACAAAAATTATTGTCTAAAAGAGGAATCTAGGAGCTCTCCCTTCTATGAAAGTAAATTTCAGCACTCAGAAAAGAAGATCCAAGCTGATGATAGTATCACTTACTAGTTTTACCTCCACTGACAGCATGCTCAGACTGAGATAAGAATCAGAACACTTCACACCCAGGAGTGGTTTTCTTCAGAGGGGAATGAGTTTCTCAAGATATTCCAGGTAGGGCTGCTGCCCTGCAGCGAGGGTCAGGGTTTCAGCGCTGGATTTTGAGAGACAAGCAAATTCAGAAATACCTTATTCTCTTCTAGTTTTTACACCAGTGTTTGTACAGACTGTTGTCAGAAGTGGGGCTCCAGGTGCCCTGGGGGATGAAGCCGTGGCACAGCCCTTCCTGCCAGTGAGTGCCAACAGGATTTGGGATCTGGCTATAAACTTCCAGCCCTTTGCAGCAGTAGCTACCTGGGAAGCAGAAATCATGCTGTGCCATAGAATTTAACCCAGGTACAGAGGATGAGGGTCCATTCCCAATCCCAAGGCAATCAGTTAATGAACTCTGATTTGTTTATTACAAAATGGTTAGTCCTTTGCCAACCTGTTCCCTGTTTGCCAACCCACTGTCCTGACTTTTAGACCATGTCTAGACTACTGGGCCAGACCTACTGTTAGCAGGTTAAAAGGGCTGAGGACAATTTTCCCTCTTGTATTTGCTTTCACATGCTTCAGGCAAATTGTTGCACCATCAGCACCTGTAAGTGGAATCCTCTTGAGCTGATTATTCCTTGGTAGTAACTTCTCCCAAGGGCACTACAGGTTTTCAAGTCTGCATGCCTCTCTGGTGTGCTTCATGCCCCCAGGGTTTGTGACACTGCTCTGAGGTCCATCATACCTAAGGGTTCTGTTTACATCAGCAGTGCACATTTCTCAATAGTTCTTAAGGCATCTGCACTGCTATGGAACTGTTTGGGTGATGAGAAAATTTGCAGTGCTTGCTCTGAAATGTCTGAAGACAACACACCCAGAAAGGCAAAAAGGTCTTGGGAACTCAACCCTGTGAGGTTTGCAGGAGGACCCTGAGTCTGCAAGTCAAACAAGAAACCCTCATGATCTTTGAGTCAGACTGGATCAACCCTTTTTCCTCAAGGTGCAGAAATTTCAGCTGACCTGCTGGTGACTCCTCACTTCTGTCTCATGTAAAAGTAAAACAAGCTCCACACAAGACCCAGGATAAGACACTGTATAGTGGGAAAGTGAAATCTCAAGTTTTCCTGCTGATTTTGAGACCTTTCCCCTGGCACCATATGTTTCAAAGAAAGAGAAGTTGCTACAGGCCAGTACATTTCAGCCTTCCCTGCTGTTTCTCTGATTCAAAGCAGATCTGAACTGGCTGCATCAGATATATTTTAAAAAAAAAAGGCACATTGCTTTTGACATATTTCTATAGTGCTTCTTGGGATGGATGCCTTAAAGTCAACAGACACTTGGCCACTGACCAGAATCCAGCACTCAAGGACAGTGGAGATTATGGATATATCTACATTTTGGTTCAGCTTAGAGTTGCACATTTGCACTGAATCTCCCAAGCATAACAGTAAGAATTAGGTAGGATTAAAGGTAGGATTCCTGATGAGTAAAAACTATAAAACTGAAGGAATAAATTCCTAGGTACAGCTTCACTTCTCACATAGGAATAAGACAACATAGGACTAGAAACAGAGATATTGCTCCCATAGTTGTGTGGGTTCAGTGAGAGCTGTGGATTCCAGTGCCCATCCTGCCTTTTCAACACCTCTATGATTTTCAGCACACCTTGACTCCTGAAAAAATGACAACACTATTTCATTGTGATCCTGTGTGCTTCCTCTCTCCTGCTCACTCTTTCCAGCTGAAATTTCATCTTCCTTTGCTTCTCCCCATGCCGTGCCCAGCCTACAGAGCCCCACACCACATATACAGGACAGGCTGCGATTCAAAGGCCGAAAGTTGCTAAAGAGCTTATGCAAGTTAATTACTGCGCCCGTTTAATCCCACCTAATGCAGATTAATGCTGTCAGCTACTGCAGGGAGAGCAGTTGATGTAACAGGGCTGGCCCTTCCACAGGGAAACCAGAGGAGATGCTGATGCTGAGGAGATGCTGACCAGTGCTGGGAACAGAAATCTCTTGTGCTTCTCCCCAGTTGCTGTAGAATGGACGATTTGGGCACAAAGCTGGGCATGAAAACCAGGCAAGTTTAGAAAAGGTATCACCCCCCTCATTTCAAGAGGAAATTGTCAGCTTTGACCCCATGCCCCACTTCTGCACCTTGATGAAATATTTTAAGTTCCAGCAGACAGATGCACAGAAGACATCCTTGCATCAAGACATGAGCCATGGTGAACTCAAGCCACCAGACCCTACTTACATATCAAACAAAAAATCCTAATACATGTTTCCTTTAAAATGAACACCAAGAAAACCATCCAGTTTGAAAGGCCTGTTGTCCTTCCAGGCAGGAGATGGAAAGGTGGAGGGAGACCTTCCTGGGAACCTGCACTTCTCTCCACTTGAGTCAAATCTAACAAGATTAATTTACAGCCATTACTCAGGTGAAATGCCCTTTGGCAGCAAGGTGTGTTTATATAGGCCCTGTTTATTCCCTGAAAGAGTGCAAATACTCTGTGTTCTGATGGCTCATCCCAACAATTAATGGCATGTTGTATTTCAGGATTTCAGCTTTTCCTGTTCTGTTCTGTTCTAAAGAGTGAAATAATATGGGTAGTCTTGATTTGTAAGAGGTAGCCAGGAGTACAGCATTTCACCTGACACCTTTGGTAACACAAACATCCATTTCTCAACCCATGCTTTATATGACAGTTAAGCAATTATTTTCCACCTCAGCAGGTTTTACAGTCAAATTAGAGATTTTTCTCTTTCTGATTCATGGCTGATGAAACTTTGACTGATGGAAGTAATAATGACAGAATATGTGGTAAAGTGGTCTGCCACTGGCTGAGAGTCAGGGCACGGGACACTAAACTTCATTCAAAAGCCCTTCTTATTCCACATGACTTACAGATGCAGTAAAATTTAATTATTGTTTTTAAAGGAGAATAATCAAGTTTAAATTACATCAATCCTTTGTTTATATTAGAAATCTACGTAATTTGTATTTTGAAAAATTAGATTTTGCAAGCAAAAAAGATGAGGGACTAAAAGATAAAAATTTCTTTCATAGACTTTTTTTTTCTTTTTGTTGAAGATCAAAAAGCAGTCACATATTTCAGAGGCTTCCAGAACAGCAATGGTTGTGTTACTTTTCCTGTGCATTCCTTCCTTCTCCCAGGCTCAGGAATTAAAATCAGGCTATAAAGTCATAGGCAGACAGAATATTTTTCAGGTGAGACACAGAATCAGAAGGAAAGCAGGCAGGGAATAAAGGCATCCGAGCAGTAGCGCCTTCCAAGCAGGGAACACCGGAGGCAGAGCCTGCTTTGGCTCCGCGGAGCCCGAGCAAGCCCCAGCGCCGCAGCTCCGGCAGGAGGAGCAGGAAGAGGAGGAGGAAGAGCTCCCTTCCTCCGCTGTCCCCTCTCATCCCCCCGCCTCCCCTTCCTGCTCGGGACGGAGGGACGCAGGGAAGCGCTGTGAAGCCGCGCACTGTCGGGCACGACTTCGTCCCTCCGCGTTAGCGTGTGCCTAAATCCTGATATCCAGGGACGGAGCATGGCACCATCCGCCTCCCGCCCCCTGGGGCCGAGCACCAGCCGCTCTCAGCATCCCGGGCCCGGCTCCCCTCGCGGGGCCCTCCCCTCGCGGGCCGCGGCGCGACGGCGCCACCAGGCGGCCACCGAGCTCCCCGCGCCCGGGCCGCGCAGCTCCGCTCCGCCCCGCGCAGCCCAAGGTTTTTGAAACTTTAAAAGTCAATTCTGTGTCACTTACCAGAAGCACCACTGAAATGAGAAACAGCATAAATTTTAGCAACAAATCCATCACCTGGCTTCCATTCTAACCTACACCTCAGTGTGTTTTCAAGCACTTACATACCCATATTATTGCACGTAAGATTTAGTCCTAAACGATTTCCCTTGGAAATCACTGTAATTCCTCTCTAGAGGACAGTTTCTGTTCTGTAAATAAGAGAATGCTGATTTCCAGGTAACACGCCTATTCCCCAGGATTAAATACTGCCTGCTGGCTGCAGAAGGAAAAGATGAGCCTGCTGCTGATTCATGTTAGCCAAGGAAAGCTCAAGGAAAAGTCACAGCCAATGTGACAGGCTCTTCGTCTGTTCATTAAATTTCATCTTAGCCATTCCAAAAAGCAATGGGGCTCCATTTGTTCCAGTGGGAAATTTAACTGAAAATTTATTGGACAAACAGGTGACAGCTGGCCAACAGTTTTAGTTGTAATTACTGTCCAAGATGCAAAGGGATCCAGGCTAGATGACAACCAAATAAGGTAACAAGTATTTCTTGATCCCAGAATGCTTTAAGGGAGTCTCTTCCTCTTTGCACTGGAAAAGGCTTTTCTCAAGCTTGTGCTATTTGTAAAACTCAATGTTAGGGTATGAAAAGCAACCATAAAGGATATGGTTCCTCATCTATGGTTCTTACCTTACTTTTTTAAGTGGGCGTATTCCTCAGCATATGACTATATTAAGAAAATCTATTTCATCTTTTTTCCTCATCCTTTTCTGCAGCTCTATTCTGTCTATTAAACTGGGAAAATACAAGGGAATTTTGGGATCTGCACTGTAGGCACTGCTTGAGCAGTCAGCTGACATGAATTGATACTAACCCTAAGAACCCTCAGGTGAAACACCATCTCCATCCCTCAGGCCACCCAGCTGCCTTCAGAACCCACCACCTGGCTGAGGAGGGAACATCACTCACCTATCACAAGCAATGCGATGGGTGTTGCTGCAGCACCTTGGGAAGCATGAATGTCCAGTTCCTCTCCGTTCCTTGTTTTTCTGCATTTCTTGCTTTACAGGTATAACTTGCTTCTTTTTTTGTATTTCAGCAAAACCAGGATGTGATGTTGATCCATTGATGAACCATGACTCACCTCCAATTTACACATGTGCACATTTACACATAATGGGGCTACTTCAAAACAATCCAAGGCCACTTTTAACCCATTTTTTCTCTTTATACTCTTCTGAGATGCAAGGTGGCATCATTCCATATTAAAAAGCATTTAGCTAGTAACAAAATACAATTAGCCTTTGCCAGTCTTTGGAATTGATAGCTGTCACTACAGCTGTTAGTGTTGCATTAAGCTGCTGTACTTCAAAAAAAAACAAACAATCAAATCCTATTAAATACATCACTGTTGTCAGGTGGGTGGTTTTCCTCTTCCCAACAGACAAATGTAATCCATTTTTTACTCCAAACAGCTGCTTAGCTCCCCAGTTGCTAGAGTGAAGGAGAGCCTTCTGTTCTAGGGTACTGTTACTAAGATTTGAACTCCCTGCAACTTTCACTTAAAATTCAAACCTTTCTTCAAGCCCAGCCCACCCTTGCTGTGAGTCACCTCTCCCTCAGACCCTTTGGAACCCCACCTTCAGGTTCTCCTCAGGAACCTGCAGCAAGCAATCCACCCAGGTTTCTCAGTGTGATGTGAGCACAGCCTGACAGCCAGGCTAATGTGACCCCTCGAGTTCAGCCAGGATCCAACAGCAGTGAATTCCAGTACCTGAATTCCAGTCAGCACAAGCCCCCTTTGGTACAAACCTTTATTATCTCACGCTCCTTGCCACAGCTATCATTGAAGCAACTGACATTCATATTTTACAGGTACCATAAAAAGTTACAAAGTGTAAATTACACTGTTTAGTTCACAGAGTAAAAATACTCGAGGATTGAGTTTCTGTCAACAGAATTTGACACAGAGGTGTTCACACATGGGAGAACAGGCATGAACTTCATCCTGAGTGAGGGAACAGGCAGGAACTTCATCCTGAGCATGTCAGGCAGGCAGTGTTTGCAGGTTTAGAGGCACAGCTTCTCCTATTGATGGCTGGCTGTCTTTACCTGTGGCATGGAAAGGCACAAAGGGAAGCACCCCAGGAAGCAGGCAGGCCCCAGGCAGTGTGACATCCCACCAGGAACGTGAGTGCTGCCCAGCTCTTCCAGGTGCAGCTGGGCCAGGGTGTCACCATTCCTACCTGCTCCTTGCTCTTGCTGTGTCCAGCATGAGCTGCAACTGGAGCCTCTTGCTGCAGCAAACGTGGGCAGCTTCCTCTGCCTGCAGCAGGGCTGGCATTGGTGCCTGTGGTGGCCAAAATGGGTCTGTGGCTCAGGATTGCAGGGCTGCTTTATACATCCATACTAACACAGAGGTAAATATTTCAGATGACACCATGTCTATCATGTTTAGAGACAGAAGTTCTATTTTAAAATAGCCCTGGCTACGCTGGACAATTAGTTAATGTAGTTTGGAAGAACCATCATAAGCAATATGCAGTAGTAACTGAACAACAGTAAATGTTTGAGTTGTTTGGAGATTTTGTTGGTTTGTTATTTTTTGTTGGGTTTTTGTTTTTGGGTTTTTTACCATCTCCATTGTTACAAAGCAATGACAGTATCAGTAGCCATAGCAACACAATCCCTACTTGTTCTGCCTGAGCCAGTTACGGATGGTACAGAGCCCACAGATAATTTCCTCATGGAATTCAGAGGAAAACCTGCTTATAGGATATATTTTGACCAGATATTGTCCCAAAATCAGTATCCACAAATTCCCTAGAAGTTTTGATTAACTTAATCAACAAAAAATTGCCTTCCATCCTCAACCCAATGCTAATATTTTTTAATTTACAGCTTGATTTTCTGTATCATTAAGGTAATGGGAAAAGAACAGACTGAGAATGAGAGGAAATATCTCATTAGAGCAGGTGATCTAGGAGAGCACAGACTCCAAATTCTTCTTTCATGAATAATCCTCACTAATCATCAGTGCAGGTAATAAAGAGTCAAAGGAAATTTCACATAACTGGCTAAGAAAGAGCAACTGCTCAGGGATCATGGCTTTATACAATCCTCAGGACCCTGAGACCTCTTCCCAGGTAACAAACCTGCCATGCTTGACTTCCCTAGAAACATGCCCTTCCAGAGCTGAAACAGTCCTGACCTTAAGCTGGTGTCAAACATGCACAGGCACAGTGCTTTCTCTTCTCAAACCCTGCTCCTAAACCCCATTTTTGCTGAATGATAAGCCACCACCCAGTATTTTCCATGCACAGAGACCAGAGATCTCAACCCAGGAAAAGGTGGGCAGAAAGTGAGGAAGCAAGATGCCAGCACCACAGTGATCATCAGTGAAAGAAAGCTCAGGTAGAGGTGAACTGTGGGCACATTGACAGCAGTCTGTCAGGGAAGAGGGGCTTCTTCAGGCACTGCCAATTCCAGCCCTGGTTCCCAGAATGCTTGTGTCATTGCAGAGAAAATGAGAGCAGGACTCAGTGTTGTTTACATCCTGATGACAATAGGATGACAAGAAGGAAGAGCCCTCTTAAGGAAACCAGCTTGTTGCTGGAGGGTTTTTTGGAGCACAAACATCTGCTCTGTCTGGCAAATACTTGTTTGGCTTTGGGGCGTTGGTTCAGTCGGAGTTCACTCCACAGAAGTCATTTCCACTCTTTTCTATAAACACCTTCCTCTTTCTAAGGATTTCCAGAATTTCTCTGTAACTTTCTTTCCAGAGTTCTACCTTGTTCTCAAAGGCCCAGGTGTGTTTTCCCCAAGAGCCTCCAGCCCATGGAATACACAATGTGTCCAGGACTGCTATTCCTGGAGCACCTCTGTGCCCAGCTGAGCCAACTGCAGATGCCCAGGCAGCCTGACAAGCCCATGCCTGACCTGTCAGAGCAGCTCACTGATGTAATTCAGGCACCAAAACTGCTAAAAGCAGAGCAAACTCTTCACTAACATCAGACTGCAAAGTCTGCAGGCAGTCAGAAAGTATGTACAAATACAACAATTTATCTCATAAAAATTCAGTAATATATTAAAATTCTTTCCATACACAATAATCTCCAAGACCCAGGCATTTTCACTGAAAAAGAGTTTGGCTAAGATTTTTTTCTTTTCTTTTCTTTCCTGAGGTGGATCTCCACATTTAGGATAAACCATTTCTCAAATCCAGGCACTGGTTTATATACACTGCATCCTCTTAACCTGCTGCAGCTGAGCTATGCTCACACTGCCTTGGCACTGCAGCTGTGTCACCCTGCAGCACCAGCTTAACACATCCCCACATCTGTCAGTGGGGAAAAAAGGAATTATCAAGTACAATTTCCTTGGTGAAATTTCTGAACTGACTGAAGAAACTGGGCTCCACTTCCTTCTGTGCAAGTGCTTGACATAGGATTATTTTTAATTTGCACAGGATGAAGAGTTCACATGATTCCCTCTTTCTCCTGTCCTGTGTCTGTCATCTCTTCTGAGGTTGAAACTACCAAAGCTGCTTCATCTTCCAAACTTATGATCCAAAGCACAGATTGTCCAGAAAAGTCACATCATTCAGTGCTTCCCACCACCTAGCACACACATGCACACAAAAATCTCAACACAGTTCTCCAATCAGAAGGTTTGCTCTGCTCCATGACTCGGACAAACCATTTTTGCCAATATCCAATTCAGGGCTGAAGGTTCCTATTTATTCTTGAATTCTCATGTAAGTGGTTTACAGCAGCCATCTGCTGAAAACATACACCTTCATTCCTGTGGAAGAGCAGCAGGGGTTTCTGACATTCACAGAAGAACCTAATGTCATGTTTGATAAATGCTGGTAAATCTCAACTTCTAATCAAAGACTTTGATTTATGCTTCTGCTACTGATCTCATGCTGGGGCAATTGCCTGTCCTCAAGCTGTGGTAAGAACATCTGTGTGGAGTCTCTCACTCACATTTCTGGCACACATGAACTTAAAAGGACAACTCAAAACAGCACTGGCTTCAAGGCTTACATCCCAATGATCCCTCCCCCCACCACCCAAGAATAAGATAAAAATCATTAAATCCTCTAATAATCCCTTCTTAAAAGTATTCCTTACATAAGGATAATTACAGATTGCAAAATATGGATTGCAAGAAAGACATCTTTGAGCAGACACTGTTTCTTTGCATGAGATTTGGAATTACAAATTGCAATTTGCTACTCGAAGATGAGAGATTTATGTGCAGGGATGCCATAATTGCCTTTGTGTTCTTCAAATAATTTCTTTAGTTTCTGTAGATACAATGCATGGAGCTGATCAATCTCTTCAGTGGTGGGGTTCAAGTTCTGTTTTACAGGGATGGGGCTTCCCACTGTAAATCAAATACAACAGCATTAGCTTCATTGACATCTCTTTTTAAGCAGAAGTAAGAGCTCCAGCACAGCTCCCATCCAGATTGCAGAATCACAGCACAGTTTTCTTACCCTGGGGCCTGATCCTGCCTTTCACAAGCCTGAGCCATTGGGCTGGTTTTTCACTGACTTTTGCTGAAGTTCAGGTAAAATTAATTAACACCCCCACCCCCCAACATTTCAGTTTGGCAGCAGAAGAGCAAATGAGAAGAGGGATAAGCTCTAACTTGAAGAAGCAGTTTACACTTCAAGATACAATCCTATGGGTTATGTGCTGTCTACACATTCAACACAGTATTTAAAAAAAATGTACTTTCTCACTGTTTTCTGATGTGAATAATAAAACCACTCAAAAAAAAAAAAAAGTGTGAGGTATGCTTAAGAGGACATGGTGCCCTCAACCACACTCACATGGACAGGACTGAAGGAAATATTTATGTTCCAATTTATTCAAAATGGATATCACTGCACCTGAAATGTGACCTCAGCCTAGGGAGGTACCCCTCCCTAGGCATGTAGACCCCCTAAACCCTGTGAGGTGTCTCTGAGCCATCCATTGCCCACAAATGGCACTGGAACGAAAATGTTCCCCAGGCACTGTGCAAAGCCTGCTACCTGCTCCATGGGAGGTGACTCCATGGAAATCCAGAGGGCAGCCTTCTCTTCCACAAAAGGCTATGGCTAAAAAGTGGATTGCTAAGAGAAGCTTCCCATGATCTCAGTGTCCCTGTGTTGTTCAGTCACCAGATTTTGACAGCTATTCTTGCACTGGAAGCACCAACACCTTAACAGATCCAACTGGGATTATATAGGAAGCCTAGAAAAACACAGAGCTAAAAGCACCCTCAGGACTTTTCCAAAGGCACCTGAAAATTCCTGTTAAGAGATGTTGCCACTTCAGATTGGATGGTGATGACTAAAGGGAAGCCTGGCCAGAACCACAAAGAGCTGAGTCTGCATTTTCCTGCTGCAGCTCCAGCTGCACCAGCTCTCAGGCCTGTGTGGGGCTGAAACTCAGACTTTGAACAGCTGGGGTGGGAACCCATGCCTGGATTGAGCAATACCTCAGAGGGGTGTGAAATCAATATACATACAATACAAGATTTCCAGAGGCAGGACTGGAAACAGCAAAAAGCCCCAAACCCTTCTGTAACAGTCTCTTCTCCCAAGAGTGAAGATTTCTTGTGGGATGGAAAAATTACACTCATCTCTCTAATATTATGTGCAGCTTTAAGGAACTTGCTTAATTTGATATTTTAGGGTTGGTCCTATTTCTGCAAAGCAGTAATAAAAAAAAAAAAGTAAAGGAAAACCAAAAGCACTCATCAAGCCCAAAGCACTCAAATCCACAGATCTTGGCTTGGCTGAATGGCTCTTGGACCCATGGCTTCTGAACCAGGACTGGAATCAGCCATACCTGGCCACGTTGGCAGCACAGCTCATCACCCCAGGTGAGCTCACTGCAGCTCTCAGGAGCTGAGGCAATGCTTTCAGAGCCATGATGAAGCCAAGAACACCCCACACACTTCCAAGGACACAGGGACATTGTGATGTTCTCAAACATGGGGAAAAATCCACAAAAAGCAAAGGACCTTGTGAGATCTTACAAGTTCTGTTGCAAGACTCTGGTCTTGCTGATTTGTAGCACTCCTGTGCTTTTGTCATGATGAAGAGATGCCTCATAAAATAAGACATTTTAAGCTTCAGCACAGCCCTGGTTTTATCAGCCAAAAAAAAAAAAAAAAATTATAGATCTCATCCAATACAGCTCATTCCAAAGATTTGATAACCTTTTGGCTTTAAAATAAGTGGCATTTTTAGCCTGCCTGTGAACAATGCAGGCATTAAAAATTAAATATTTTCAAAATATTCAACTGCATGAAGTGATAAAACACAGATCTGCTTGAAATTTAACATAAAAAGAGCTATGTTTTTGTCTTAAAAATTTTTATTTGTTTAATACTATAATAAAATCAACCCCATAAAGAGAGAGGGCCACCTTCAAAGTCCCTTGTGGAACACCAGAAAAGCTCAATTTTCTTTAGTTCTCTCAGGTCAGAGTCTGGCTAAAAACGATTTATCAAAAAATTTACAGACAGCTATTGCCTTTGCATGAGACCCAGCATCACCTATTTTGTAAAGGTGTGGTTGTCAATAGCACTAGTAAAACCATGAAAAATATGTTCAGTTCCACACTCCAGTGAGAGGAGATGAGCAGTAATGAGAGCTTTTGGGGAAGAACACTCTCCCAAACTGCCTGTTGATGTGGCATGCACACTCCAATTAAACATGACAGGATCTTTCCAAGGGAAAAAGCCAAGAGGGAAGGAGACAAAGCCATCTAAGTGGCAGCCTGCCCAAGGGCTGTGGCACCATAAGGTGTCCTCTCCCTTTCCTCCTGCATCTGTCCCTCTGACCTGATGAGCACCAGCTCAGGACCACTCAAGCTCCTTCCAGCAGCCCTGCTCCAGAGCTCTGTTGTACCTCAGCTGCAACATCCAACTGTTACTTCTCTGCAGAGCTAAGAAATTAAGCTTCAGAGCTTAATAAATTAAATTCTGGGCTTCACACAAAACATCAGAACCCACAGCAACAGCTGCAGAGCTGTGGCAGCCCTCTCATAAAAACTGGACAACTCTTGGATTTCTTTATGGATTGCCAAGGATAGGAGCCTATGGATAACTGAGAGTGAAGAGTAAGATTTGGCCAGAAAAGGCAAAGGAAGATAAGAACTGTCCCCTTTAACTGGGAAGGACAGTAATTTGTTTTAGATGCACACTAATTAATTCTGTTAGAACAGATTTATAAATTTACAGATATTAGCAGCACATTGATGAATTTTTAAACATTTGCAAACACATTAGAAAAGGTGCAGGGAACTTACCAACAGTGTGAATAGGTTGCCTGTAAGGTATTAAGCCAAAACTGTATTGGAATACTCCTCTAGCATGAAACAGTGGCAAAGCAAAGCCCATTATCTTTTGCAACTTCTCCTGCACATTCCTGAGCCATGAACCTTTGGGGTTTGCAACCTGCTTGAACAGTTCATTTTCACCAAAGGAAAACACTGGGACCAGATGAGCCCTGTAAAACAAAGAGGACACTGAGAATTTTGCATCAGCCTGCATTTGCACTGCAGTTCACATCAGCAGCATGGAAACAGTTTCACAATAACCAGCACAGAGAGTTTCAGCAGCTTTGGATTTCATCAGCAACAGGCATTCAACTCCTCTCATGTGCAGCAGTTTTTTGGATGCCTTGGCTGGTTGGTGTTTAAAAAAAAAAGTGATTGGCACACAACTAGCAACTTGCTTTTGGCAGTATTTAGTTCGTTGGTACCTATTGCAACTTGTGACTGTTTGGAATTATGAAAATGAGTTATTGCATATACCATAAGTATGTCTTTATCCACTACTATTTCAGCAAGTCCACCCTTGTTCCACTACATTTTTTCCCTTGGCGAGAAGCCTCATTACTAACTTTATAATGCTCCCAGCTGGGTGGCATCAAAACCAGACCTTGGCTTTCCCTTGTGCTTTGACCGGAGTAATGTGTGCCCTTGATTTCAGCACAAAAACCTTGATAAAAACCAGACACCCTCACAGACACGAGTGCAATGCCAAATTCCTTCTCTGTGTCCAATTCCCAGCCAAACCTTGCTTCCTCTGGACTTCTTAGAAAACAGAAGCCCTAATCCATTATTACCAGAGGTCACATCTTGCCCACAGAAATTACATGAACCCACTTTGGCTCTTGCACAGCCTAATGAATTCTCATTCAGCTCATGAACTGGCCTGGGAGCAAAGGCACTGATTAGCTCCAGGACAAACAGCCTGAGTGGATAGAATCAGTGCAGGTAAACCCAGCATTGTATTTAAAACCTTGGCTGGTTTTTGATTCTTCATTTCATTAACTATTCTACAGAGTTTAGAGAGAAAAAAAAAAAAACAAAACAAAAAACAGGGAAATCCCAAGCAGTCTCTGAAGGATTCAGGGATATTTTCTTTACTTAAAACTTAGTTTCTGTACCTTAGCTCTATTCTGTCCCCACTACTTTTGAGAAAAACCTTATTGTAAAATAGCAGTATTGCTAGAACATTGTCAGAATGAGTATGTGCAGAGCTGTGAATACCTGAGGAGGATGCACTGAGGACAGAGCTGGCTGGAAGCACTGAGTTCTGTCAATATCCACCTGTACAGTAAAAATCAACTGCTTCAACAGCTTCTTTAGCCTGAGGACTCACACTGACTATCATTCCCACATACTGTTCTGACTAGTGTCTGCTCAAAGTTTCTTTCTCCAGTGCATGTATCACCCTGCCACCTGTAAAAGAAATATCATAAAGCCTGGTACTTACTGTGGCTGTGTAAACACTTGACTTTTTACTACAACACTAAGACAAACAGGAACATCTTGTGCTGCAATAGCTGTGGTGCCCTGACACTGTGGGATTTGTTTTAATCTAGTGAAGACTTTTGCAAGATGCTATGTAGGAGGCTGAGACAGAGAAATAAGTAACTTATGATTGTGAAATTAAAGATAAGTTATCTGATTCATCATTTGTTTTGTGTCTTTAGGATTTCTTCACTTTGTATCAGATATTTGTACTACCTTGGACCAAAATGTCCTTTGCAAAAGTGCAGAGGACATTTGCTGACATATTCAGGCCACAATTGACAAGCTCCTAGCTGAGGAACACAGCTTCTCTGTGCTGGCAGCACAGGAGTCAGGGCCAGGGAGCATAAACCTCTGCACTGCCCCTTCCTCCCTGAGCTGGTATTTGCTGCTGCAGATCATGATGAGCTTCAGCAATGGGTGCAGGCACTGGTGGCAGATGGGGCTTCTCATCTGCATCCCACAAGCCTCCCTGGCCCTTTGATTTCCAGCTCAGTTGGAAATTTTCTTCCCATTTTGTTAACTGTTAAAAACAAGACTTCAAAAGCAGAAGCAGTTACTGGCTGCCAAGTCTTTGGGCAAGAGCTCTGTTGGACTTGCACAGTCCCCCAGCCCTGCTGGACAGATGAGCAGGCAGAATTCCTGTGCTTGCCACAGAAGCAGGTGTTGGTGCTGGTGTTTGTAGGAATGACTTGGAGCCTGCTGCTTACATGACCATGAGTGTTGCACCCTCAGCCACTGGGGCAGAGACAGGCACTGCCACCCAGAGGAGGGCTCTAGGCAGCCATGACCCTTTCAGAAAGATGAGACCATCACTGGAATCTAAGTAAGTGAAGGGGTAAAGGGGCCATTCCTGTGTTTTGTAAGTGTCCCACTCTTGCTGTTATGTGTTGGAGATACTTTTGAAATCAATGTCTTGAGAGGCACAGGTGGATCTGATTTCTCAATCCAAATCAATTTAGATGAGAGATAATCACCACCACCCTTTGTGATATGACAGACCAGACATCTACCAACATACTAATAAAAAAAAAGTATCTAAATATTCTTCTAATCTTTATGGTTAAAACAAATAAAAGCTACTGAGTATTGAGGATCCCACTGAATTAATCAACCGTTGGACTAAGGACTCATTTAGTCAGTAAACTCCTAATTCAAATAAACAAGTATTTTTTCTGGGTACAAATTAGACTAGAATGTTACATTCTGTTGGCACAAAAAAGTCTTTATGAGAATCCTAGTGATATGTGTAGGAAACACCCTAGGAATTTCGGCACAGAACAGTTTCTAGTTTTTTGCACTCTGTGTAAAAGCAGAGAGCCCCTCTTCTCAGAGACCACCTTTTCTCCAATTGATAGCTTAAAAAGCTCTTACAGATTTCTCAAGACTAGTATTTTTTCTCATTGCTTCACATGTCAATGTTTAATCCTGAGAGCTGTTCAGAAAGTGTACCTGGAACAGAACATTGGTTTCAATATTTCTAATATACAAACCATCTAGACCAGTCCAGAACAAACACAATAACTTATACTGTGTAAATCACTCAAAAGACATTGATACCATCTCTGTTTAGTAACACACTGATGGCTGCTTCATAGGAAAAAGTTATCTAGTTTTTCTTGATATTTTCACCAAAAATGCCCAGGAATTTACTTTTGCAAATGGCAATCTTCAAAAGTCTTTAGAATAATAGTGAAAACAAATCTTCCTAGACCATAATTCTCAGTGATTTAATGAAACAGAGCCTGGGTATCCAATTTGTTTGTTTGCTTAAAATGATAAGAAAATTCTACCTTAATGTATCTTTAATTTACAGAACAGAAAGCAGAATGTTGGCCCTGCTCAGAAAACCAGCCAAGATTTACTAATAATGTTTCATAATTCTTACTCTTTGCTAGTGCAGGAAACAACTGAAATAAAACAAGATATGCTAACAAAACCTACTGTTACAAATTATGAAAGTCAAAGGGAATTTTCAACACTCCCAGAGCGGATCTAGGTGGACACATTGGCTCCTGTGCCAGATATTTGATTGTTCTTAAGGCACTTAAACTCTTTCAAATTCTCTAATATTATATAATATGAATTATATTTAAGAATCAATCTGTATTCAAAGCATGCTTCATGGAAGACCTACCCATGTTTCAGGGCCATTTTAATAAAGCCCTTCCTCTTGAGGATGTTCAAGGTGAGACTTCCAGGATGTGCATTCAGAGATTCCTCTGCTCCTCCAATGACAATGACAGATGCATGGCCACCTCCTTTATTGCTCAGCACATGGGAGACACTTTCCTTGGATGCAGAAACCATTCCTTCAGGAGGAAACATTTTAAGAGTGACCACTGGATCTTCATGTACAAGTACAGTGGAATTTAAGAATTTAAGGTTCCTTTTCCTTCTTGCCCTACATTTTATATGAAAGGCTTATAGTAGTCCCATTTACCCAGAAGCTATATTTAATTACACTGTGTTGAATTCATATAACCTAAGTGACAATTTAGAGATCAAGTCTAGTTTACATTGTTGGCTTTACAGAGCTGGTATCAAAATGTACTTTTGGATGTTCTGCTCCCTGCTTGGTCTTTTTACCAATAGGGACATTACAATGTGGATTATAAAAATTTGGGAAGATAGGGAAGATGACTGTGATCTACTTTTGAGAGCTGGCCACCAAGAGGAATAGCTTGCAACTGGAGCAAGTCCAGACTTCAGTAAAAAGCTACATCCATTTGCCTCAAACAGCTTCACAGTCACTGTTACTCTGAAAACACAGCTGACCTGGGACTCACAAATAATTCAAGTAGTGCTCATTCAAGTCAGCATGCATTTTCCCTGGAAAGGAGAGCAGAAATCACTGCCTTTCCTCAGGACAAATGTGTCTCTTGCTGAAGCAGAGCTGCCCTGCATGCAGAGCACTGCTCTCTGCTCACACTGCAGCTGCACTGCCAGAGGCAACAACTGCACGTGTTAGACACAGGCAGAAAAAGGCTGGGACATGAAACACTGTGCCAGGAGCGTGGCTTTCAGGACATGGAAGATCTTGCAAGTGTTTTATGATTGGAGTGGTGATCTGTATTACACCAAAGGTCCCCTCTCATTTATCAGCTGCATACCTGTGAAAACCAAGCTCCACTGCTGGCTCTTCTTTAGTGTGCTTTTTACTGCAGCTCTTTCTCATTCTGCAGGTAAATATTTGTTCCCATGGGTCAAGATGCCAAAAACATGTAAATCTGACTTCCAGACAATGATTAAACAACAGTGTTTAAAACTGCAATGCTCCACCATTGCCAGGTACCACTTTGCAAGCCTCAAAGAACGCCCTCAGAAATTACATTTGCATGGAAAGGCATTCTCTGATATGTTGAAGTATACATAGATAAGTAATTCTGATATTAATCTGGGAACATCGTAGGCATGCTTCTGTGCATGGAGCAGTGGAACAGCCTCTCTGAGACTGCAGTGTCTGTGTTGCAGTCATGAATAAAGTTAGATCTCTGTCTCCTGAACTTAGTCGTGTGCATCAGAACATGCTTAAATGCTGTGGTTGAGTGAATTTAAATAAAATAACTAATTTATTAAACCACTGGGAGGGAGCATTAGTACTTATTTCATTCTTCTCTTTTTTCAGTTCCCCCAACTCAATTGCTTGTTATTTTTATCTTTTATTGCTGTAGTACCAGTCATGAATATCACTCCTTTCTGAACAAATGCTTCTCAGAACAGAGAAAAAAGGTCCCTCTCTTTAGAGTTTACATCTCAATTAAAATTACACAGATTTGCAATACAGGACTTCAATCAGAAGCAAGCACTTAATTTCTGAGTATAAAGATACTCGTAATGTATAACACTAAGCCCTTCATGTAAGAGGTTAGCCTGAATTTGTTGTACAATTGCCTGCTAATGATTAAATAAAATTACAAAATATTATGCCCTTCTCGCATATACTGGGTACTGAGCACTGCTATCTGATAGTTCAAAGGAAAAGCAGCAATTTCTTTTCAGAAAGAAAAAACAACTCAGTAATACAGTTTACAAAACTATTAATAAAACCTTCCATTTTTTTTTCCACAACAGTTCATCACAAAATAGAGGTTAAATTTAGCACCAACAGTGATCCTTCTAAAATTACTTACCATATATAAGTAGAGGAATAGACTCTACATTTGTAACAGAAGTTAAAATATGGAGCAACAGCTGAGACATTCTGCTTTTACCTACCAGCACTCATTATGTATTCTCTGAAGAAGGGACAGCCAAACCAGATGGGCATGATATGGAGATATGGAGTAAGGCCAGGAAATAAATTTTTGAAAGGAGGATCAGTGCAAAAGTTTCCGAAGGCTCCAGCAACCAGGACCCCATGAGGGTGAAAGCCAAGTAAGTAGTTGTGATTTGGGTTCAGTTCTGAAGTTTTTATAAGCTGAAAAATAGAGTCAGTGATAGGCATTATGATATTTACCTCAAAAACAACAGCTATGGAGATTGCACATTGACAGGACATAGAAGCAACAACAATGAATTTCCTTCTGAGCACTTAAAATTACTGTCCTGCTTTACAGATAAACAACGCTTAAATGGATGTGTCAGGATACCATGTCCAGATTTATTGTACTGAAGCACTACCTCATCACCCAACAGTCCAACTAGAAAGCCAGGCCCTGTCCCCTTTTGTCAGTAAATCTCAGATTTCCCATGTTTTAAAAAGAAGTTCACCCCAGTGAGAGTATTAGAATTTTAGCAAAGTTGAGTCTTAGATGTCTGTCCATGGTTCTGGCTATTCAAGCTGTTTGTGAGAAACCCTTTACTCACATGAATGGGGAAGTATTCCCTGAAGTACTTCCAGACAGTCCAGCTCCTGACCCAGTGGGACCGCCTGCCCCCAGCACATGGTGTTCCCCAGTCAAGGTACAGCCACAGCAGGTACAGGACAGCAAGGAACCAGAAGTTGCCCAGGATCAGGATCACAAAGAATCCACAGCAAAACTCTGCTACAAGAGACAAAAAGTGAAAGCATAGCAAGCATTAATCACATCTGTGTCCTTTTAAGAATGCCCAGCCCTGATATGTTTTTAGAGATTTACTCAAAATGCACACAAATTGAACTCAGCTTATTGATGCTGTTACAATGAGGGTGAAACATTACAAGGGTGTATCATCTCAGTCTATTATTTCTCCCTCTACTGCACAACTGGATGTTTGGTAGAGAGCATCTGGTTTACCTAAGGCAAAATAAAAGGAGACAGCAAGAGCTAACAAGGATGTAATGCTTCAGGGAGTGAGAAGAAAGGAAAGCTGGGGAAGGAAAGAAGGGAAAAGCCACAGCAACCTCTCTTTTCTAATTACAGTGATATTGGGCAATCATTTTCTATTCTCCTTCTCAGCTTCTCTACCTACAGTATGAAGTGATAGTTCCACTCCCAGCCAAAAGTGCTGTCACTGGCCAGGGAGATACACTAGACAAGACCAAAACATGGAGAGGTTCCACTTCAGCCACTAAACCCATCAGCCAAAGGGGAAGCTCAGGGCTGCTGTGGGAATGCAGCAGCAGCTAAATCCTGATACTTTCAAACACAATTAAGAGAGAATTGTAACACCCTGCTACAATAGTGATACATAAGAATTATATTATACACAATTCATAGAGCAGAAAAAAGTTGTTTGGTTAAATATATTTTGTTACTTGGGGCTCAGCCTTGAAATAATTACTCAGGGAAATCCTACGGAAACTTTATCTTTGTAGAACTTGCAGAATTTTAGTTTTGGAGTGTGTTGAAGAGCTGTGGTCTGAGATGTCTGAGGAGTAGGAGCTGCTGCTCTCTGCCCTGTGGTACCCCTGCAGCAGCCTGCTTGCTCTGCCACCTCCTGAACAAACCCCATCAGGCTCATGGATCAGAGGCTGAAGTCCAGGTTGCAAGGGAGCCAGGGCTTGAACATCATAAATTTATACAGTGGCAAGCAAAACAGGACCTAGCTCTCACTGAAGACTCAATGGGCAGAGTTGCAGGAGCCCAGTGTTTTTCAGAGATATTTTACAATGCAGAAGCAGTAATTTATGTCTCAAAATTGACTGGCTTTCATGAGGGAAATATCCTGTGAAGTCCTAGAAGTTACACCAGTGAAACATATTGAGCTAAATACATCACTAAATAGAGCAGATTTAAAAACAAACAACAGAAGTACTTCAGGCAATAATTTGGCTCACACAATGTAAAATATCACCAGAATTGAAGACTTCAGAATAAGCAGATGAACCAAGAGTAAAACCCACTCATCCTAGCTCAGAGATCACCTTCATTCAGGAGAGATATTACTTGGGTGCTGAAAAGTCAGCAGATTCCCTAGACTGTGCAGGTTTTGAGCTGAGATCTCAGCTTGGTCTACAGGTACATTAGTATTTCCTCCAACCTGAATATTTACTTTTTCTGAACTTCAGCCAGTTTGTTCCTGAGCCTAGTTTGACTGTGCCTTCAGAACAGAATTGGATATCTTGTCTACATTTTTACATTTCTAGCAGAAATATGAGCAGAAAAATAAGGAATTACATTTGCTCTGAGGAAGGGAGAAGGAGATTACCATAAACAAATGCAGGAGCAGGACAAAACCTGCCATTTTCAAGGATACTGCATTCTTCAGTACAGAAGCTCACTGCTTCTTTCTCAAGCAAGCAACCCTGGTCTTGCACAGAAAAGCATTTGAGCAAGAGCTCTTGAAAACACCACAGCTAACTGAGGCCCACAGACCCCCAAAGTCAATGTGGTAAACTCACAAGAACTGAAATCAGTTCTAAGGAACATCATTAATGCAGGACAGGGTAACACAGATGAAATATAACACCCTAATTCCACAAGGAATTCCACAGGGAATCCTACAACAGCATCACTCCAAAATAGGGCACAGAAGTCTACTGAGGAAAAGTCATTACCTGCTCCTTGAAGAAGAGATCCTGAAACTATAGGAATTTCTAGGAATGCTAATCTGGACAGGGTGCCAAGGTTCTTGGTTTGAACAAGTATGAGAAGTTTCTTTAGCAGCTATAAATCAATTGATTTGTTACGTAAGCTTTAATAAGTATTTAAATTTCCTACCCTTCCTTTCAGAAGCACTTTTGACTTAACAGAGAATCAATCACATGGCTTTTTTTAACACAGAATCACATGGCTTTTTACTATCAGTTTGCTAGCAAACAGCTGAAAAGTGCTTTGTAGCCAAGCATCCTTGCTGTGAGAGCTAATTTCATCAGCACTGAGAAGGCCTAGATAGCAGTACTTAATCCTGGGCAGACAAACAGCTCCACATCAACAAGCTGCCTGCTTTGCTTTAGCTAGGACACCTTCCTGAGTGCAGGCAAGGTGTGGGGAGATAAGTATGCTGCTAGCACTTCCTCAGGGGAGCTCAGCATCTTGTAGGACAAAGTTGATTACTGCATTCCCAATGAGACAGGTGAGGCAAATTCCTTTTGCCATACCTCCTCATTATTTCAACGAATTAGCAGCCTGCAAGATGAGCTAAACACTGATGACTCAAAACCAATGAGACTGTAAACACAAACCTGATGTTTTCTCCTTTGGACAAGACAGTGAGTAAATAAATAACAACCTTTTTAAGTAAATTCATAAACAAATTCCAGGCAAAAGGTGAATAACTTGGGATTTGTCACTCTTCGGCATCATGTCCTTGGATGTAGTTCCAGTGTACATTCTAAGTGTAATGTTTTGGTTGAACTTGAATTTGAGATTTGAAAAGTATCTCTGTGATGTACTGAATTTTGAGGGTAGGTGAGGGGAGATAAGGAAATATAGACTAAAAGACAAATCACTGCCAGGAAACTCTGAACATTTGGTTTGTGAACCAATATTGGCGTGTCACTTCTCCATTTTGCATTTGCAACACATGCATACTCATATTTTGCAACAAATGGTGAAAACCACTCTGTGTAGGGTGAGCAATCAGCACTGGCAGCCATCCTGCCCAATAATATTTGCACAACTGATCCTTCAATCATTAATCAGGCTCTGAGTTTGCAACTGGGGGCACCAAATGTATGAAAGAGTTAAATGTCAGAGATAGGAAGCAGGAAAACAGCACAGGTTAAATCTGGAAATTGGAAGTTTCAAACACATTTGGAGATCCTACGGCATCAAAACTGTTTGATTAATATTTGTTGTGAAAGCCACCAAATGCAATATTGTCCCTAGAGGAGAAAGCTCCCATTACGCTCAGAGCAGTCATGGACAGCGTGGGCAGTGCAGGTGTGTCCCTGGTGCCAGGGGTGCTGGTGTCACCCCAAGCAGCACTACAGGCTCTCTGCAGTGCTCCAAAAAACATAAAAAGGAGCTCACTCCAAAACTGGTTGGGCAGCCAGCATTTGTTGGATTGGATCAGTCTCCTGTGAGGACTTTTGTCAGGTTATTGGTTACACCTGGGAGCCACAAAGACACCCGAGCACTCCTGCCAAGGCAGCTGTATCTCAGCAGGGCTGTGACAGCAAACACAAACACTCAGATGCCAAGCTTTAGAGGCCTGTTGATGCTGGAATTTGGTTCCAAATTCCCAAGACCTTCCACTGGCAAATACTGATAAACTAGAGATACAGAGCATTACACACAACCGACCTGGAGGTAGAGTGGCCTGGATACCACAAATCCCCAAGTTACTAAATGCCAAATCCCAAGGCAGCATGCCAAATTTAATCTATATGTTTCCCACTTCTTTTCTTTCTCCTTAGGGATTCACCGTCACTTATGTTCACATAGGGGTTGTCAGGCTAGGATCTCTAGCCTGACACAGCACAGCTGTTTTTTCTTAGTATTTTTGAGAGATACAAACAAATACTCACAAATACAAACAAATACTTGATTAAATTCCCTCCCTAATTTGTAGGTAACAGAGGCAGCATTCCTAGAAATACTAGTCAGTAATAAACGCTGTTATTCTCTGTGATCACACTACAGTCCCTACCCATAGGCCACCGATAAATTTCATGGATAGATGAGTACAGAGTGACAAAATCACGTAGCAATACCAGCCAGCTTGCTAGGAAAGGCTCATGGACCTTAGCTGAGTTTTCTTAAGCATCAAAAGAGTTTGTTTTTTTTTTTTAAAGACTTTGAGGAAGAACAAAACTATATTAGTTATCCAGCTATTGCCGATGAATTAAATCAGCACCAGATAACAAACCCTCGTGGCATGTTTGCAGGAAAGGTTAATATTTGCTTTAGCACATTACACTGACACCTTCTTTCTCAACACAGAAACCACTTATTATTCCAGCAGCAATCTCTCACTCTGTGGCAAACGTTTCATCATTTCTACTCTTTTGGGGAAGCCAGATCCACAACCCAAAACTGTCTCCAGCACGTTCAATTAACAGACTGCTTCATCCTACATGCACAGAAGTTTAATCACTAGAGAACAGGATGTAGTTTAACATATACCAATGTCTTCAGCATATTATTTTGTGGCTTTGTGCATATTAAAAAATACCCTATATTATATACTGATTTTGCATTATTAAGGGTTTTGCAAATAAATACAGGGGTGCCTGCACAACAGTCACTTCCTAAATCCCCAGTGAGGAGACCAAAAGTGGGCCTTAGAAGATGCACTAATTCTTCTCTACCATCACCTTTTCTCAGAGAAAATCCCTGGTATCCCTGCTGGAGAG
Source organism: Zonotrichia albicollis (assembly GCF_047830755.1). Classification (NCBI taxonomy): domain Eukaryota; kingdom Metazoa; phylum Chordata; class Aves; order Passeriformes; family Passerellidae; genus Zonotrichia; species Zonotrichia albicollis. The sequence goes on along the minus strand of NC_133827.1, from coordinate 25,203,843 downwards.
TTAAACTCTCATTTTCCTCTCTCATTATCTGGCCCTAGACACCACCACTCCACCCAAGCTGCTCAGTTTTGCATTTGATTTTGTACATGTTCAAACTCCACTGTCTATTTTCACATCAGGGGCACAGAAGTTAGCAGGAGCACATAGCTCACCAACTCATCTTCTAGCTTTTCTTTCTTCAAAAACGCTGTCATTTGATTTGTGTACATTAGAGAGAAAGGAAAACAAAAGACTAAAGCACTGGGAAAGCAGCATTTCAACCAAATCTGACTGATTTTTCTTTGTTTTAATGGTTTTACCTTTAAATGAGCCCTTTGCTCTACCTCCTGATACAAAGTGAACCTCACTGACAGATGTGCAGTATGAGGCACACAGCTCACAGCACACACCAACAATAAATGCCCATCTGCTGTGTGAGAAACAGAAAACCTACACCTGTTCCCAATAAGAGGATATCAAGCATATTGGTAAATGCAGCAAAATGAATTCAAAGTTCTTTAGAAAAATATTTCCAAGCTTAAAAACAAAGACTTCCTGCAAACACTGGGCACATCCATTGCATTCAGTGACAATTCCTTTATGCACATGCACAATGAACCTATGACAGAAAAATGGGAGTTATGTAACCTCTTTGCTTTGTCAGTCCTGCAGCACTTACAGGCTTGGAGATGTTATTTCTCCAGGCGACTTTCTGCCTGGGCTGGACAGTGGCACAGAGTGACCAAGGGCATCCAGCACACAGGCAGACATACTGTGGGTGTTGTATGAACTTGGGACAGGGCCAGACCTGCCCCAGGACTGTCAGCCCCTGGCCAAGCAAACAAATCCCAAATAACTGCAATTACAGACATAAAACTACCATCTGTAAAAATTGTCTGGTTTAGCATTTTATCCAAAGTAGATATATGAGATTGCAAAATTTCATGTATCTGCTGTTTCAGCAGTAAAACACTAATGGCTTGACACTATACTTCAGCCTGAAGCTGTTTTGGATTTGTGCTTAACACAGTGAGAAATAGCATTTGCCAGTTTTCAGTTTTAACAGCTTTAGTTTTCTGGTAACACTTGTCTTTCAAAAGACAGGAGCCCAATTAAAATACTTCTCTCTTTCATGGAACTTATATCCAAACTTTTCTGGTCTGCTGACTTGGAGAACATAAGATAGAAAACCACATGGCATTTTCAGTCAGCACACAGTGGGAATCTGTTAATGGGCATTTCTCTCATCTAATCCAGAAACTCTTATATTCACCTCCCAGTATTTCAGAACTTATTTTTGTTTCTGGTGTCATGCCCCTGGATAAAGAACAGGCAAATCACTGTTACAAAGAAAACTTGTCTTTTCCCTTTGAGGGTGAACTTTGGCAGCTTGCAGCACAGAACAAGGAAGTACAGGAACTTACAGCCAGAATTTTAAAGAGGTTCCTTTTGTATCTAATGAAATTCTGTGCACATCTGTACAGCTTTTTTGAGACAGAGGCATGTTTACTCTGCCTACACTGCACAGCAGAAGCAATCGATCTCTAGTGCAGATCCAGCCCAAGCTGGTACACTGCATGAAGAAGCAGAACTTTGCTTGAACCAGGCTTCTGCTGCTGTTTTTTTCAGTATTTGCAGACTGATTCACTCTTTCTACAGTGGGGATGAGATTTAGACTTCAAAAACTACTGCATGTCTGTATTTCAGGCCAGCTTGTGAGTCGCACAAGTAAAAGGGCATTTTCAGTCATCAATTCCACAGTCTCAGAAAAGCATGCAGCATTACAACAAAGCAAGCTTGGAGAGCAAGGGCTTTTTACATTTTTCAGCCAGGAAGATAAAACCAAGTCTTTCATCCAAGTCACATTGTGAATTCTAAGTTGTAATAAGCTCACATTCCCCTTACAGCTTACACAGTGCACGAAACCACTTTTTCACACGTCACTCCCCAGATTTGAAGCATATCATTGACCAATTCAGGGCACTAATTTACAGTTATCTTACTTCATCTCTTAGTCCTACAGTTCATTTTACTAAGCTATGGCACATTACAACACACATGGACAACTTCAGCAGCTAAGCCAGTACCCCATTTATTCACCACTCTAAACAGGATCCCTCTATCTATATCATGAATCATTAGCTGTCATAGGGCATTATCTTTTCAAGTTTTCACATGCAGATATGTAACACAAGACAGACAATCAAGATCATGCTTGGCATAAACTAGTTCCAGCCACACACAAACCCCCAAAGAACACCTAAACCTCCAACCTATTCTGTGATGAACTCACACAGTATTTCACTTCTCCCAAGACATCCCTCCCTGGTTTGAAAGTGTCACTATTGAATCCAAAGCTTACAAACAAACAACATCTGTTCATAAAAAAAAAAAGGGCTAAAAAGTCCAGACAAAGGGACAGTCTAGAACATCAGAAATCAGCCCATTTCTCACTGCTTTAAGTCATTTAGGATTCATCCACCTGAATTTTCCTGCAGCCAAGTGAAACGTTTTGGCCAGATCACTGGCTGCCCTTTCACTTGAAAGCATTCGCCTACGAAATGACAAGGTCACACTGGTCAGCTCTAAAGATAAACATCCCCATGGTGCACAAGCAGATACTTATTATTAGAATCACATTGTTAATCAAGCATTCTTGCAAATCCATTTCTTCATGATCCCATGAACTCACTACACTCAACATAACCACCCTTTCTGAGTTGATTTTCCTTGACATTCCCAGGCAGTGCCAGCTGCAGGTGACAGCTCCCTACTTTGCCTGCTAAACTACAGAGAGGGGATTTTCTGCATCCTGATCACTTCTAGTAAGCACAGGAAGATGTGGTTTTCTGCAGCAGTATTGCTATATTAAGGCAAAAAAAAATGTTTTCTTCCACTGCCCCTGAACTTCCACTGCTTTATGAGACTTAAATAATGGCTCATGCCAAGACCTAATTCAATAACAGAAAGTTAAAAGTACAGACTACTTACAATGTAGCCACAAACAGAAACTGTTTATCATTTAAGTAAATATAATTTTGAGGTAGCAGAACAACTGCTGATCAATCTCTGAAGATGCTTCATACCCTCGATACTTCCCCCAAATTTTTCATGTGTGGGTTAACAACCTAAAAAAAAACACCTGAAAGACATCAAACCACCTGTAGGATAATATATTTGTAAGACATACAAGGAAGATAAGTGCACACTACTTTTTACCTTGTAAATCCTACAGCATAGACAATCTTGAAGTGTTACAGCATTTCCAGGGATATTATTCAATAACCACTTCCTAATTTATACAACCCATGGATTTAGTCTCAAAGAGTTAAGGTTTATCTTACCTTATCTTACCTTATCAAGTGATTCATTTCATCAAATTCAAGATACCCACCCATGTGAATACAATTTGATGCTGTGAATAGGTGCTTAATGATAGGTGTCTATTAAGATATTAGGAAAATTAATTATAGAGGAACAATCAGTAGAAAAAGATTACCAAGCAAAATTAGCAACACTTTCTTAAAGCCAGTGAGGATATTTTTCATACACTTACAGAACTGCCTGCATTTGAATCAATTCACTGATAATGCCCATTATTTTTCATTACCCTGTTAAATGAGAATTTTATTGAACTACAGCATATAAAGTTATTTTATGAAATTATGAATGAAAACAGCATTAGTCATGTAGGAGCCTTTATGCTCATCTTCGATAAAAAAGTTGCTGTCAGAAACCTACTGGGCGTCTCAATGAGGAGCCACAGACACTACCTTTTTGGGCTCATATTTGAAGCAGAACCCATAGAAAGAAGCAGACCCCCATAAAAGAGGAAAAACCATCCAAAGCTTTCAGGGAAAAACGTAGTGCGATGCTCCAACCCGCCCGGGGATCGCCGGGGAGCCGCTCGCCCCCGGCCGCTTCTGCACCCACGTGGAGGCACGGCTGGCACCGAGCGATGCCCACGGGTAACGCCGGTCACGGAAAAAGCCGCTTCTCGCCCTTCTCTCTCAGGGGCAGGGGCAGGAAGGAGGAAGGCTGTTACCCAGCAGGAGGAAGGAGAAGATCCACTGCAGAACGGCGACTGTCTGGATCCTCCTCTTTAGGGGGATATTGATGGGGGCAAACTCGACCTTCATGCTGACGGAGAGCAGCGCGGGAGGCACGGAGCTGCCGGCTCCAGCCGCCGCACCTGCCCGCTGCGCGCCGCTCTGCCGCGGTCCCGGCCGGGCAGGACGCGCCCCTCCCGCCGCCGGCGCTGCCCACGGCCGCGGGTCCGGCAGGCGGGGACGGGGAGGCGGTGCCGCCCGCCCCGGCCGCGGGAAACCTGATCCTGGAGCGGGAGCGGGCAGAGCCCGGGCAGGGCTGCGGGGGCTGGCCGCTGCTACACCCCCTCCGCCCACAGGCGGCTGGAGCGGGTCCCCCGGCCCGGAGCGCCGCGGCTGCCCCGGCTGGGCATGAGCGGCACCGGGCGGAGGCACCGCGGCTGTGTCGGAGCGAGCCCCGCGCCTGCGGAGCCAGGCGCGCCCTCACACTCAGCACCTGCGCTGCCCGGCCGGGCTTTTCCCTTCGGAGCGCCCGGAGACCCGGCACTCCGGGGCGTGCTTAAGGCTCTTACCATTAAAGAGCTTATGGAGCTGACCCAGGACTTAGAGTTCCTGCAGTGTTTGGCGTCAAGCGTTTCGTTTTTAATTACACCAGCACACGCACAGCCTCCTCCCGCCCGCGGCGCTTCGCCCGCGGCGTCCGTGACAGGGATCGTCAGTAAATAAAACTTCGGCGTGAAAAAGAAACCACCCCCCGAAACTTGCACAGCGTTGCCCCAGCTGACCCCCCCCTCTCCATGGGGACGGCGGCAGCGCCGGGATTCACCGTTCCCTGCGGGGACAGGGATAACGCTGGGACTTGCGGTCCCCACGCGGGGACGGGCACAGCGGCACCGCCGGGACTCGCATCCCGCACGGGCCGCCCCTCCCGCCCGGCGCCGGTGACAGCGCGGGGCCCCGGCGCGGGCTGATGTCACCGCCGTAGCTGCCCGCCGCGCTGCCGGGGCTCGGCGCGCCGCCCGGCCCCTCCCCAGCGGAGCAGCCCAGCTCGGAGCAGCCCCACGGCCGCCCGGGCGCGGAGACACGGCGCCGGGGAGCGCGGCGGGCACGGGCGCGGCCGGGGGTCTGAGGGCGGCGCGCGGGCAGCGCGGCGGGAGCGCGCCGGGGCCTGGCGGCAGCGCGGCGCAGGCGCAGCGTGGGCCGGGGCCGCCATGCCGACCGTCAGCGTGAAGCGGGAGCTGCTGTTCCAGGCGCTGGGCAGGAGCTACAGTGAGTGCCCGCCATCCCCGCCGTGCCGCGGGACGCGCCCGCACAGCACCGCGCCCGCCCGCTGCCATCGCCGCGGCGCCTCCGCCGCTGCCCGCCCTGTGCGCGCACGGTGCCGCCGGCCGCGTGTCCCGGGGCTGCACCGGGGCTCTCGGGGAAGCTCAGGGACTCTCGGGGAAGCTCAGGCCTCAGCGCCCGTGGCTCCCTTGCCGCCTGCTCCTCGCCTGCCCACGGCACGCCAGGCACAGCCATGTGGCACCCCCGGCCCCTTCAGCCCATTCCCCTGACACGCACTGCTAGAGCCCAAATCGCTCGGGAAGTGCAACCGCGCGTCCCCGCATGGCGGTTCCTATTGGGAGTTTCACTGTCTGCGTTAGGATCTGGTTAAACGGAGAAGGAGGGAGAAGAGGGGGGAGCAGGCAAAGCGAGCGGTGAATAGCGAGGGTTTATTCAGTCCTTCCAGCCTGGCTCTCGAAGCGGATGTAAGACCTGCTGGGCTGAAGGAGCGTTCAGGACATGCAGTGGGTTCGAGCAGACGGAAGCTGTGGCTCTACAGACAGCCCGGTGCATTGTCAGAACAGGGCATTGTCAGATCTGCGTTGTCAGAACAGGGCTGCGTTACTCACGTGTTGATGATGCAGTTGATGCAGCCTCTGTAGAGCAACCTGTCTGATCAGAACAGGAGCACTTGGCAGAAGCTGCCCAGTTATTCCCTTCTGATTTCATTATCTGTTCAGGCCAGAGTTGCTCTGACAGATCTGGCTGAGGAGCTGAGCTCCAAAGATCAGAAGCCCTCCCTTGTGACTGTCGGAATACCATGTCAATAAATCAAATATATACTAAAGAAGCTGCTATTCAGATGCAAGTTTAAGGAAAAATCTTCAAATTACTTGTACCTTTTTTTTTCCCAAAATAGCTTTTGCTATCTTGTTTGAAAGCACTGTAAAGACATACACAAAAATTAGGTCTGAGGTCTGCTTATTAACCAAAATTCACCCTCTTCCTTCACAGCGGATGAAGAATTTGATGAGCTTTGCTTTGAGTTTGGTTTGGAGCTTGATGAAATTGTAAGTAATGGTTTTATTTGTTGCTTTTTGAGTAGATGTAGCATATTGACAGCATTGATTTTTGGTAAGAGTTTGTATGGCATTGTTTCCAGCATATCCCCTGTTGCAATGGTGTAATGCACTGTATTAACACAGATGTTTTGAATCTGGGAAAAAACCCTCAGACATACAAAAGTTACTGCTTTGGAAGCAAGAGCCTCCAAGATGGCATATTGCAATACTTCCTGGAGGTCAGCACTCTGTGCTGCTTGATCTCAGGCACCATTTTATTTAGCAGCATAAGTATGGCCACAGAACATATATTGATCATATTTTATAATATCTGCTTGTCTTTGTTTGATATACAGTCATTGTGCAATATCCATAAAAATGTATTTGTCCTGGACATTGTTAGCTGAGTTGTAACTAATTTATATTTAACATTTTTATTTTGGTTCTGTACTTGTGGAGATCTGCTATTCCTGATAACTCTATCCATGCAAATCTTGTTCAAGTAGACCTATTTTGGTTTTGCCATTTAATTTTAGTTTATTGGCTTTTTAATGATGTTTATCAAAAGACATCTGAACGTCATGTGTTATGCTTTATTTCAGAATAAATTTGATTATGACAAGTCATTTGCCAATCTATTGCCAAAAATAACATCTCAGATCTATGCTGGGATCTGACAGCCTTGCTTCTACTTTTTCTTGAAATTAAAATTTTAATACTGAATTTTTCTTTTGGTACACTGCTTTACAGTTTCTGAATTTGAGGTTTTATGTCATCTCTTGTATTTGGTGTGTCCGTTTGCTGTATAAATGCAAATTACAGTGTTAAACTTCTTATTAATACAGTTTCTGCTATCTTATCACTATCATACTGCTGTCAATGTTAAGATATATCAGGTTAAACCCACATTTTTGCTTGATTTCAGACATCTGAGAAGGACATTATAAGTAAAGAAAAGGGTGAAGAAAAGGCCAAGGGTGCCTCTGATGTCGTTCTCTATAAAATTGATGTTCCTGCCAACCGCTATGATCTGCTTTGCCTGGAAGGGTTGGTCCGAGGACTGCAGGTTTTTAAGGAAAGGTAAGGCAGAGTTGTGAGATCTCTGTGGTGTTTGTTGAAATTTGGGTCCATTTCTGGTCAGTAAACAAAACTTTCTACTTGCTTGCATTTGGAGTATGATTATGTGTGTAGATGAGATTCATCAGGTGTTCCTCTGGAGAGGATCTATTGCATAACTTAAAAAGACCAGACTAGAGTGTTCCTGGGTTTTGTATCTGTTCTAAAAAGTTTTCAGTTGCTGTTCCATTTGAGACTTAGCCTCTGTAAAAAACTCCTGCAGAGAAACTTCCTTGTGATCCTTTCTAATAAATACCAAAACAAATAATTTATTTCTCTTTTCTGCAATGACTTCATCTTGCTGAGTTCTTCCTTTCTTGTTCAGTAATCTGTTGACCATCCCATAAAAAACAAGTTCTGCGCAATTAGCTTATTACATGCCAATAAATGTTAGCAAGGAAGTTTTCTACATATAATTCCCGCTCCCATTTCTAGAGTTTGCTGCATTTCAGCTACAGACTTACTTCTGTTTTTGTTTTAGGATAAATCTCCCTAGGTTTGAAAAGATAATACCAGCTGAGGGTGAAGGTCAGAGGCTGATTATCACTGAACAGGTAAAATTGTTTACTGCACTTTTGTAAATGCATTGAGAGTTGCTGAAGCAGCAAGATCCATATCAGTACTATTTTGTAAGAGCAGTGAGACTGGAAATCTTATTTGCAGAACAAGAGTTAAAGACATTTAAATATCTCTACTAGTTGTGATCTATTCTTAGGAATGAGGAGTGGGAGGAACAATAGACAGATTATTTTGGGTGAACCTAGTAGCAGATCAAATCAAAGTTTCAGATGCAGCTGAAATCAAATCTCTTGAGGAGCTGCTGTTGTGAATTGCAGACTGCCCAGGTCCGGCCTCACGCTGTGGCTGCCGTCCTGCGGAACATAACTTTCACCAAGGACCGCTACGACAGCTTCATCGACCTTCAGGAGAAGCTACACCAGAATATCTGCAGGTTAGTGCTTATATTTATAGTGTGTAGTGTCTGTGTCTATGATTTCATCTCATTAAAACTGCACATCCCTATTGCAGAGAGGTGTTATGGTTATGCCAAGGAAAATCTTCTATAGGAGCTCTCTTGATCCTTCTCATTTCCTTGCCCATTCCTGTCTGCTGCCAATACTGTTCGACATAAATAGCTGTTACAGTTCATTCAGCAGTTTAGTAACATTCCCATTGGATTTGCCTGGACAGTTGTGTTGCTATTCATAATAATATTTACTAAAATGTTGTTCATCAGATAATTTCTAGGCTTCTCAAAATTATCCTTCTGCTTTTTCATTAAGCTCTTTTTTCATAAAGCATCATATTCTAAGAAACTCCCAAGTATCACTAGTAAAAACATTATTTTGCCTTCTTTATTTCTAGGAAAAGAGCATTAGTAGCAATAGGTACCCATGACTTGGACACCATCACTGGTCCATTTACTTATACAGCCAAAGCACCTTCTGAAATTAAATTTAAGCCCTTGAATCAATCCCAGGAGTACACAGCCTCACAAATCATGGATCTCTATAGGGTAAGTGGAATTTTTCGGACTCGTTGCACTAAATGAGGAGGACAAATTTCCAAGGCTAAATATCTCTCATATCCTTGTTATTAGAAGTTGTTCTTACAAATAAAACACAGTTGTCTTCTGTAGTTTAACAGCCATTGGACATTCCATATTTTGCTTGTCATGTTGGAAAACATGTACTGGCCCTGGAGACAAATCATCAAGTGCCTCTGACTAAAGCGTAAGAGAGACTAAAAGGAAATCAGATTTTTGATACAGTATATACTTAGTGTCATTAGAAAAAAAAGTAAATTTTGAATCAAATTTAGGTATGTGTCAGTATCCAGCAATTTATAACTAAAAGTATTACAGTGCTAATTTTTATCACTTTTAAGAAGAGTTCCTATAGACCAAGGATATTTAGCAGTGTTTGTGTGCTGTGAACAAGACCATCATTTGGACAGAGTGGCCTACACGTTTGAGAGAATTCTTAAATAATCTTCTGTACTTCTGAAGAAAACCAAAAATCCAGTTCTTTAATTTCAGACTTTTCCTGCTGCTGGGAGACAACACTGTGCTAGTAAAGTACCTAACTCTAACCCAATCCTTCCCGCCTTCAAAACACCCCTTAATCACTCCCCAAAGGATTGTGGCTCTGTGGAAGTTCACCTGTGAGCAGAAGGGGAATTCAGTTTGTGCTTTGTTCCTCCAGACTGACAGCCACCTTCGGCACTACCTGCCCCTGATTGAAAACAAGCCACGTTACCCTGTCATTTATGACAGCAACGGGGTTGTTCTGTCCATGCCACCAATCATCAATGGTAAGATTAATTTGTAACTGCTCTGTACTGTTACTGCTGTTTTGTGTGTGAATTGGTGCCTGACAGAAATGCTGATGTGCCATAGGGATTATTATGTTTTCTTAAAATTGTTTCACTTACAATTTCCTAAGTCTTCTTTCCTTCTTTCTGTTGAGAGTCAGGTTTTTTGCTCCCTCCCTAAGCTTCTAGTGCTCATTTTTCTCATTTTCATCAGAAGGGTGTAAAAGTTATACTGCAAACCTCTGCACTGAGCTTCTCATGCTCTTCCCCAACTCAGTAAAGTTCCTTGTGACAGGAATTTTTGTTATGAAAGCATTTTTTTTAAGCTAAAAGAAGCCAGCAAGAAGTTATTTTGTAAACTGGTAACTGCAACTTTGTACTCCATTTTATGAGGTCACAGCAGGGAACTTACCAGTAATGGGAACTAGTTTTTTATGACTCCTATCGTTCTCACACTAAGCGATTCCAGAAGACTTTAATTTCTGAAAAAGAAAAAATTGGTCTAGACCTTTTTTTTGCATTGTTTCTAAATATGGGTTTCCTCTGAATGCAAAAGAAAGCATGCGTGATTTTTGAGAACCAGGTTTACTACAGCCATTTAATGGCATGTCAAGAATTACTCCTCAAAGAAAGATAATTCAGTATGTCTGTATACTGAAATATAGGTGAGGAATCAGTAAATTTCCCTGCACTGACCAATAAATCTGCAGTGATAATCTCTTTGGATGTGTGCTTCCTAATGGACCTTATCCAGCTAACCCAAATCTTCTTAAAAGGCAGCTCAAACTCTCTGGCAGGGACTGTAACAGTAACTGTTCAGGATTGAAGATGCTGTCAACCACTGTGCCTTATCCTTCTTTGTTAGGCTCATTCCAGCTTGGGGGTGCTCCATGTATGAGCACTGCATATTGTTGATATTTTACCAATTAAAAAGGTTGAGCTAAATTTAACACCTGCCTCTGCTTTAGAGAACAGCATCTAAGTGAGGTTTCCAGGTCAGAGGTGCTTTTTAAACAGCTAATGCAATGTAAACATCTGTATTGGTTGTTTGGATTATCTACAAGCACTGAAGTGAAGGCTTGTGTTTGCTTTGAAGGGAGTCCAGAGATGCTGACTACATTCCATGTGCAAAGAGGCACAGCACAGCTGTAGGGGAGGACAAGGTCCCTCAGTCCTGAGATCTCTTCTGCACCTAACTCCCAGTCTGGCTGTGACCTCATTTCCCAGTAGGAAACTGAACCAGAGCAGCTAAGTCAGGGTCAAACAAAGCAAGCAGGAATTCCTTTGTATATCCTAGTGTTTTCTTGGCTCTGGTGCAGCTGCACTAATGAATGGTGCAAGGAAAGGCAAGAAGGACAAAGAGGCTGGATTTGACATGATCCCACATGGTTCTAGGACTGTGTGCGCCCATTCCTGCATGGTTCCCAGCCATGGATTCACTCCAGGTGTGCACTGCCCATCTGTGCCTAGCAGGCAGAATGAGATCTCTGTACAGCTGCTCCAGACTGCTTGTGCTTTACTAACAGACCCCACTTTTATAGGGAACCATCTGCTGGGGACCTTCACATCCAGTTTGCAAAAGAGACACTTCAGGTGCTTCTTCCAGACAAGAAAATTTTTGTGTGCAACAGAAATATGCACACATCATAACTCCCAGTACAGACAAAGCAAATTCATGCCTAGAAGGGACCCATACTAGGACCTAAATCACAACAGAGCAACCTTTAGGGTATCAGCAGTGTCAGGAGACCACAGATGCCTATTGATTGTCATTAGTCTGAATCACTTTTTAAAAGCCATTTCATTTGTTCCTGCCCAAGGAAATGGCATAGATCACACATGTGATGGGATGTGGGACTAAGCCCAGGGAAGATGGGATGCTGTGGCAGTGCAGAGCCCTTTGCTAACAGCAGATGGCCACTGTTCTGTTAGCTGCCTTTCCCAGCTGGCTGCCAGGATACCGAAGATCCCTGTGTCTTGCAGTGTAAAGCATAACCCAGTCAGTGTGTCTGATCTGCCTTTTTCCTTTTCTTTGATTCATAAATTCAAATATAAAAAGAGCTGCAATTCTGCCAACAACTGTGAATGTTGGTGCAGTAGATAGTGGCTTTTTTAAGCTGTGGAAAATGACAGTGATCTTTCTGACACAAAATCAGTATCAGTGCTACTGCAATAAAACTAATATTTCTTAACATGTTTTTGTTTTCACATGTTTTAGGAGATCATACAAAAATAACGCTAAATACCAGAAATGTGTTTATTGAATGTACAGGCACAGATATTACCAAGGTAAATTAATCTTTCCTGCTTTTGATATGCTTTAATGTAATTGTTTACCCTTTGGGTAATAGAGCTCCAATACAAAGACCTACAACCAAAGGCATTTACTGTAAGGAGCCAACCTTCCAATGCAAAAGCTGTAGGACAGTGGAATTCTCTGGAAACAGTTTCAGGCTTGCTCTATAGACAGCATTGTGTTTTCACTAAATTTTGATTTTACTGTATCTTTGTGTTGACACTAAGTGTTCAGCTTGTATGAGAAAATAATTCAAGTAAATTAGAGACTGTTCTTTTTGAGCACTTTTTCTAAATCTGAAAGACTTAGAAAAGAGTAACATTTACTAAGACTTGCTGTAATGGCAGAATACTATTTGTAAAGATTCATTTTGTCTCCTACTGAAAATTTGAGCTGAGGGAAGAAAGACAAGGATTTTTCTACTTAGTTATCTTTATCAAGCAGGGATGCCATGCAAATAATTGCTAAATTCAAGTCTTTCGATATGCAAATTCTGTAACTCAAAGCTGAAGCATGAAAGCCAAGGAGCTATAATTGCCTGTTCTTGAATATAGGTTGTGCATTCATTGATAGTTTCCTAAAGTGTGTAACTTCATGCTTAAGAGCAAAACTGCTTTTAACTTACTCTACTACAAAATGGTATGTTAACACAAATAAATTTGCATGTTGAGGAGTGGCTTCTAAGCAAACTAATAAATAACCATTTCTTGCTACTGCTTGTCTTGATAGTAAAAATATAATATTGTTCTTTTACATGAAGGAAACTACACTGTCAGCATCAAAAAAACCCTTTGTGGATTAAGAATTTCATCTGAATCTCATTATTACATTTCATTACACTAATCTATTAAAATATTAACTGTAAAACAAAAAAAAAATTGCAAACAAGGTTATTTGATAATGTATTGCTAAACAATACAGTCCTTCATCCTCTTCATTCTTACTTGAACTTCAGTAAAATTACTAATTAGACAGGTTAGGAAGACCCCGTTCCAAATAGTAATAAAACCCCTGTGTTTCTAAAGAGCAGAGTTTAGAAAAGATACACAAAGGTTTCAGAACCTTGAAAACCAGATTTTCAAGCTTTTGCACAAATGTCTGCATCAGAAGGAAAATTTTTTTAACATTCAGTCTAATATTCTAGACTGCTAGGAAATTAGAATAGAATGAAGAGGGTGTAAGATGAGATATTTTCCCTGTTTCTTGTTAAGATATTTTGTCTACTTCAACACAAATAGATGACAGATTTCAATGTGATTATTATGTTTGTTTTGTAGGCAAAAATTGTTCTTGATATTATAGTCACGATGTTCAGTGAATATTGTGAGAAGCCATTCACGTGAGTACAAGTCTCCAAGGGCCACATGTATGTAAATCTCCACATTTGGGCCATGTGTTACAACCAGTTTTACTTATATTTTTCTCTCTCTCAGTGTTGAAGCAGTAGAAGTGGTTTATCCCAATGGGAAGACCCACATCTATCCGGTAAGCACAGCATGAGGATATCTCTGTGTCCTTAGGGCAAGGGACTTTGTGATTTACACAAAGTCTGGGAACAGTGACATTGTTTTCTTTTCCTGCCATGGCAACATCTGCTGGTTCTGAGGTGTAGTGTAAAAAGCCAGTGAGTCAGAACCTCCTCTCACCCACAAAAAATAACCCCAGCTCCAGCTTCTCCTTGTCAAGGAAAGTAATTTTGAAGCTCCATTGAATTATGATGAGGTTAAAAAAAAACACTGTTATGGTGTAGCATGTCTGTGATAGGAACTTTTTCAGGAACAAGTAAAGATTGCAATCAAAGGTCATCATCTGTGTCTAAAGCTTTTAAATCCTACATGTTCCAAATCAGGAAAAATGAATGCAGGAAGAGATCTTTAAGCCTATGGACAACTGAAATCAGCCTCAGCATAATGTACTTATCAGATCTGGAAGCTTTAATGCCCTTCTGTTGAAATAACCTTGTAACACTGCATTTTTCAGTCTCTCACTTTACAGACACCAACTATGTAAAGGTCTAAAAGGCAGAATATTTACTTCAAGTTCAGTTCAGAGCCCCAGACAGATCTGTTCACAGTAATGCAGTCTTAAATTTTTATTCTCTTAATAAGTATAAAGAAAGCAATTCCTCCTGTTTCCTGCAAGTAACTGAAGACAGAGTTGAACTCTGGTTATGAACTGTGAACTCTGAGTTATGAACTCTGGTCAAGTTCATAAAATCAGATACACCAAGGGAGTACAAATTGTTTAGAGGGAAAGAAACTTTTTTTTTGCTGAGAGGTTTTCTAGTGTCATTTTAGCTTTTTCTTTTCTCAATGTCAGTTTTAATCACCAGAGGAAAGATGTAGAATCCTAAAAAGTTATCCAACAAAATAGAAATTTCTGCAGTAACCAAAAAGCTTCCCTAGATAAAATAGAGGAAAAAAACCGCAAGTTTCAGATGCTATGTTTTTTAAGGATTTGTATATCAAGAGGATTAGAAAAACACGGAAGACATAAATACATACAAAATATCTTCCTTAAATACATTGCACACTTGCTAAGTAAAATACTGGTAGGTATTTTTGTGCCAATAAGGAAATAGAAAGTTTTCCTTCCTTTTCCTCTTAAAGGTCATTTGATCTGTACAAGACCATGAGATCTCATGCATGACCATTCTGTGCTTTAGGGCTTTGACTTAGGATGAACTCAGCAGAAACTCACCAGAAACTTTCAGTGACTCTGTTACTTGTATATATCAGGAATTATCAGAAGTTTCAGTAACAGGGATTTCATGCTGCATTCACCCTTCCAGCTTAATCAAGAACAGCTTTTGTATCACATACCAGAGTATATTTTCAACAATCCTGTTCACTTTAGAATGCTAAATATAGCCTAATATTCCACATTTGTCTTCTGTGGGTGTCATTCTAGTAAAGTAATTAGAAGCTAGATTACTGAGATTGAATCCTCTCAGGTAGAAATGGCAGGCACTGTATATGTATATTAAAATCTGTATATGTAATATGTATATTAAAATCTTTGTCTTTCTTTTTAGGAGCTGGCTTATCGAACAGAGAAGGTGAAACCTGAATACATTAACAAGAAAGTAGGAATCAGGTGTGTTACTGCAAATTAAAACATAGTTTTTATTAACCATGACAAAGGTACTAGAAGACATTGATTATTGGATTATTTTTAAAATGCTTAGACTTTGTGATTTTTTTTTTATTTTATCAAAAATTCAGGGGTTATCTTGGGCAATTAGACTGGCTCTGTAACAGAGTTCCCTGCTTTCAGAGAAGGTGAATGATTCTTTATGGCTTCCCACAACTGTTATGAAGTAAAGGAAAATGACCATCTCATGAATGAGAATCTGAGCTGGTTCTGTTTGAACACTAAATCTGTGTACAGTCCATAAAGCACTTACAGATTGCTCAGGATATGAGGCAATGCAGAAAAAACACTGATTACTTTACAAAACCAGTCAATACATTGCAAAATCCATAAATTACCACTCTCTTGTTTTGTTTCAGTGAAACTCCATCAAGCCTGGCAAAGCTGCTGACTAGGATGTGTTTGAAGTCCCACGTCACAGGGAATGGGAACCATCTAGAGGTTGAAATCCCTCCTACCAGAGCAGACATTATCCATGCCTGTGATATCGTAGAAGATGCAGCAATAGCTTATGGTTATAACAACATTCAGATGCTGATCCCGAAAACGTACACCATAGCTAATCAAGTAAGATTGCCCCTTCAAATGAATGCTCTGTTGTCAGTAAATGACTGCTGCATGCCAGAAGGGCTTTGGGGAAAACAGAACCTAGGAATTAAATATTTTGACATGCTTTGCCTTGAGAAGTATTTACCATGGATGGGATACAAAACAGATGCCCTGCTGATTTGAATAAGTCTAAGACCAGTGGTTGCTGGTACTTGAAAAAAGACAGGGTTTAAGTAGGGAACCCGTATTAAATCTCTAATTGGGAGATTCATTTCCTCAGGCAAACCTAAAGGCAGCTGGCTAATGCTTTCAAAAATTTTAAGCACACAAGCATAGTCCCTCCCTAGTGAATTCACCATCATGTAACAGGCAGAATCACCTCGGGAAAGAATAGCAAAATGCTTTTAGATGGAAGCTGAAAACTGTTTTGTTTCATTTTAGCTCCCCCTCAATAAGCTTGCAGAACTTCTGAGGCTGGACTTGGCAGCTGCTGGATTCACTGAAGCACTCACTTTTGCCCTGGTATATTACATTGATTTCATATTTTTCTTAACTGCATGTTTGAACAGTGATGCAATCAGAACTGCAGAGGGTGGTCTGAGGATATGTTATTGTATAAATGTATCAGTATCATCCAGTGCTGTTTTGGCAGCTGATTGTTTACTAGGGCTTTGGAATCACAGTATAATATTTGGAGAGTTTGTAGGTCAGAGAAATTAAATGAGTCACTGTTAATGTGGTATGCAGTTCTAAGTATAGAGAGGGAAATAGCTGCTGAAGGACTGGTTTTAGTTTAACTTGATAGGATGAAACTGTAAGACAGCAAATCTCTCTCAAGACTTTGGTCACCAGATGTGAAATTCATCATAATTCAATAATCTGGAAAAACAACATGAAAATATAGTACTTTCTGGTGGGTATTCTATAGTGTATTGAGATTTACCTGTTTCTGTATTTTTCTTTAGTATTGTCACTTGCCCATGATTCTTTTGCAATCAGTCTGCAAAGAGCTTGTTTTAAGAATACTCATAAAAAAGTTACATTATGCAGACACTAGGGGGACATGCTTTTTAAATTTCACCGCAGATAGGGTTTTGAATAAAGATAACAAATAGATATATGGTACATAGATAAATATAGATAAAAAATATAGCATTGTTATCACTGGTTTTTGGTGTTCTTTGTTACAGCCATGCCAGTAGTCTTTGACCAAGAATTAGGACTCTGCAGCAGCAAGTGCCACTCTGGTACTAACTGATGCCATAATTTGTACTATGGAAATTATACAGCATGATAATGTGCTAAAACAGAGTGTACAGCAGGAAACAACATCTTTGTCATGGCCATTGCTCATACCCCTTAGCTGTGAACTGGATCAGAGCACCTGATCTGCTCTTAAAAACAAAGAAGTTAAATATTCTCCTATGCCCTCCAAATGTATGTGATAACTATCCCTGTATGGAGACTGGCATAGGCAGCTATTGAAAATATAATATACATTTTTTAAAATCCTTTCTGATGCAAGATCAAAGCCTTTGCCTAAATGTCCAGTTTGTGCACATTTTAGCATATGGGGAGCTACCATCACATATTCTGTTAAAAATCTCTGTGGAACTTCTCAACTTCTTCCTAAGCTAAAACTTACTAGATGGCCAGAGGTATAAATCCTTGAAAGTACATAACCACTTGAGATAGGAGAAAATGATCTGCTCACAGATTATTTTTTACTAATTTAATATTAATCAAATATTTTAAGATGCAGCATTTCAGGTTCCTAAAAGACTTCTGGTAATTGAAAGGTTCAGATATTGCAACCATATTTGCTAATTTGAATGGACTGAATAAAATTTTAAAACCTTCAGATTTCACAGAGCTTGAAGAGCAAAATTTGGTCTCATTCTGAAAAATATATTCCAGTTTTAATATTTGGATATTAACTCATTTAAGTAACCAGGACAATAAGTAGTATTGTGCTGCAGTGCTAATATCTGACAGAGGTATTCAGGCCTGTGGTTACTACCATGTTGAGGCAACAGTACATATAGTCAGTTTTTAAAGTTTTTCTTTATATATTATTATCCAAAATTAATATTTCGTAATTCATTATTCATTTTGAGTGCTGCACTCTTGCTTGATTCTTTGAACACGTAGTTAATTTTTTTTCAGCACCAAATAGGTAATATGTCTGTATGTCTATTCCTATAAATAGGAATATTTAATACATTACATTGCTACAACTGAGAACCTTTATGAACTGCAACAGCAGAACTTTGAAGGTCATGCAGTGTGTCATGGTATCTCATTTCCTATTTGTATTTCTGCTGTGGCAGGATAAAACTCAGTCTGAGTGACACTTTATTAAGTGAGGCTTATGACTTTGATATAATTTATACTACAACATTCTGTACCCCAATCTTATATGACAAACACTGCTTATGAATTTGTGCACTCAGTCTATTTCTTGGGTAGAGCTCCAAATTTCACTTGTACACAATAATGTTGCCTTTTGTGAGGAGCTCCAGTTTAGCCAGAATCCATGTAGTGAGATCACAGTAACATGCTGAAGTTTAGATAGACATCTGAAAACTGTTTAACACAGTTCTCTCCTCCTAAATTCAGCATTCCTTGTGTTATTTGGGATTTTTTTTAAATGATTATTCAATAATCCACTTTTTCAGATGGTATCATCTGCTCATTTTTCTCACAGTTGGTCTATCAACACACTTTGTGAGTGCTGCCAGTGCAAAGGGAACACTTCTGGGAGCCTGCAGAACACAAGCAAATCCTCAATTACATGCCTAGTCTGCTACTGCTTTCTTTATTACTCTAATAAAGCTATAAATTCTGGAAATTTATAAGTGTGGATCTTAGAAGTAGCATCTATTGCAGTATGTGCACAGACATTGGCTGAGCCTGATAAACTGAATGCATATTGTTTTACTGACCAGCTTCAAAATACACCTTTAGAATAGAGGCTTTAAAAACACTTCAACCCCCAGAATTGAACAAACTACAAGAATCTTGTATACAGCTTTGAAAACTGAAGGCTGGGCCATATGAAGTGTTTTTCATAGTCAGTACTGTACTGTGTGTAAGTAAAGTAAAATCCCCTCAAGGGATTGTTTTACTTTTTGTGAAAGAACAGATACCAGTCCCTCTACAAGTGCTATTTTCAGAATAAAATACTGTTTTTAAAATAAATTACAACAATCCATGACAGAAGCCTAAATAAACACTCGCCCCTTTTTTTTTAACCCAGCTTAATTTTATTTAGTAATTAACATTTATAAATAAGACTAAGTAGGCAAACTGGTTTAAGACTGAGGCTTAATTTGTATTATGAATGTTACGTGTGAGGGGCTGTATTATGGGGCAGTGCTACAATTCTGTTGTTCATTCTTGAGATCAGATTTCATAATTGGCTTACTGTCTATTCTAACCACTTGACCTTGATATGTTTTTGTCTGATTTTCAGTGTTCTCAAGAAGATATTGCAGATAAACTTCGCACGGACATCTCTGCAACAAACGCCGTGCGCATAGCAAACCCCAAAACAGCAGAATTTCAGGTGACATCATTTACACTCTCAGAGCAATATTGTCATGGGTTCTGTATTTAAAAAGGAGAGAAAGGAGCTTACAGGAAATAAAATTTATAAACTATAAGCTGCATTTCCTGCATTAAAGAGCTTGTGTATATTTATGTGCTGAATGTGTCATTTTCTGTTACTGCACTGAGAAATCTCTCTTCCAGTGTGAAATACTGTCAGCTTTTCAAGAAAGCAAAGTACCATGTCCTGTGTGGCAGAATGTGGCAAAACTGAGCAGTCTTATTCAGAAAATCCCAGTTGGTTAATCAGGTCCCTTATCTAGAAAACCTATTCAGCAGAGAAGGAACTATTAGACTTGGCAATCTCTAAACATCCTGAGCTTTGGGTAGGAAACATTTGGGTTGGTTTTTTAAAAAATTATTACTCTTGGTTTGGTTTTTTTAATTCTCTGATGCTCTTTAAGTATTTTAATACTTCTTTCTAGATCATTTGTTCTTAGCTAGAGCAAACTTAGAATTTGCCTTTTGTATTAGGGAGAGTAAGTGTATGGGAATTTTTTTCACTTTCTGTATTTTTTTCTATGCTGCAGTGCAACTCAGCCACCTGTGAAATGGTACCAGTTCTTAAGTTCACGTATAAACTCTTTGAGAAAATGCAATATATAAAATATGGAGAGGACGTACATTTCCATGTTTAAAAATTCTAAATCAAAGTTGCTTAAATATAAGAGATAAGTGCAGTATTTGCATTCAACTACTTTTAAATTCTTGTTATGAATGGACAAAACAAAAAAGAAGAACACTAGATATTTTGGAAGGTATTTGACTTGCAGCATCTCTGTTTGTCCTGCAGGTGGCACGTACAACCCTCCTTCCTGGGCTGCTGAAAACTATTGCTGCCAACAGAAAGATGCCCTTGCCTCTCAAACTCTTTGAGATTTCTGACATTGTAGTAAAAGATCCTAATGCAGGTAAGAAGAGAAGGTTCCTCAGAATCTTTGATAATGGAAATACATTTACATACCAAATAGTAATAGTAAAGAAAATCTGTATTTCCTTTAAAATAGGCATTTCCATAATAATAGTAATTCCATACTACATTTGTATTAATGTGCAGAGCACAAGGTTTAAGAGCTTGGTTTTCAGGCTGGATTTTAGAGTGGCTGGAAACATTGTTCATTTTAGATGCTCTCTCAAAAGTACAAGGAGATACACTGCAATGCTTTTAGGCATCTAAATATTCATTAAAATCTGTCACAGATACTGAAAAACTGCAAGCATAAACACAAGACTAAAAAATAATCTGCTCTAAATTTTTGTTGCTCTTAATCTAGTGCTCCTTCGTATTCTTATCAGGGATGTATCTCATGAGAGAACCTGCTGGCAGTGTTTGCAAGTGGCACAATCCCTGGAAAGCAGAAATACCAAAGGCATTTTGCTGGTACAGTTCTAGAGCCTGCTTAGGCCACTGCAGTCTCAGTCATGTGCAGGGCTGTGCCAGCTGGAGAGCAGAATGTCTCCAGCCTGGGAAGAGCAGCTTTTATTTATAGGCAGATTCTATAGATATCAGTTATTCAGAGGAAGATTTTGGGGTCAGTGTGTCTCAACAGGAATCCCTTTTCCATCATCCTTGAACAGGACTGCTTGTGTTTGTTCTCCCAAATTATTTTCTGAGAAGCTGCTAACTGATATGAAGAATGAGATTGGTAGCAGAGATACAGGGTAGAGAATGGAAAAGTCTGTGTAAAAAACTGTATCCATAAATAAAAAGCTCCACAGTACAAAATTTTCTCTCTCATTAATAAAATTATTATCCTTATTTTTCAATTTCATCCAGCTATGCTAAGAAAGCTACCCTAACCATGTAGCCTTAATTGTTGTAATTGAAACAGGCAAAGCAGCTGGTTCACTTTGCAAAAGCCTCAGTGAAATCCCTCCTGTGTTTTGGGGCCTCCTTGCACTGATTTCACTGTGTATGAGCAAAATTTCAAATCACCTTTATCTGAAAAAATATATCACAGTAAAATGAACTGTAGAAACAGATTTTTAAATGTTAAAAATTAGCCTAAATTTTATTGATTCATGTCTTTCTCTATGGCATACTGAGAGAAAAGGAGTGTCCAAGCTACAACTTTTGGGAGGAGTTGAATGAAGTTTTGCTTCAGTAAAAAGGCTGACATTACTTTAAATTCAGTGGTAGCAATTGTTCTGTTGTTTCATTATCTAATCTCAGATTTTAGTGGTGGTGTTTAAAGTATCTGGAATCTGCAAACCCAAGTTTTATATAAAGCCTAAACAAAATGGCAAGTACATTGCTTTGGTGATGAATTTAATTGGTAAATTACCTTTTTTCCTTTTTGAAGGAAAAAAGAGCCTTGCTAAGCAAAACAAGCAGCTTTAGCAAACCATGTAGGCTCTTTTTTTATTAAATACAGACAGTTTGTTGGTGCAGCTCATTCCTTGTTGGGCATGCAGTTAGCTAGAATGCAAAAAACGTGGGACAGATGGCAGAATAGCATCAGCATTCTTTAGAACCAAGAGTGGGGCTGTTTATCTTGGACTAAGGAGCACATTTACTCTGGCATTATAAAGCTGATGAGTTAAATTGTTAATTTTATTTCAGGTTTGTCAAGTGCAGCTCTTGAAAGCTTTCATTTATGTAGATGGCTGCTTAACAGTTTTATAAAGAATGATTTTAGGGTGTACTTAATTTTGATGGGAATCATTGCAACAGACAAAGACTTCTGAGGCAGCAGCTTTGTGCTGTTTGCTCTTGGGCAGCCCTCTCATGGACTGAGCCCTTGCAGACTGTGAGCAGTATCTGAAATGGGTTTTAATCTTGTGTTTAGAATCACTACTGTCTTCCACAAGTTGATTTCCAAAATTAACCTTGCCTAATAAAAAATTTGGAGGTGGGAGGTGGTAGAGAAAGGCAAACATTGAAAATGTGGGGTTGTCCTCTCACATATGGAATGAGATTTCTTGCACAAGGATTATGTCATCAGACTGGCTTAATTTAATTTTATTATTTCATGATTTTGGCATGCAGAATTCCCAATTAATAATTTCAAAAATATGGGTCAAAAGAGTACTGACATGAACTGTATTTGAAATGGCATCTTGCAGTGACCCAGGTGTGAATGAACCAGCTCTTTTAAACACTCTGGGTTTTCATAAAGTACACAGAACTTGTGCTTACCAAGGTGAACTGAACATATTTTTCTTCAGACTTACCTGACAAAGTTTTGATGTATTAAATTAACAAAATCTGTGACAGATTTAATATAACTAAATGGAACCAAATTTGAGCAAAAATGGTTTTTCTCAGGGCAGGAGGAAATGTGCTGATTTTGAATATGCTGCGCAGCATTTGTGTAGCTAATTTGTAGCGCTAGGTAATCACTTCTGTAGGATGGTTACACCAGTTTAGGGTATAAATCAGCACCTTTACCACCAGGCCTTTTTCTCACCACAACAAAAGAAATGAATCTATTAGAAGATCATCTCTGACCAATGATCTTGGAGAATCTGGCAAGCTTATGGTAGCACACATTTGGCACAATTTACATCATCTGTGAATACAGCTGCTGCCACCTTTTGAAGTATATTTCCAACTGTCTGGAAGTGTTGGTTTTCTGCAGAAAATAGTTTGGGAGGCTAAAAGACAAGTCTGCTTGAGCAGGTGTCCCTTTTCAGATCACCAGGTCATTTTTCTGAAGCAGCTCTAATTTTCAAGAGAGCGGTGCACAACAGTGCTCTATCTTGCTCTGCACTCTTCTGGCTCACATATTCCTAAGCAGCTGCCCATCCTTTGGATTGTTGTTCAGCAGCATCCCCAGGAAGTGCTTTGAAGTCTCAGAAATATATACACACATATATATATTTATGTATAATTTGGGTTGACATACTTGGCAAGCTCACTTGAAAAATAGAAATGTTTCATGGCATGACATGAGAGCTCTTAAGTGACTTATAAAGAACTGAAGCATTTCTAACATCTGCCAGCTTTTGCCTACAAATCCCAGTATCTTTTTTCCTTCCTATCACTTGTGGTGAATGAACTTCCTCTGTTGTGATAGAACTCTGTAAAGGAGTAAATTTTATAACACTTGAAAAAAAAACCCTTTCCTTTACCAAAGATGCCTTAAATTAAAAACATGAGGTACAAAAAATATTGTATGTTTATTTCTGATGCTTTAGTTAAGAACTCTGGTCTGAAGGCACCATTGACTATCTTAATCATAACGAAATTAAAATTCAGATAATTGTCACAACATCTGCTACCATAATTACTCACAAAATAAAGAAACCATTCTACTGAACCTCTAGTCCAAAGAACATGCTGTTTTAGGGAAGGAAAAACCATATTTTTCTATTCTGTGGCTCAGTATAACATGAAAATAAGTTGTTGACCGTCTATGACTGCAGTACTTGTTGGTATCTTAGAGCTGGGAAACAGAGACACATGTGACACACAGAGAGCAGCCAGAGTGCTCAGACCCAAAACCAGACACTGCATTTATTGATATTTCCCCCCTGTAGCCTTTACTTTCCTGTGTTGCCATTATAACTTCAGGACTGGATTCTCCAGCATTATTTACCACTGCTCATTATTATAATGACAGGAAAAAAACATTGAATGACAAATTGCAGACTTACTGCCTCAGTAAGTTCAGCTTTCAGTGACTGATGAGGGAACTTGCAGCTGTGGTACTGAGTAGCTGCCCTAGAAGTTTTGAATGGCTTCTGCCTCAAAAAGGCTGAGCTTTCATCTTGTGTTTAGGCTCTGCTCTTGTGTTTTACTGTGTTTTAACCTATTTCTGGTCACTCAATACATGTTTTCCTGTTTAGTTCCTGACAGATTTTTTGTCCCTAAATGTTTAGTTGGAGCAAATAAACAGGATGTAAATTTCATTTAATCTCTAATTTCTCATGTGGTAGATTCATGCCCTGACTGTACCTCCAGCTTGGCAGGGCAGAAGTAGGAGAGCTTGTGAGGTACAAGAGGGTAATGCTGCCAGAGGGCTCCCCTGCTCTGTGGCCAGGAAGAACTCAGGGATTTCCCAGCATAAATGTGATTCTTTGTAGTAAGAAGCATTGGATTCATCAGCTTTAAATCTTTCTTTACATTTCTGACTCTGTGAGTCCAGTGAAATTCCATTATTTCCTCAAGCTACATTGCAGTCTGTCAGAGAAACCATTTTACATACTTATTTCTCCTCTCAGCCACAAGTGCCTCACAGGACAGAAGAAAAGTGATACAAAAGGCAAGGTTAGTTAGAAGTGTGATAAGAGTTTCCCAGGTAACATAATTGCTTCCTTCTTCTGCAGAGGTAGGGGCAAGAAACTACAGACATTTATGTGCTATTTATTACAACAAAAGCCCAGGCTTTGAGATCATCCATGGTTTGCTGGACAGAGTCATGCAGGTCCTGGAAGTACCACCAAATGAAGAGAATGGCTACACCATCAAGGCAGCTGAAGGTAAGGAGAAAGAGCTACATTGTACAGCTGAGGTTGTTGTGGAACTTAAATGTTCCTCTACAATCTGAGGAGAATTTTTGGTTCTTCCCAGCTATAGAGACTTAAGGATTAATGTCATTATATGTGCTGTCATACTGCAGCATGATGGAGTGATAGTGAAAAGGCATTGTCTGCATTCACTGATTGTAAAATGGGATTGCTGTCTCTGTGTGAGCTGCCCTGAGTAGCTTAATATAGTTTGTGAGTTCACAGCTTTTCAAGAGAATTTATAATACAGCACATGTCATGAGCTTCATGGGCTGCTTATAGTGATTTAATCTGCTGATGGCAACAGGGTACATAGGAAATCACTGAACTGATGCACATGCCTATACACCCACTGAATCCTCCTTGGCTAACAGAGCCTGGAAAAGGCAACTTTTTACACCTTATCTTTTGGTTTCTAACTTTATCTATAGCTTTTTTTATAGGTACCTTTTGTTTATACATTCATGTGAAGACACATGCCTTATATATCTGTGATTCAAAGAGCTACTGAATTTGAGGCTGACCCTGCTGCTTAGATAGTTGTATAACAGCCCTCTTCCTTCTCCATACAGGGTGAGCTGCACATGAATTAAAAATAACATCTTTAAATGCAGAATCTCCTCTGTGTATGTGCCTGTACATGTAAGAGAGAAGGCAAGCAGGCTGACCTGATTCCTTCATTGCAAAAATACAGGTTGATGGCAGAGAGCAGCACCAGCAACTCATCTATTCTGCTACCTAAAATAACAGTGTAGAAAATCCAGAATAGAAAAGCACGGCTGCAGGGATGGCAGCTATGACTCTGTTTACATGTCATGCAGTGCTGCTCAGAGAGATGAGGCACTGACTCAAACTGACTCAGCTTGCACAAGTGCCTCCATTCTGCACTTCTTGGAACAGTGGCCCTGACACAGGGGCCCTGGCAGCCTGACCTAACTCTGCTGTTCAGAGAACTTTAATGGAAGTTTGTTAGGTGTCTCCCTGTTCGGCAGTGTGCTGCCAAGATCCCAAACAGAATACTTGAGCTAAGTGGTCTTCTGGCACTTGAGTGCACACTTGTGTCAGACATATTGATGCTTTTTTCCCTTGCTTTTTTTGAGAAAGTGCTGTTTTGCTCAGTATTATTTAGGCAGACTCTCAATGGGCTTGTTAGAATATTGTTAATAGGATGCCCAGGTTGACCAGAACGTTTAATACAATTATACTTCTGGTTCTAATTCTATCATGTAATAGCAAAGCCTCTTGTTTGGAAGGGGAGTGAAAAATGTTTGCAAGTGTTTTATATTCTGTGTTGTAACATGACAGCTGATTTCAAGAAACTGGAAAAGGGCCTCAGAAATAATCCTAACACAAGGAAGTTGTTACTTCTAGATATTAGTGCTGCTCAGTATTCCTGATGCTGTGAGATTTACAATGCTCACTCAAAATCCCTGCATTCCCATGACATTACTCCACCACACATTTAGTGCACAGGGTGGATTATGCCTTGTCATGTGCAATATATTACAAGCAGTTTGTGACTTGTGTTAAAAAAATAGCAAGCATTTACTACTTTGTTTCACCAGTGATTCAGAAACCCTCC
This sequence comes from Zonotrichia albicollis, assembly GCF_047830755.1. Lineage (NCBI taxonomy): Eukaryota > Metazoa > Chordata > Aves > Passeriformes > Passerellidae > Zonotrichia > Zonotrichia albicollis. Next base: position 25,177,425 of record NC_133827.1, on the reverse strand, counting down.
TGAGATGCACATGGATTCCTTGCAGTTTTCTTGACATTGGAATTTAACCTTGCTATCAATGCAGATGGCTGATACTCTGGTGCCATAGCAAATGCAGTGTCACTGCACCAACTTAGCTTGAGATCTTCACTGCAGAGATGGTTGGAAGTCAGAGTAACTTGGAGAATTTTGTTTTGGTTTTTTAGTGGTTGGTTTGCTTATTTGTTTGTTATTTTTCGGTTTTTTTAAGGTTCACAATTTGTCAATTAAGCATGATGAAGTCAGGTGTCTGCTCAGTGAAACAAAGATACCCTGTAACATCTTAAAGAGACCTCAGGATACTGAAATAATTCATAAGAGCAGTGCCAGTTACTTCAGAGGTTTGAAATCAGGACATTACACATAGCACAGATTTTTAGAGGCATCTGCACCAAGCTGTTTTATTGCCTGTGCCAAATTAAAAATTTGGACAGTGAGAAATAGATTTATCCTAGGGCTCTGATTTAGAGAGATTTAGAGGTATTGTCTCTGTCCATAATCTTAAACAAAGCTTGAGTAAGCAGCACAGTGTAAGGTAGGGTTTAGGCCAGTTATTTTTACTCCTTGTGTAACTGATGAAAATAGTTCCACTGATTATTGAAAAACAATACAGGGAATAAAATCTAGCTTCAAATGAGCAGCAGAGAACAGATAGAGATGTGCTGGGCACATATTTGACACTTTTCCAAATCCCTCTGGAGAATGAAATGCCTGTGCTGGGGTCCTGCTTGGTCCATATGTGCAGTGATGGTCATTTGAGCTCCTTCTGTTCTGCCAACACCTCAGTGCCCTGAGATTTGACCTCAAGGTCAGAGTGGTTTTGCCTCTCTAGCAACACCTGGGAAAAAAAGTACAGATGCTAGAAAATATGGGTGAAATTGTGATGTTCCCCTGGCCTTTGCACTGTGCTTTGGTGTAATCTGAGCTAGGTAATAAATGGAGAAGAGCTGCTTACAGCAGCCTTAAGGAAGAGAGGCTTTTGACTGACTGAATTTGGGGATTTCAATATACATTTGACACTCCATGCCTTCCACTTGCTTAAAAGTTACTAATGGAACCTTCTTATTGCCACTAAACATACAAAATTTAAGTTTTAAAGACAGAAGTCTGAAATGTTCCCCATTGCTTTAAAATGCACAGAATTAACTTTTCAACAGTGAATCCTGCTGGCCTAGAAAAGCATTCTGGTTTTTATCTTTGTTTTATGGCATAGGCATCCATAATCAAATATGGATGGAAAAGATCAATGATCAATTAAATGATCAATCCTCAAACTTGTATGTGCTCCATGATAAAAAAAAAGCATAAAACTTTTGAGACTTAACCATTCCATACCATTATTAAAATGTAAATATCAGTGTGGATGTGTATGATTAGAAGGTAAATAATTATTTAAATATAAAAATACAGGTAGAAAGAAACAAATTTAGTTATACATTTGTCAGGTAATTTCATAAAAATATTTAATTTTTAGTTCACTATCATTGGTTTCAGTTCCCTTGAACTGAAAACTAGAGGCATTATTTATTATATTGGAAGATATTATTAATTTCAAGTTTTATTCAGGAATGGGTGTTTTCTGCAATATTTTAGTGACCTTGTGCCTTTGCATGACCATCTGAGGTGCTAATTTTCTTCCAGAGATCAGGACAACAATCACAGGAGGTGATGTTAATCATGGGGTTTGGGTCCATGGTAAAGCCTTGCTTAGGCTGAAAAGAAGAAAGGAGGGCTTAGGAAATCCTGACAGTGGATTATATATCAGAGCCTTCAAAGGAGAGGTGTGAAGTGGAAGGTGTAATTATCTTCACTCCTAATGTAACATTTAAGAGTCCCTTATTTAAGGAAGAAACTCCTGGTTTGGCAGGACCTTTCAGGAGTCTCCATTCTTTGCAGATGGAATTTAACTGAGCACAAACTCTTTGAAAAGGGAAGATGATATCCCTGTTTTATCAAAAGGAAACAACTTGACAGGTTCACAGAAAATGTTACAGAGAATCTGTGCATGGCTGCTGCTCCCCTGTCCTCCCTGACAAAACTGAAATAGCAATCTCATGAAAACAAACAACTCCTAAAGAGAATCAGCTTGTGACAGGAGCTTCCTTTTCCTACAGTATTGATTCTCAGGGATTTCAGCCACCTCTTGAATTTATTAATTTATTTTTTTTAACCAAATGTTCATGCCATTCATTATTTTAAGGTAATGATCTGCTTAGCAAAGCTGGGAAGTCAGCCTGTTACTGTTAAACGTGGAATGTGTACATAATAAATGCATACTAACTCTTACTTCATTCAGTAACTGACAGTTGTCATTAAAATTAAAACCAAAACAGAAGAAGTTGCAGTCCCTTCTTTTACTGCCCTTATTTAATTAAATGAAAGGTGTGGTGAAGTGTAGAAAATTTTAATTCCACAGTAAATCATAGTAATAGCTTCCCATTTAGTAAAGTTCAGCTGTGAAATTAGAGGTGTAATAGTTAGCTCCATAACTGAGAACATCAATAAACATTGGCTTTTATAGTAATAATTACACAATAAACAGCTTTAAAAGAAGATTTACACCATGAACCTCAATTCACAAGACAAGAGGAGGGAAGTCTGGGACTAATTCCAAGTTAGAGGTATGGAATTGAACTGCAGCATCTATCTCTAGTGATCAGCTCAAATTGGGAGACTGAGCTATATGCAGATATTTAGTGCCTATATTGAGCCTGGCATTATTAATATCTGCCTTATTTTAAGAAATTGTAGCTTGATTGCTCTTAATGGCAATCCTGGCCTTCCAGCTGCCTGTCTTGGCAGCCTTTGCATTGGTCACAAATGTCAATAATTGTCTATTTACTCATAGATAACTAAAGGAAATGTGCCAATTTCTTTTTACTAGGCCTCCAAATATAATTTCTGACATTCTTAGTTCACTTAACTGGCATTCTTATAAGTGCCATTGCATAGTCTTTCAAATTACAAGTTTGTAGATAAACACATTTGTTTGAAAACATCCATTCTTAATAAAACACATCAGCTGGTAATTCACTGTATGCCACTCCTGTTAGTTTCACTTTTACCACCACCCCACAATTTTTTTTAGCCCCAAGGATCAACTTAGATCATCCACCTTGGAATACTGGCACCACATTTACATTTTTCTAGTACTGCTGAATTTCTAGGATTGGAACTCCAAGGTAACAGGAGCAGGCAGGATATTTGCTCTTGGAATTGCACCACAATTCTGATGCCTTGGACTCCTGGTGTTTTAGAAATACCCTAATCCTGGCAGATGTAACCAGACATACTCTTCCTTTTGTCAGCAGACTGGACAACACCTTACTCTACTCAATAATACTTCCCCCCCACACCCCAGATGAAAAGAAGTATTTATTAACAACTTAAAACATTTCTGTATCTTTAGCCAGTCTTGTTAGTAAATGAAGTACTCTGCCTACAGTTTGTTTCCAATATCCCTAAGTCTTTTTTGAATGCTGTCTTTACTGCAGCCAGTAATTAATCTTTCCTAATTTTTTCAGTTCCTTGATGAATTTCAGCCACTGTTAATAATCACATTTTCTGAAGTGCAAATTATTTCTCTCATTTTTGTCTCTAAGGAACTTTCTGATTTTTGACCACATTCACTTCAGCACTAAATATGGATAGGGTTTTGGACAAAAACATTCTTTTTTAATTATGAAATTGCTAGTACTCATTTATCAAATAATTTGTTCTTGAAGATCCTCCACTGTTTCCCTGTTTAGTCCTCTCCCTACCTCTCAGAAGGGTTAATGAATTAATAGTGAGAGCTAAGAACAGGTGCTTTTTTTTTAACCTGACTGGTTTTAGTACTTTAAAATGTATTACCCTAATTCTGCAAGAGGTTTCAGAAGTGCCAGCAGTGATCATTAAAACATCTTAATTATAAATTATCTCACAAACTTGGATGTTTGTCACTAGCTCTTGTTGCTTTTTCAGTGTTGCCACTACTTTTAAGAGCTAATTAATTTCTCATCCCTTTCTCTTTAACAGATGTTCTGTAGCATCAAGGGAACTTAGTTCTAACAATTCAAAATCACATTAAATTATTTAATAAAGTGGGTGTGGCTGCTTGCTTTATGTCCCTTTAACTGTCTGTTATCTCTGGTCTCTCCATTCTGTAATACGGGTATTCAGATTTATAGGAACTAAATCCCTATAAATTTGTGCCAAGCTTATTTCTGTTCTATCAAGCATCTTCCCACTCTGGTGTTAATGCCTCAAATTTGATTTTAACTGCATTAATACCCAAGGAGATACCCAGGAAAGATGTGAAACAGGATGGTTGCCTGTATTATTGATGTAGCCAAAGTGGGAGTCTAGAGTATTTGGAGTATTTCTGAATACTTTGGGTTATCAAACTTTGGCAGCACACTCTGACACTGGACACCTCAGAGGTGTTTTGCTGTTGGAAGTGATGCTGGTAGGCCAAGCAGCACAGAATTTGTGCAAAACCCAGAGTTTGATTTCAGAAATAGGTCTCATTTCTTTAGCTTTGTGTTATACTGTTGATTTTTAGTATAAAAAGAGGCTCTCAGAGATGAGTTTGAAAAGGGCTTTTTCCATTCCTGTGGTCACTTCAGCTCTTGTCTAAACTTCTTCAGTGTCCCTTCTCAGTACCCTACAAGTATCAACCCTTGTCCCCAAAAAGGTGTGTGAGTTAAAGTATATGATTTTAGCACAGTATGGGATAATAAAAGGTTTGACAGGCTTAGACTTCTTTGTCTTTTAAACTTTCATCACCAAATTATGTTTGACACGCTTTCTTTCGCCACATATGAAATAAAAGAAATTCAATTAGAGAACAAAGAAAGTATTAGTTTCTCAAATCCAGGAGATTATTTTAGAAGAGAAACTTCTTTTAATTGACTCATTTAGAACTATGTGTCCTGTAGTGGGAGGGGGAAATAAATCTATGGCAACTGCAAAAACACTGTGAAGAAAGGTGTCAAGTGAGTTTGGAAAGAGACAGAAGCTATCTTTTACTGTCAAGCTGTCTTCTGTGCCTCTTTTTGTAAGCATTAACTATTAAAGATTATAATATTTTTCTTCAGAATAAAATTGCATTTTATTCTGACAGGTTAGGCATGCTCCAAGGAGTGGTAGCATTTCTCCTGACAGTTAAGGGTTTTCGTTTTCTATTAGTTTTTGCCAACCAGAACCACCTGAATCGCTGGCATTTGTGAGCTCAAGATGTCAATGTCTTCTCCCTGACAACTCTTTGCTCTTCTTCTGTTCCTTTGCTGGAGGGGCCTCTTCAGAGTTTAATTCCTTCTGTTTTGCCCCCCAAAGGCAACTATCTTTTAATCACACATCATAGCATGTCTTAACTGATAAAAGTCTTCCTTGCTTCAAGAAGTTTAAATGTCTGGCACAGCTTTGCATTGTATAATTATAGATTTAGGTAATTTCCTTTTCCCAACCTTTTACATTTTTAAATAGAAATTTATTTCTGAATCATCAACTATATTTTCAATATTGAAAACCCTTCTTTATAAAGGAAATTATTAATCCAAGGTAGCAGCAGAAAGAGCAGCAATAGCACAGCTCAGGGTGAAGTTCTGGCTTCTCTGAAAAAATGCTACATTTGCCCATCCCTACAGCTCCATCTTCCAATTCTATTCTCATCTGCTCAGCCTGCTGTGGCTTATCTCCTTTCATTTTCTCTGCCATACTGATAATAATGCTACCAAATGTGAGCATGTCAATTTTATACTTATATATAAGTTTAGCAGTTCTCCAGTCTGGTGTGATTTTTCAACTTTGATATGAAGGCAGAGGGGTGGTGCTTCAAATTTAATCTAATTTATGTTTTCTTTTTATTTCTGCAGTAACATCTTAAACATGAATTTGCAAGATATTAGATCAGTGTGAATGCAGGCTTCAAAGACACCTGTTGCCCATGGTGGAGGAGCTGATTTTATCTTTACTTGTGGTGTTAGGAAAGAACAGATATACAGAGAAATGCTGAGCTCACCCTCAGCTCAGGCATTTCTGCTTCAGCCACAAGGCTTTGCTTGGCAGCATAAGCCTTAGCTGCTAAAACTAAGTGATGCACAGTGGCAGTGACTGCTGAGATTCATTGTTTAACAATGTATTATTCCCTGCCAGTTTGCCGGGGTGTTTTCTGAAAGGCGTGAAATGAGGGAGCTGTGAAAGCAGAACATGAGGTGGCTCTTGGTTACCTCAGCCAAGTCACTGGGAGAGGAGGGCAGCTTGGTCTGGGACAGGAGAGATTAAACAACAGGCAAACCAAATGTGACACACTAAAGCAGACCTGCAGCCTGGCTTAGTGCTGGTTCTTGTTATTCTCCAGTGCCTGTATGAAAGCAGAGCCTAACAAGCTAAAAGCTGCTGCCTTGCTGTGCGCACACAGAGTATGTTATACCCCCTGCCAGAAAGCATATGGTTTATTGTTTCCTAGCTTCTGACAGATTCTGTTGTTTGCAAGGATGAATCATTCTTCTAGATATTCAGAAAATGATAAAAACACTCATGGGACACAAATAAATTAAGTTTGTTAATATTCAAAGCTTTGTGTTCTCTAGCTCAAGTGAAATAGCAAGATTTTTTTTTTTAAAGTGAGCTTTACTTGGGATTTGGAATTCCTTAGTTTTATAGACAAAATAGCTGTGACAGAATATCAGCTTAGGTTTGGGACTTTTAGACAAAGTATAATGTTTCAGATAAATCTGGATAAATCAGATAAACCAGCCTAAGAGCAAAGATTAGCTGTGTAATGGTAACTCTGCAAAGCAACTAAACTCCAGTGGAGTAGCTGTTTCTCACAGCTGCCCCACAAAGGCAAATGTTTGAGCTTTCTACACAAATACTGATTTCTAAAGAAATACGTTGAATTTGATAGATGTATTTTTAGGTTTCCTACTTAATTTTTTTCTGGAAGCAGTATTTAATAAGAGAACCCCAAATATCTGCATTCCTTAGCCTCAGCATCCACCCAAGTATTACTTCCATTAGGAAAGGAAGGTACACAGTGATTTCACCCAGATAATTTTAAGTGTCTGAAGCTAACACAGGTGAATAAAGAGGTGCCTCAAAACTACTGCATTCTTGAACCACTTTCTGACATGCAGCAACACCAAACAACCTCTGCTAAAGCTCCTGGACACTCCACAGCAAGAATGAAAAACAAATCCAGCTTGTAGGGTTGAAAATGAGGGTTCTAATGAGATAGAAGAATTTTCCTCACACCCTCCCTGAAATACACGTTAATAGGAACTCAGCCATTGACTTAGTTGTAATAGGAGAAGATTTACTGACTGACCACTGCAGATCTGTGGATCATTCTCCATGTTCCCAGCCTTGTTGTCTGCACAAGGACTCAAATATTCTATTTTTGGATATCCAGTATAGCAGCCCAGGTAAATAATTGATTGTCACTTTACCCTCTTCTGCTCTGCCCTGTATGAGGAGGCTTTTGGAAAAACAGAGGAAGAGATCAGAATGAAAGATGCCCTTTAGACAAGGACATACTCGTTCACATCACACAGATATTGATTCTGTGATTTTTGTCAAGTGTTACTTATTTTCTTGAGAGGGGTAATTGAAGCACATGCCTTAAATTTAATTGTACTAATTTGAATTTCCTGTTGTGTCACTACAGTTAGGTGTGATCTGGGGAAATGGCAGTCATTCTGGCACAGCTTTAGTCAGGATTTACCAATCAAGAGACTAAAGTTGACAAATATCCCACTGATCCCAAAGTGTGGTCTTGAGAATATAAAGGAAAAGAGATGCTGACAGTGTGCAACTTATGAGAACAATTGGTCTCTCCATTTGTTCCAGAAATCATGGAAGATTTGATATGTCTGTGATGTTAAAAATTAGCTGAAGGTAGATCACTCCTTGGCAAGATCTGATTTTGAAGTTGTTGGTTTGCATAAGGTTCTGGGAGCCTTTCTGTGCTGTGTTTGTGGGCAGAAAGAGGGGGCTGGGCTGAAAGTGCCCCCTGACTCTGCATTCAATTTGCATTTTCTACCAAAAGAAGGAAATTAGTCAAAAGTGTGAAGAACTTCATCCTAAAACCAACACCTAACCTCACAAAACTAAATTCCATCCAGTGTAGCACAGGCAAAACACTTCCCCAGGTGAGCTGGGGTGAGGTAGTGAAAGGGCAGCTGGAGTCACCAGAGGGAGGAGAATGAAGATGAAAGGCACTGAGGCCAGATAAGCTCTGCTCTGTTACCTCCTTAAGCCTCAGCTTCCAGTGCTCCTTCAAATTACAGGAGCTAACAAGTGGGTTTGAAGGCTTAGTGCAACTGCAGGCCTATAATACAGCTTTAATCTATTTCTTTTTGAAAGGAAGGGAGAGTAAGGTAGAGAAAAGAAACTGTGCAAGGTGTTTGACAACAAAGAGTGCAGGGAACTCCGAGCTCTTTGACAGTCAATTAGCCAGAAAATGTGCTAAAGACTACATGCTCTGTTGGATTATTGGCCAAAGAATTACCCCAAAGCAATCAAAGTGGCCCTGTTGCCTGAATACAGAAAGGCAATTACAGATTTTGAGGACATGCTACAGAAGCTTTAATTAAAGGTATTACTTCTACATCACTGAACATTAGAAATTAAATTCTTACTTACAGCCACAAGAAGCAGCTTTTGTCTTTGCCTTGTGTGTAGTGTGTCAGCATAAGGCAGGGCTGGCTTTGGCATCCCTTCTTTAGGAAGGTGGATTGGATTTCACCCCACCCCTTCTCCTAACTACCACTTACACACCTGACATTAAGAGGTGGATTTCCACTGCTAGACCTTCAGGCTTCCTCTGCCATTGTCTAGGTCTCTATCAGCAAGGACAATGCAATCTCTGACTAGATTTCAAGGTGAAGTTTATGACATTTATTTGTGTGCAGAGCAGAAAGGATTTGCTATGTCAAGAGGGATAAATCTGGTACCCTTAAAACAGAAGTTACAGTAAACTACAATTTTTGAATGAATTTTGACTCTCAGTGTACTTGATGGTACAACCAACCAGTTGCACCCACAAGAGCAGCTTGGCAGGATAATTGCAGCAGCAGCAAACACAATCCCTTCCTAACACACCTGCTCAGAGTGGGGCCTCCAGGTGGGCTTTTGTGCCCCCCTGACCAAGAGAGCTTCTTGGGGAAGACCATGCTGTTCTTGGGTGATACTGCATAGATAGACAGGACAAACTGTGGCGAACTCCTGCTCACAAGCTGCAGCTCACACTGCCAGTGATCCTGGAAAGACTCCTTTTGGCATGAAGGCTTTGCTGCAGCTTTAGAGTGCTGGGCTTCAGTTTCTGGTGTGACTTACCCAGACAGAGTAACAGTGTGTGCACTTTTTGCTGATGTCCCATGTGTGCAAGTAGCTTCAGCACATGTCTTTCTTACAGCCTTGACTCTCACTCTGAAGCTTCTACTTTACTTCAAGTCACCTAACACTGCCCAGTCCATAACAAGCTTTGTTAGAAATCCTAACCACCATTGCTATTTACTTGATAATACCAGAAACAAACAAATTGGGATGAAAAGAGTCCTTACCTTTGTTTCCTGCTTATTTTGATGACCCTCCTGGTTTGCTGCCCTGCTCCATGGGTTTCTCAGGCCCTCCTGCAGCCTGTATCTTACCCCAGCACAGCAGGTTCCTGTAGCTCAGGTCTCCTTTTATGCTTGTGGTTGGTCCCTCAATCAAAACTCTTCCCCAGCTGCAAATGGTTGTTTCTCTTTCCCCCTTCCTGCTCAGGTTTTTCATGTTTCTTCTGAGATTTTTTTTCCTTCTTTGCTTGCCTTTCAATGTCTGAATTTTTTAACCTGGAGTTTACATTTGCTCCAAATTCTGGTTCCATGGCAGAAGCATGTGGAACAACAGCTCCTTCCCTCACCACCTGTGTGGTCAAAGGAAGAGTCACTAAGATGAGGAAGGCTTTAGATCCCCCTGAGGGATGCAGTCTGGAGGCCCTTTTGGCAGGCAGGAATATACTTTGAAGCATTCTGTAGTGCAGCCAATTACCATAATAATGGTTCCATTATGAACCAGAGTTCATAAACTCTCTGTAAACCTGTTTCTCAGCTCATGTTTCTTTGGTGCAAGAGCCATGTGTTGGCTGGACAGATGGGGGCTCTAAAGTTTTTAACAGGTTCTTTCATTTTTATTTGCTTATTGTCTGATCTTTTCCAGCTACAGCATTGTGCCCTGCAATTGCCATGTCTGCAGAGCATGGGGCACACTGGTGACTGCCCAACATTTCAGGGTCAGCTTAACTAGAAATTGAGATGTTGTTTGAAGGTTCCATTTCCTGCACTTTGGGGACCTAAATGTTCCCCCTTGGTATTAATTATATATTTCCCTCTTAGCTGCAAGGAAGTGCAAAGAAAAGTAACATCATGGTCCAGCATCAGTTGCTGCATGAGATGGAAAATTCAGCTCAGTGTCTTCTAACCCATGGCCTGGAGCAGCATATTTGGAGCTCACTGGGACTAGGGGCCCAACAAGTGGTGATGGATAGCAGAGCATTTGTTGTGTATGAAAACAGCATTGTTTCACACAGTGGGAAGTGGCACAGATCTGGGAAACTGCCCTTGTTAGATTGACTGAGTACAGTATTATTTTAGACCCCATCAGATAGCTACAAGAAGTTTAAAAACAATTAAGTTTCATGACATAGCTGGGTCTAGATGTGCAAGAAGATAAAATAACTTTCCCAAGACTACACAGAAGGAAGCTCAGAAGAACAGACAAGTCAGACTCACAGCTTTTTAACTGTCAAAGCTCTTTTTTTCCTCTAGATTTATAAAGGGGTACCACACCAACATTATGAACTTCTGCTTGGCTCTTGCTCTTGTGCCAGTTCAAGCTTGCAGTCAAGTGTCTAAAAGAAAGTCTCTGTGTGCTGCTCACATCTTTGGTACAATACCATCTTTATTTACAAATAGGAAAGCCTTAACCACTAAGTAAAAGGCAACTTTATTTTTAGGTTATGTTTTCACCCACAATCTGCAGAGTGATCTGTATGTATGACATTTGACTCTTTTCTAAATTTGTTTCATCTTGTTTTAATAGTGCAGCCTGGCAGTGGCAAGTCATGTGCCAGTAGCATCCAGGGTGAGGTAATTTCACTGTTGTACATCCAGCGTAAGTAGCTGGTTTGTGCTTGGAGCTAAGACTGGAACTAGATAATTTAAAAGATTCTGCTTGTGGATATTTTTAAAACAGCCTTTAAGCAATGTTACTGTGGTCATTTACTACTGTGGTCAGATTTCTCAAGGTGGCCAAAATTGAAGTGGACATTGAAGTTAATTTACACTTGCAGCAGCTCAGGCAAGAAAAAGACCTAATTGCCATTCTTGTAGCTGCAAGTTACAACTACAGACCTCATAGGAGACACTTCTTAAATGAATTATTTCCACTGGGGAGCTAACAGAGAATATCTCTGGCTTGACCACTAGTGATCAGAGGGTCATGAAAATGTTCCTGAGCTTTGAGGTTCATTTGGACATTATTGCCTTTTTAAGTAGCTCCTTGTACACACACAATCATGACAACTCTTAATGCAAGAATGTGAGAGCCCCTTCTGAGCATCTGAGCACAGAGAACCATTTAATACTGAGAGCTTTGTTCTTCACGTTAAATGCCTATTGACTCCTCTGGCCCAAAGAAATATTGATTTTTCTCTCACTTTCTTTCCAGGCTCTGCTTTCTTTCCTGGTCGCTGTGCTGAGGTCTTTGCCAAAGGTCAGAGCATTGGGAAACTTGGAGTGGTACACCCTGATGTTATCACCAAGTTTGAGCTCACCATGCCTTGCTCTGTCCTGGAGATCAATATTGAGCCCTTCGTGTGAAGACGTGACTTTTCTCTGCGACAGCCGCCCACTGTCACGTGCAGCACCCTCTCCTCTTTGTCTGCTCCCAGGGGACATCCTCCTACGCTTTTATGTTCCAATAAACCAGAAAAACAGACCCTGTCTCCCTGAGCAAATGTGTTGTGTGCAGTGCAATCTGGCTGGCTTCTGCAGGGAAGGAATGTGGGATCTCAGACGAGGCTGTGCCCTCAATGTTTTCAAAGGGCAGGGGGGAAGAAACAAGTTGGGTCAAAGCCCAGGGTTTTACAAGAGAAATGTAATGGCAGAGCACATGATTAGTTTTCAAAATCAGAAATGTTCCACAGACACAGCTTCATACTGTAACTGATTATGGCTGCATAACAGGAATCTCATTCTTTTCTTAGTGCATGAAATAAGATAATTGATTAGAGCAAATGTTGAGTGAATGTGAGCAGAACTAAGGAGTTGAGCTTTTATTCTATACGGTTGTCATGTGCTCATCAATGGCTGGGGGAGGAAAATAAACTTGTTTCATGAAAACCAGAGCTATTTTGTAAGCAAGATGTGTGTAATATCTGCTTCCCTGCTCCAGACATAACTGTTGGTCCTTTATCATTCTAAATTCAGAAAGGGGAGGGGGTGGAATTAAATATTTTTCATTGTTGATGTCAGCCTAGCGGTTTTTGAAGCTCCAAACCAAATGGGGAAGTGCATTTAAGAGCATATGCCAGTGGTGTTTTGCATGAGTAGCAGAAAACTATCAAAGCCTTTGTGTGCTTGAGGCTGGCATGTTTGTCTGCACAAGTGAGCGTGGGCCCGCTGCACTCCCAGCCCCACCAGGGCTTTCTGGACCCCAGCTGTGCTGCAGGACCATGCAGCTTTGGGCAGGGTTACTTTTCTGGCAGTTCTGCCCCTGCCAGTACATGAGAACCTCTCATGGGTCAGGCTTTTCCTTCTAGGTGGCTTTCTGGCAGCAGTTGTGTTGCAGCTCCGTGCATTGTGCCTCTGCTCTCTCTGAAACTGAGAAGCTCCATCCAGCACAGTGATGGCTATTCCTTCCTTTCTGCAGGAATGTCACCAAGTGGGTGGCCAGCTCAGTACACTGAAGCAGCTTTGACTGGCAGCCTTGTGGAGCTGGCTGTCCCTCCTTTGCAATACTATAACCATTGCTAATGCTGCAGGCCAACAAGAGCCAGGATTTTGTGTTAGGCCGATGCACTGTGGCTCCTTTCTGCTGTGAGAGCCAGGAGGGGCTGTCCAAGAGTGGACATCTGGGAAGGGTGTCACAATGACTGCCCCCTAAGCAGGGATGTGCAGTGTGAGGTAAGCCTGTGTGAGCTGCACAGACCCCTATCACTGGGCCCACGAGGGCTTTTCAATGGCAGCCCCATCAATAATCTCAACAGGTGGGAAGGCAACAGGCAAGGCTTTTTGGTGCAAGTGATAATCCAGTATGAAATATGCACTACAGTTACCCATCTGGAAACCCTACAGTTCCCCTCAGATGGAAGTGTAGATTTTAATTATCTCTGCATGACAGACGTGAAATGAGAACACAGCTCTCGCCATACGTTGCACCGCTGACTCCAGTGCCCACGGAGAGTGAGAAAACTGCAGCTCACATTTTAAACCTCCCAGGGGATTAGGCAGCTTGGCATTTGCAGGATGTCTCTCTCCATGATGCCTACACAACTGTAAGCAGGCAGGCTCTCAGTGTGGGAAGCAATGTGCAAGGCAGATGGAAAGCATTAACCCCCCCTTGTTTATTGGTGTGTCATGCACGGGGATTAGGACGACAATGAGGCAGATTTGCATTGCAGCAGAGCGCAGGCATATTTGCGTGCACTAAATATATTTCTCTACACAAGATTTTCTGACTCTTTGGGTGTCCCAATTCTCCTGTGAATTTAGTTGTCCTTTGAGTGTAAAGACTAGCTTAAGCTGGGACTAAGGGCTTGAGCTGCAGTGGCATGTGTTGTGAGGCTTTTAGGGATCACTTCTTTTTCATACCATTTGCCCGTGCATAGGCAGCTAAATGCTCCAAAACCTCGAGCTTTGTCCCAGGTAAGCACCATTACTTGCTAAAAGTAGAGGATGAGAATTGAGAGAAAGGTTAAAAAGCCTCTTCAGAGTCCCTGACCCCTCCAGTTAACTATGGTGCCAGCAGCCTTGCAATGAAATTCAAGCTCTGCTGTAGTGCTGAGCTCAGGATTAACTGTGATTCCTGATGAGTGGGACACTTCATATAAGTCTGGTGTATTTATTGCAAGGCTTTGTCTTTCATAGCTCCAAAGCAATTATCTGGTATTTACAGCCTGCTCATAGCTGGGTGCAGTACTGGAGGTAGTTATTACACAGCTTCATGCTGGAGCCAGCCACTGAGCGCTGAAATTTTTGCCCTTTGCTGTAGCCATGAGCTCTGGCAAAGGAAACCTTTGCTGCTGGTGGGGGCTTCTGAGCAGTTTTTAAACATCTTTTGAACTTGGGTTTTCTTTTTAAACAAGAGTTTGAAGTGGGATTTTCAACTACTGTTCCTCAATTATGGATTACTCTTGGTCTGCTCCTGCTCCCTGTGGGTACTGGGTCATTGCTGGGGATCTGAACACAAGCAGGAAATGTTGGGGAGCTGGTGACAGAGAGATCAGAGCTGGTTTACTGTGATGTCTGAGTGATTGCTGGGTTCCATTCTGCTGGACACATGCTCTGAGCTCTGGGTTTGTCCTTGCTGTGCTTTGGTGGTGATTTTGCAAAGAGCAAAGCCCTGAGGCAGCCTGGCTGCAGCTCCCAGGCCCTGCTGCCTGCAGGTTACCCTTGCTATTGCACAAGGGTGTTTATGTAAAGGTGATGCCTGGGACTGTTTCCATCTCCAGGCTGGCACTGTGCTCGCTTGAAATTTAAATCAGCCTTGGTTTGGCAGGTGAGAATGGAACAGCCTGGGCAAAAGTGCTGCCAGGAGGCTGCCAGGGGATCATGGCCTGGCACAGGTGACACCTCTGACCGCCCAGTGACCTTGAAATCGAGCTGCTGCCAGGGCAGGGTGGCAGCAGGGTGACAGTGGGCAGGTGGGAAGTCAGTGAGACAGCAGGGAAGCTCTGACAGCAGCAGGGAGCAAGGGAGAGCCTTGCTTTACTCATGGCTCAGCAAATGTGCAAGATCCCAGCCACACTTCCACCCTGTTCAGAGATATACCTGTGTTTTCCAACTTCTCCTTGTAGCACAGTTGAGAAGGGTCAAAAGTGAAACTAAGACTGTTTTCTTCCGTTCCCTGAATTACATCAACTACATCCAGAAAGTCATGAGCTTGCTTGTGATTTTGCATAGGAACTGGATGATTGGGAGACTGGGGTCATGACAAAGTTACTGCTGGAAAATTAAAGCAGGCAAATTCAGTGCTTGCTGCCTTGGCTCTTAATCCCTGCCAAAAGGTGCAATATCCATTTGACTTCTGACAGAGCAGCTGGTTCTGCACTGGGCGCCAGCACACAGAGATGCCCCAGAGAGGGATAAGCCTGGGTCATCACCAGTGCCCAGAAAGCCATTTGCAAAGTGAGCTGGTCAGGAGAAGGCAGCCTCCAGGCAGGACAGAGGGCTAAGCTATGGATGAGATGCCTGCTACATCCCTCCTGAGACGTAACAAAGGCAGCTGAGATTGCCTTGCATCAGCCCTCCAGCTGTAGGCAGGCACGGGAGGGAGAGCTGCAGCACTGGAGCAGAGCAGCACAGACAGTACTGAGAACACAACAGCCCAGGCTGGTACTCTGCAAGTCACCTCCCACTCCATTCACACCAAAAGCAGTGTTTTACTCTAAAGCACAAGTGTGCCTACTCAAGAGGATTCAGCTGTTGCCTTTGTCTTACAAAGTAAAGAACATGGCCAGCAAACCCCTCACATAACCTCATTCTCTCCCACCACCCTGGAAATGCAGAGGCATCTGCACTGCAGGGATGAAGAGCATTTCCAAAGACAGCAGACATGGATTTGCAATGAGGAGCTGGTGCTTCAGGTTATGAAATCCAGAAAGGGTGATGTGTCTGACTTGCCTCTCCCAGCCTGGTCCTGCAGGAGTGGCTGTGGTCCCGTGAGCATCCCTGGAGCACAGCACCAGCACAGAGCCCAGCTGAACCCGGGATGCTGCAGCAACTGGGCTTATCCTGATAGCTGTGGGCACTTGCAGTGACACCACCTCCAGGCAGGATGTGATCCTGAGAGGAAGAGGATGAGGCCCTATCTGGTTTCAAATACACTTTTTGACCACAAAACCTTGTTAGGCTCCTCAACTAATGCAAAATATTCAGCAGTTCATGGGCTGTCATGCTATCACTGCACATGTTAAATTGGCTTCCAGTTAACTATTCAGTCTATTAGAAGCAGATATTGTAGGTGAAGGAGATTCCAGTGCCCAAAAGTCCCCCAGCACTAATTACATGCAACTCACGCATTTACATTTGCACATGTTGTAAGAAATAGCCATTAGTTGACCAGTAATCTCTTTTTAAAATGCTTTTTAAAAAGCAGGATCCTTCTGGAGCAGCCAAAGCATGGAGCTAGACTGAGCAGAGACAAGAAGGACAGCTTGGGAAGAGAGGTGGGTGCTTGCACTTGGGAAGCTCTTTTAGCTGGGACTCATTGCCTTTACATCAGCCATTTACAAGTATCAATAGAGGATGCAAAACAAACAGACAAACAACAAACTCTGCAAAATAGGTTTATTTTAAAATTTGAACCAAATAGAGTTTGCATTTATTGCATGAATCACATGCAGGTGAATACTATAAAAATACCTGTGCAGCATTTATATATAATTTATAAAATCTTCATAGCATAAAATAGCTGTGAATCAGAACAGAAATTTTACACATAAAGCTGCATGAATGTCCCTGTAACAATGTGCCTTTCTTGGGAGTAATTCCAATCCCCAGCTTAAATGCACATCTTGCTGCCAAGTTTTTTCCCAGTTTTGTGATGTGGCCCCTCTGCAGGGCTCCAGTTGTGCACTGCACCTGTGTGTCATGCAGCTCTCTTAGCACAAGGTATTTAAAGGTATTTTAAACCTGATGGCAGAATTTCTGTGGTGTATGGGAGGGAGAGAGGCTGAGCATGGAACCCCATGGCTGTGGTGGCCCCTGTCCAGCCCTCACCCAGGGGCAGGTGTGAGTGGCCATGTGCCCTGCTGAAAGGCTCACTGGAGCTGTTTGCATGCACGTGTAAAGTCCTCACAACCTGAGAAAATCTAAACTTGTTACAGTTTCTGCCTGCATTTCTTCTGGAGAATGGCAACCTGGGTTTAGAGTGGTGCAGCTTTTTCACCTCGCACTCCTCAGACATCTCCCAGCTATTCCAGTTTTGGAATTGGTTATGTTAATCCAGGCAGTCAATGGACGGCAAAGCACCCCTTTTACATTCTTCAGGTTCATTTTTCTTGCAGCCAGGAAGACAAGTGGACATGGGTGGAAAGCTGGCTCTCACTGTACATTCTGCCAGGCAAGGCACAGGGGCCATGCTTGAAGCTCTGCAGCAATAGCACTGTACATGTTCCTAGCCAAGCAGACCACGTTCACTGCTGTATTTCTCAACAGCTCATTGGTCCAACAGCTGAAATATATTGTTTTAAATAAGCAGCCTGAGATATAGGGATGCCCTTCCTATGGACACACCTCCCTGCTATTCTGCAAGCGTACACAAAGTGTTGCAGGATGCATGGAAGACCAACTGTGGTGCTGTGCAGCAGCAGAAAATGATGGCATCTGTAATTTTCACACGCTGTAGTCCCAGAGTCACTGCTCAGCTCCTTCCACAACGCAGTTTAGGGACTCTACTTGTCACCCCTGAAAGACAGGAAGGACTTTTTCCTTTCTTCTAGCTCAGTGCTGTGCTAATAACTCTGCTCAGTTTGTAGGCAAAGGATGTTTTAGTGGAGGCTTTCTTATTAATATCCAAGGAAATTTGTTGCAAATCACATTAACATTTTGTATTTGTTTTTCCTTCTCTTTTATGTTTTGGGTTTGATTTTTTAGTTTAGATTTTAATAATGAGTAAAACCTTCCACACAGAACTAGCCAGGTCTGGCAGTACCATCAGAAGACACTGTGAGCTCTGCCCGATGATGGCATTTTGATTTTGGCTGGTCACATCTCCCCCCACCCCACCAGCCACTTTTTCCCTGCTGTCCCAAACCTGAGCCCTGCCTTGGCTTGCTCTACTGCTTCAGGAGCAGCCCCACAGCTAGGCAGGCAGAGGCACAGCCCTGCTCCCCAGCAACCCCAACCCCACAGCAAAGCAGCCTTTGCTACTGCTCTGGCAGGGATTCTGGCTGTGTGCTTGTCACATTTAGCTGCCTGGCCAAAGGGTGTCTAATTATGGGACAGTGGGGTCAGTGATTTCTAACCCAAAGTTATCTGTGCACAGCAATTCCCATAAGTCAGATTTTTTAGGCCAGTTGCTTTGTGTTTGTGTGGCAAGGGCATGGTGGTGGCTATAAGGGTGACTTCTCCCAGAGGGTACCAGAAGCTTCCCCTGTGTCCAACAGAACCAATGCCAGCTGGCTTCCAGACAGATCCACTGCTGGCCAAGGCTGAGCCCATCAGGGACAGCAGCAGCACCTCTGGGATGACAGAGTTAAGAAGGGAGGAAAAACCTGCACAACCGCAGGCAGACAGAGAAGTGAAGACATGGGAGAGGAACAACTCTGCAGACATCAAGATCACAGAAGGAAGAGAAACAGGTGCTCTGGGTGCCAGAGCAGAGACTCCCCTGCAGCCCATGGAGGTCCATGGGGAGCAGAGATCCACCTGCAATCAGTGGAGGACCCCCCACTGAAGCAGGGTGATGCCCTAAGAAAGGTTGAAATAGGCTCCTGGCAGGACTTTTGATCCCTCAGGGGACCCATGCTGGATGAAGTGCAGCCCATGGAAAAATTCACATTGGAGATGTTTTTGGAGAGCTGTCTTCTGTGGGAAGGACCCCATGCTGGAGCAGGGGAGGAGTGTGAGGAGTTCTGCCCCTGAGGAGGAAGGAGCAGCAGCAGCAACATGTGATGAACTCGCTGTAACCTCCACTCCCATCCCCCTGTGATGGTGGGTAGGAGGAACTAGAGATGTCAGGAGGGAAGTTGAGCCTAGAAAGAAGGGAGGGGTAGGTGAAAGGTGGTTGTAAATGTTCGGTTTTATTTCTTATTATCCTGCTCTTATTATCTATTAGTTTGGTAATAAATTAAACTTACTTCCCCAAGTCGATTCTGTTTTGCCTGTGACAGTAAAACTGCTGAGTGATCTCTCCCTGCCCTTGTCTTGAGCCATGATCCTCTCATTATATTCTCTCCCTGGAGAGAGAGGAGTGACAGAGCAGCTTTGGTGAGCCCCTGGCATGCAGCCAGAGCCAAACCCACCACACCAGTGCAGAAAGGCACAAAAACACTTTTTGGTCGAGTCAGCAGCCTGGAGTGTCCTGTCCCCAGAGCGTGGTGCTGCAGGGGGCTCAGTGAGGAGCAGCTGCGCTCACATCAGCCCCAGCAGCTGGTGCAGCAGCGGCACGAGCACGGTGGCCGTGAAGCCAACGCAGGAGTACGTCACAAACTTGTAGGGCACCTCAACCTCCAGGCGTCTCCGGGCCTGCAGGTCACCCCTGGGGAACTGGTAGCGATGGCCCAGCACGGCCAGCACCGCGCTCTTCGTGAGCCAGCGGGCCAGCAGCACAACCAAGATCCCTGTGAAGAACCTGGCCAGCACAAACACCACTGCACTGCTGGCCAGAGGAAGCCCAGGCTGAGCACTCGTGCCAGTGTGGGCTGGAGCAGCGTACTGGTTGTTTAACCAAAATCCCACAGTTGCTCCAGCTGCTGCTCCTAAGATGGTAGTGGTGTCTCCCCTGGTAGGGCTGTAATAGTCTAGTTTGGGGTAGTTGTAGCATAAGAAAAGAGGCACAACTATGGAAACCAATGGGCAGAAGGGGCTGGTCAACAGCAAGTGATCTATTGTGTCCCACGCAGGATACAAGAGCACGAGCAGCATGGCCGAAATCAGTGCTCCTCCAATCACATCCTGTAAAGAAATCACATTGAAAAGCCTTTGTGAGACCTGGAAGGCAAACCAGGTGTTTGAGTGATGATAAAAGACCAGTATCTGCATTGGTGGGGCCCAGCAGTGGAGGAACACCCAGAATCCAGTGATGGCACTATCCACGTGCAGGGAAAACCTGAAGCACAGGCTAAACAAAGCATGACAATCCACAAACCCAACCTCAGCTTATGCATATGCATGTGTCTGTGGACACACATCCTCCTCCTCAACTGCTCCCATGTTTTGAGGGCATTCTCCATCTACAACCTTGGAAAAGGCACGTGCACAACTCCATCTCATGGACAGCATTGCAGAGACCTGCCCTCACACAAACCCTCTGCCTCCTGGTAACCCTGCAAGCAATTTCATCCCATCAGTCTGATTATACCTTGCTTGCTTTGCATGAAGGGGGAGATGCTGTCCTTTGTCAGAGACAGGCTCTCATCCCAGAAACACAAGCTCCAGGGATGGAAAGTGCAGAGCTGTGGGACGTGGTGCGTGTGCCATGGTTTCTGCCAGCAGTGGGAGGGAGGCACCTCCAGGCAGGGATACTGCAAGGAGAAATTCATTGCCCAAGTCTCTGAAATCTGGCTTTCAGTACACTGCCTCAAGCAAGCATATAGTTAAACCCTAATTTATTAACAGAGGCAAAAAAGGTGTTTTGAGAACTTGATTGTTGTCAGCCACGAAGCTGAGACAGGAGGCAGCCCCTAACAAAAGCCCTGTGTATAGGAGCAGCCAGGTAAAAAGCAATAAAACAAGTCTCCCTGTGCCACCCTTCCAGTGTCACATAGAGGCAGCAGTGTTAGTACAGCCACAAAAACCTCTGCAAAAGCTGAAGTTAGGCACAGACAGAAATGTCCTCTTCTAAGATTGTATCTTCTTCATGAGTCATGACAGCTGACTACTACCATGCTTGGTCACAGTCTAAAAATTATTTATGGGAGCTTCACTTCAAGTTAGGCAGGAATGAGGGGACTTCTTCACAACAGAAATATTTAATGACACTCTGGTAAATTCATTACTCCTGTAGGGCTGAACTTCAGCTGTTTACAACTTCCATTAGATTCACAGCACATTTGGTTTTAAACAACTCCTACAGCAATTTTGCATATCCTTAATACAAATTTCCATTTATTCCCTCATCCAAAACATGAGGCTAGCCATGGAAACACACAAACCTGATCACAGATATCTAGTATGTAAAATACCATTATATTATATAGCTTTGCTTCACAGTAATTCATGTTTTGATGTAAATTCTTAGATGATACCTTTTATATGTAAAGCGTATTTTGGCCCAACACGAAGTAACTGCCTCAATACAAAAGAGCTGGGGGCTGCTCCCAGCACTGATGTTCAGAAATCCCATCCCCACTCTGTACATCAATTTCCCACACAGATGTTTGTCCACCTCATGTTAAAAGAAAAAGTCCTCACTACCACTCTATAGGTGATCAAGGAGAAACACAAAAGCTGTTCACATGTTTTTCTGTTCCAATCAAAGAAATGTAACCAAACATTAACATTTTCTCACAAGAGCTTTGCTCAGATGTACCCACCTGGCTCCAGCAGTTCCCAACCCAATTGCAAACAGTCCCTATTTACATACCTGATTAAAGTTTTCTGCATTTTGTTATCCTCCCTTTCAGCCCCAGTACAGTAATGTGGCTCTTGGAAGTTTCAAACAGGACCCAGGCAATCAGCTCTGACCAGTGGCATTGTACCCATGGTCTCCAAACTGGGTGCACAAAGCAACCCATGGGGCTGGGGGGAGAACATACTTTTTGCATTGCTCTTAAGTAAAATAAAATATGCATTTTTAAGAAGTCATTATTATTATAATAATGACTTATTTCATCAGCTTATTTCATAATTACATTTGTTAATTTGATGTGTTTTATAATGCATGTATCAGTACAGTAGCACATGTATATAATTTGTAAGTAAATAAATTGTTTACATATATATGTATCAGTACAGTAGTAAATGTACACAATTTGTAAGTAAATTTGTAAGTGTGTGTATATATATATATATATATATATATATATATATATATATATATATATATATATATATATATATATATATATATATATATATATATATATATATATATATATATATATATATATATATATATATATATATATATATATATAGGAAGCCAGTGGTTTATTCTGTTTTCCCCCCATCCACCAATATCTGGGCTTTTCATTTTGGAAACTCCTCACTGGAAGTTGCTGGAGACTCAGGAGATGCCTGCCTGTCTGTGGCAGTCCCTTCATTCCCGGTGTGCATGGGCAGGTTTGATGTTTTGAACACCCAGAGGAGGTGGGCAAGATCCATACCAACACCTACATTCAGCAATGCAGAATTAATGATGTCTCCCCTTGCCTTTACAGCCAAAGACAAGATGGGAAGAGGAGGGACGGCTCCGATTTCTGCGAGAACTCTGCAGACCCTCCCTGCCGTGCCCCCGGAGCAGGAGCTGATTTTTTCCCGGGGGTGGAGCTGCTGTTAGCACACCCAGGAAGCACATTCCTGCCCGTCTGCCTGTGTAAACAGATTAGCCTCTCGCCAAGCCCGCAATTATAAAGGAATTTTTAAATAAGGGCAGGCACGGATTTTGCTCAAGGTGCAGAACTACCTGCAGAATTTAAAACCTGCGGTTGCTGGGAGGTTCATCCATCCTGCTGGGATGCTCCAGCTGCTTTGGCACAGACGAGTCATCCCCAGGCTCCATTTGCCTCCCCTGAAGCCCCTCTGCTGGCATGCAGCTCAGCCCTGCTCCCACACAGCCCCAAACATCTGCCCTGCTTCTCTGCTATTGCCAATCCGAGCAGAAAGAACAATTTTCCTGTTCTATTTGGTACAGGGTCACTTACTGCCTGCATCCCCTTACATTTACTGAGACACCACTCAGGCTCCTCAACTCCACTCCTAAGGACTGTGCTGCACAGTGTGTGAAGTACTGGGACTATGTTGGGTGTTTATCACCTTTAAAATACCTAAGGTAAATTCAGGATTATTGGTAGTATGAAAAAACCTGAAATACAGCCCAGCATAGGGGCAGGGGGGAGCTTCAGAACACACACCCCCACCTCCCCCTATGGGAAGTGTAATCAGAAATAAATGCATCAGCACTAAATGGGTATATCTCGGGGAGGGGGGACCTTCAGGGTTTTTGGGTTATAAAAAGTGATGGTTAGCACAGGACATTATTGTTTGTAACTCAAGGCAGTTGCAGTGCCAGTGAGGTTCTCCCCACATCAGCTGTGGCTCTGGAGGGAATGGCTCATATCATCTCCAATTGCTTCTTGTTTCTCAAAATTAAGCTCTAAAACCTTACAGATTCACTGCTTCAAAGTGTGTCCAAACTTTTTTTTTTTTTACTTTGCCTTTTCCAGGTAACTCCAGATCCCCTCTGTACCAGGTCCTCAGACTCCATCATTTGAGACCTACAAGAGAGAACTCTGCATTTCCCCTGTTTTTCCACACACAGGGACACACTGATGTTGAGGTGCTGGAGATGGGTGGTTGTAACTCAATTGCCTGTCAGCAGTCTGAGTGCATTGCTGCCACCCCATCCTCTGGCTGAGTGATGCTCTCCTGGTAACAGCCCAGGCCAGGGGTGTTTGTTCCCTTTTTCCTGGGCATGGTATTCATTCTGGCACAGCTGGAAGGATGCAGATGGCTCCCATACCAGCTGCCTCTCCAGGAGGTCTTTAATGGTAATATCTCTTCTAGTGACATCACTGTTCTTTCTGATACCACTCCTCATTCAAAAGCAAGGCCAGCAGTGCTAGAATACAAATAGATTTGTAGAGCTGAGACTACAGAAGGTGAGACTCTGCACTGGAGCTGCAGGAAAGCACAATGCAACTGCCCTTGTCACTCCTCCTCTGGTTCCTCAAACAGGAAAAAATCAGTTACACCAATCCATGGAGATTTGTTAGCCATTCCTTTGCTTCACTAAAATGCTATGACCACTTAATACATTTTTTCATCCTTTCTGTTAAGGCCTCAGTTAAAACCCCAGAGGCTCTTTCAGCTGATGGCTTGGCACTGCTGTGCCTCAGCCTGGTGATGTGACAGCTCAGGGCAGGAGCTGTCCCACCAAGGGACACAAACAGCTCTGAACTTCTTCCCCAAAGAGCCATCACTGCAGGTGGCACAGCAGAGCCAGTCCCTGAGGTGACAACCTGCTGCAAAGAGGGGCTGTGTGTGACCACTGGGCCTTTCCCAGCCCCATCCCCACCACAGCTCACACAGGATAAAGACCCTAGCCAAGCACGTTTGCCCTTTTGGAAGGCAGCATTGCTCACACTTCAGCTAAGAAGCTTTTTTTAAAATTTTATTTTACAGCCCTTTTCTATCATGTCAAAAGCACAAAGGACTTTTTCTTCTTTACCCTAAAATCCATCTAAATTTAGAGGGGTCTTTCATTATGATGGGCCAGCAAGAGAAGTATGCAAAGAATTTTTACTGATTGACTTGAGGTCAGTAGCCCAGAAAGGGTGTCTGCAGCCTCCATGTAAGATATTGTTTTGATCCACTGGGCCTGAAAGGGAATGTCAAGCTATATTTTATAGCTAACCTTAATCTCATGAGGGCTCCTTTTCTTACAGCCATCAAGTCTCATTATAAACATAATTATTACTTAGTAAAAAAGATTCAATTATTTATGCATATGCAACCAACAACATATCAAACTCCTGTGAGGAAACAGCCTGAAGTTTTTATCCATGTTTGGGAAGCTGGACCGCCCCTCTGTCCACTGTGTATAACAGATCAATAAAGTTTCCTCCTGTCAGGAATGAACCAGCTATCACAGGCACACTGAAATTAGCTCCTCCTAAAGCAGCGCCGATGTCTCTAAGCAACTATGCCCAACAAGTCTGTCATATAAAATCACAGCTATTTTATAATTATTTTCAGCCAAACTATTTGTGCATCTCAGTCCCTTGGGAAGCATTTCCTTCCAGCTGAAAAGAAGAAACCTGTCATTTCTGGGTGCCTGCCCGCGGCCAGGAGCCGTGCTGTGGCCGGCCCTCAGGGCAGCTCGCCGGCCACGCTTCGGCCGTGACTCACCGGGCCGCAATCCCTGCTGCCGGCACTCCCAGGCTGAGCCAGCCCCAGCTATTCTCGCTGAAAACAGCGATACTATTGCACAAAGGCCTTTGCTGAGGAGCAGCGTGGTTGCCCAAGAGCATTCCTCGCAATTAAACTTTCGAAATGGAGAGCTCCATTGAGGTGCCGGGCAGGGCTCACCCGGCTCGGCCCAGGCGCTGCAGCCTCCCCGCGCTGGAATCACCCCATGCGGACTCCAATTGCGATAGCCCGAGGGATTCCCGCAGCTCCCCTCGGTGCGCAGCCCCAAACCCAGCGGCACGGCTGTCTGTTCCTGTGCTGGCATGGCCACCAGCCTGGGGAACTGCAGGGAAGCAGAGCTGGAGGCACATCCTTACCAGGACTGTGTGCATCCCTGTGTAGAGCCTGCTCAGGCACACCAACGTCGAGAACACGAACGCTGCTGCGAGGCCGAGCTCAAATGGATACTGTGAAAAGTGGAAAAAATAATTAAATATATCATGAAACCAAGCAGCTGGACTGACATAAGGATCTTGTGCTGGGAAGGGGCTCCTGAGCTCTGCTTTCCCCAGGAGATGAATGTGACCTGAGACAAGGCCCCCTTAACCAACACTCAACCCTGCTGAAAGGTCATTTCATCTTCTGCAAGGTCTGGTCTCACAGAGGAGACATCTGGGTATAGATGGTATTTGCAGAATCATTCTCTACAGTATCTATCTGCAAACCCCATGTTAGTGTTAAAGAGCTTAAGGAAAAAGCCATGTTGTACACGGCATGGCTGAGGCAGCACTGCAGCCTGAGCTCAGCCAAGGGGACGGTGACAGCTGCAGAGTGTGACCAGGAGTGTGATCAATAGTCCTCGAGCAGCGGGCTGAGTGGGGAGAATCAATGTCTGGGCTGAAACCACAATCCAGCTATTAAAGCAGTCAGGACCACTCTTCCCTGTGACACTTAAAGGTTTAATTATCTTCTTATGAAGCTCATTTTGCCTAATACCCTCTCTGAGTAGCCTAAAAACATGGAAAAAACCATTTAAATAAATCAACATTAAAAATTTTTTAAGAGCTCCATTTGGTAAAGAATAATCTTAACATATTAGACCTTAATTCACTCATTCAAACCCTGAAACTGAGTGGGCTGCTGGACTCCTTTCAGTCCATAAGGGAGATTTTTCTTTAAAGAGTAAACCAATTCAAAATATAAAAAAATGCAATTAATTCATCCAATTTGACACAAAGTCTCTATCTTCTGCCTGAGGCTCATGACTGACCAGGGTGGCCGCAGGTCAGCACAAAAATGCCTCTGTGGAAATTCTAAGCATAACAGCTCTCTTCTGACCCTTTCCTCTGGCATATTCCAGCCTGCTGAATAAAGAGCTCAGACCCAGCTGCAGATGTCACTCCCAGTTCATAAAACACTATTTTTCCTCATGTCTCTAAGCCTTTGGAGCATTTGCACCCACTTGACTCCTCCCTCAGCAGGCAGCCTTCAAGCTAGTCCAGATCAGTAATTGATGATTATTAGGGCATGTTGAGAAGATAGCAGCATAATGTACTGGGAGATTTTTCCATCTTAATAGAGGCAATTAAACCATTTAATTATTTGACAGCAGCTTTACAGTTTCATGGCAGTTTCCAGGAAGCATAAGACATCCTGTGAAGAGCTGCGTGTCCCTCTGGTCACTTGTGGATTGAGGAGGTGACGCTGACCAGGTCAACTTGGCAGCCCTGACACATGGGACGGATCTGGCTTCCAAATATATGACAATATATATGACAAATATTCCCTTTTATGTCTCCTTGTCCCCATGTCACTGTCAAGCAGCCCTGACCAATTACCACACATGGGTTTATCCTTTGAGAGAGCTGAGAAGCATTCTTAAATACAATGCAGCCAGGAAGTTATTATTGCTAGACTACAGGAAACACAGGCTTGGATTCATTAAATGGAATGAAAATAATCATCATGGAGAAATGAGCTTCCAGGAAATAAACATTTTAGGAAGATGATGAGGAAAAATGATGAGACTTCCTCAAGGAGCCTGCAGCTCCTACAGGGCAGTGAAGTTGCTGTTATTCCTCTGACAAGCATGTTGTGTTACTCCTCTTCCTAATCATGTTGTGTGCTGGTAGTCTAACACAGGCTGGAGCCAGGGGATTTCCAGAAATGCTTTTCCTTTCATACAGAAACCATGTGACACAGAGCTGCTTTGGTTTCCCTGGGAGCCAGCATGTCCCAGTGAGCAGCACTGACTTGATGGGCACGGGGTGAACACAAAATGCTGGCTGCCAGGCACCTTCCCTGCATGGTCACCCCACGTGCAAAAACACAGTGACCCCACCAAACTACAGCAGGGCCGTGCAGCCTGCCAGCAGCTCTGAGAGGAGTCCATGCACAAAAAAGGACACTTCCACTACATTTCTTTTTGTGTCTATTAGTGACCAGCTACAGGTAAGCACAGGGAAGAATACACATGTGTGAAAATAAATACAGAACTCCTCTGGAAGTAGCAACATCTTTGGATTTGCAAGCTTTATGTGGCTTGCTGGAAGCAAGTCTTTTCTTTTCTTAATGTATTTTCTTTTTCTTCTTCTGTTTTTTTCTTTTTGTCCCCCTACCTTGTACTGGTTCATGGTTGCAATGAAGAAGGAGAAGGAGATGGCTGTAGCTGCCATGGCGTGGGTGGATGGCATCCCATACTCTGCATTCGTCCTCATCTCCAGCTTCACCACAGGTGGTGACAGGGGCCGAGGCCACTTCAGGATGTCCTTGGAGACCTGGCCTATGTACATCACTATCTGGGGACAGCAAAGGCCACAGGCTGTCAGTCAGCACAGGCAATCCCCACGCAGCCCACCCAAGAACCACCTGTATTTCTGTGCTTTTTCCTGCAGAATCCAGCCCTCCAAGTGGAGAATTTATCCCCTGAATTATTAAAGGGGTTTCCATTAGCTCAGCCAGCGAAGGAAGTGGCGGTTTTGCTGCACTCTGTGGTAACCTGAGCAGGAGTGGGACCAAAAGGAGGGTTGGCGGATGAGATTCAACAATACAGGACACTGTGAGACAGACAGCTGGCTCCCACCCCATGCCAGAGAAGTTTAAGTTTCCTCCCTATCCCTTACAGCCCCTCCCCTGCAAAGAAAGCAGCCATAAGAGAAATTTTTCCACCCCACCTTCAAATCACAGCTGTGTCCAGCCCCAGCTCCCCCATTCCCAGCAGCTCCCAGTCACCCAGAGCTGCAGGAGCCCTGCTGGGACACAGCACCCCTGTGGTTATTAAATGACAGCCTCAGCATCCTCACAGAGGCAGCAGAGGGAAAACTGGACAGGCAACATGAGCTACCAGTTCTCCTGCCCAACTCCCAAGTAAAAGGCTTCTGTTCCCTGCTTGGGACACCAGAGGTTTAAGCAAGGGCTGCATTAATTCGCTCCAGAGCACAGCACCACAGTACTTTTAGGGGAAATGTCACATTCTAAGGTCAGCAAGGCAAGCAGAGGCAAGGGGCAATGCTGTCCAGCAGCCCTGAGAGGTGCTGCCCATCCAGCCATGGGCATCCTTGGCTCCTCAGCACCCTCTTCCCAAAGTCAGTAGGCTCTCAGCATCCACAGTGAGCACATCTGAGGAAAGTTAACCAGGCTGTCCCTGTAGGATGTATTTGCTTTCTGTTGTAGCCCTCCTCCCTTTACATAATGTAGCCACATATAGGCAGGGGAGACTTTTTAAAACAAAGCCAAGCAAACCTTTTTTCATTTTTTTTTTTTTCTTAGTACAAAAATCAGGTTAACTACCATGAAAGCTCAGTTGCTGTGTGAGACAGCTCACTCTTCTGCTTCTCATGCTTCCACCAGCAAAGGAGGGGGCTTAAAATAACATCCTTCCCTTGCTACTGGCGTTGGCCATATGCTGGAACAGCAACACAATCACCCACTGCCACATTTGTCACCAGGCACATTGCATCCCTCTCTCTCCCATCAGCCATTTAAAAAATGGTTTCACATTAAAAGAAAGATGACAGGATTCAGGATTCACAAGTCAGGACCAGGAAAAAGCCAGTCATTCCTTCGTCCTTCTCTCTGCAGCACAGACACGCCAGAGAGTGCTGGACTTACAGCCAGCACCAGGGCCTGGAAAAGTGACTGCTGGTGCCTTTGCATCCTTTATCCCTCATCATGTGAATCACATCACTGCCTCATTATCAGCAGGTGGGACACACCTGGCTGCTCCTGTGGACACACACAGCACAGGGAAGGCAGTGAATACCCTGCCCCACACTGTGCACAGTAAACAAAGGCTCAAGGAACAAACATCTTTTAAAAACCTACTGTGTGGGTTTATTTAGTTAATGCCTTCAGTTTCCAAATGGATGCAGGCACATGTTTGGAAGTTAATTAAATTCCAAGGTTGAAAGAAAAATTGCTCTCTCGGGCAGAACATAAAACATTGAGGCTGCCATTTGTGATACCATCTGAGAGGCAAGGTAGGATGAGCCAGTTTATCAGCACTCTATAATAATGACTTCCACTTGTGGAAGTATTATTAGCACTAGAACATAAGAGCATTGCAGAAAAGGAAATGAGTCATCTCAAAAATGAAGGCTATGCTAGGACTCCTGTGATGGTGAAAAACAGACTGAATGTTGGAGGTGGGATGGGTAAGTGAAAATATCAGGCATCCTCACAGCACCCTCCCCTTCCTGGCATCCTGAATTAAAGTCTGGCCCTTCTACTTTTTGGAAACAAATTGTATAGGCAGTAAGGAGCGGTGAGACGACTTTCATAGAACATGCAGGGGACTCCAGAATATGCCCAGACTAAGCACTGATCTTTGAAGAACCAGACCTTTGCCTTTAGCTCATTTGGGTACTATGCACATGACTTTACAACACTATCCTGAATTATGGCACTTGTGGGTGGGGTAAAACACCCCCCAGCAGCTGAACTGGCAGGCTGCCCGAGAGAATGAGCGGCAGGTGCACATTGCTAAAGGCCACCCTGCACAGGTGGGGCTGTGTCACCTGCACCCCACGGGCTGCAGGGGCTGGGGGGCACAGCTCTGTGCAGGCTTTGTGCAGGCTTGCAGGGGCACAGCGCTGTCCAGGCTCTGCCCAGGGTCTTTGCCCACAGCACAGCAAAGCAAAGAGTGCTCCTGGCAGAGCTGCCTGCCCTGGGCAGTGGGTGCCCTCCCTGGGGACAGCCCTGTGCAAGAGTGGCACTAGTGGGTCCCAGTGGGCAGTGCCCACCCCTGCCCTTCTCTCATGCACATCCATGTTTTCCCAATGCAGTGGAAATGGCTCTGAACTCCACCGGGTTAAATTCTTGCAACAAATTTAAGCAGCAATAAAAACAAGCAAACAACCAAAAAAACCCCCAAAACTGTAAGCAACTTAAACCCAAGACCTTGCTCAGACTCTGGTGCCCACCACTACAGCTGGGCTGGCCTGCGCTAAGGGCAATAGCAACCCTTTACAGCAAGCCAGGACTCCAGGTGAAGCAAAGGCAAGGCTTTATTGCCACTTTGGGTGAAGAGCATTACATTTTACTACACAAAGGCAATTGGCAGTTGCTATAGCAGCAAGACAGCCTCTGTAGTCTTTTTCAGAGAGCTTCCTCTTCATTTGCTCTGAGTCATATATATGGTCTATCTCCAAAAATACTTCTTCACCTGATCCTTTGCATCAGGATAAACAAGACAAACCTATCTTTGTACTTTAACAGATTTTGCTTTAGTGAACAGCTGCAGAACCAAATTTGAGGCATTAGCATCCACACAGGTGTGAATACCTCTTCATTTGTTCTAACATCTGCAGGAGATCTCTCTGGGGTGTGAGGCTGCTCTCCTGAGCATTTGAGTGCCATGAAGTGCCCTGTTTCCCTGACATTCCTATGCCTCTGGTGTGTAAGTCAACCATGCAAGAGGAGGTTTTTTTTCACCTGCAGGTGTTGTCTGGCATTTGCAATGGTTTCCCCTCACTCCTCACATGCATCACTCCCATGACAGGACGCAAAAGCTCTGGAGGCAGATTTACCACCACAGTGCAGACTCACAGTGCAGGCAGACACAACTAAGCCAGTTCCCTGTGCAGAGGTGTGGCAGCACTGCCACAGAGTGCAGTTCCCCCTGTGGAAAATTCCTATGGCAGCTGCCCGGACCCTGAGCCTGGCAAGATTGAGGAAACATGCTCAGTGCTGCAGGTGGGCTTTGTGTGACATCCTCCTTCATCCCTGCCCTGCTACAACCCCTGCACAGGATGGACACACTTGAGCCTCCCACTGGCATATGAAGGTCAGGAGGAGCAATTCTTTTTTTATTCTGTAATATTTCAGCTAACAGAAGAGAATCAGATCATATTTGTTTTCAGCTTCTGATTTTGCAGCTGTTCTTATCTTCATTATTGATCTGTTAAAAGGACAAGACAAAATTCTAGAGAAGACATATGGTCAAATAGCATTGGCAATTTCTTTCCTGAGACTCACAGTGTGGCAGCCTGACTTTGAATATGCTGGTTTAGCTCCAAAATAGAAACTCTATAACCTGGCCCTAGAAACCCTGATCTGCAATGGTATATGTCATCTTCCCAGAAAGGAAATTTACAGTGTGAAAATGATCTTACTTTGGGTTTCTTTCACAAGCACTGTGCTCTGATAGGAGTGACCAAGCATATTGAAGAAAAAAAAGAAAGATGCACTATTAATAAACATTTGCAGATTAGTCAAGCAGCAGTAAAGACTGCATGTGGTTGCTGAGGCAGGCGTGACTTTGATTTCCCATACAGAAATTAAGCCAAGCACCCAGCCTGCACTGTCCTGTTCTCAGCCTCCCCCTAGTGCAGTGACCAGATAAACACTGCAGCAGATTCTGGCTGTGACTGTGTCCCTCAGGCATCACTCGGTTCAGAGTGGAAGAGGAGCAGGGCAAGGAAAAGCTTGTCCTTGTGGAGGTGCTTCTCCTACCCCCAGTCAATGCCAAGAGCTAAGGCTTGGCTCCAGGAAAGCACACCATGGAAGTCACTGAGCAGCCCTGCTGGCCCCTTGCCCTGGCAGCAGCCCAGCTGGAGGAAGCCCTGCAGGGCAGAGGAGCCCCAGACAGCCCCAGTCTGGGGCCCTAAGCCACCCTCAGACTGTGACCTGCTCCCCAGCTCCTCCTGAAGCACCGGGCTGCTCCCCATGTGCCAACCCCAGCAGCAGGGATGGGACCCTCCTGGAGCCCCACACACCTTGCCAGAGGGCAGCTGGCTCTCCTGGAGCCCCACACACCTTGGCAGAGGGCAGCTGGCTCTCCTGGAGCCCCACACACCTTGGCAGAGGGCATCTGGCTCTCCTGGAGCTCCAGCACCTTGGCAGAGGGCAGCTGGCTCTCCTGGAGCCCCACACACCTTGAGAGAGGGCAGCTGGCTCTCCTAGAGCTCCAGCACCTTGGCAGAGGGCAGCTGGCTCTCCTGGAGCCCCACACACCCTGGCAGAGGGAAGCTGGCTCTCCTAGAGCTCCAGCACCTGCCATTTCCAGCATGGGTATTGCTTCCCAGAAAACTCATCAACCATTGAGCTGGCTGCACAGGAGCTTTGCATTTCCCAGGGGTTTGGCCAGGGCCCATGGGACATTCAAGGTCACGTTCTGCTGGTGGGATGCTCAAACCCTTGGGGTGTCCCAGCCACCATGGGAACAGCAAATCCAACAGACAGGTCTCCAGCCCACCAAGCAACACAGCATTCACAGCACAGGGGAGCCCAAGGCAGGGGAACAGGGAAGACACAGCATGGGCAGCTTCCTAAAAAGTTCTACATCTATATATATAAAAGGAAGGAGGACTTGGTCTTAATTCAGGCTCCAGAAACACAAAACCAGAACCAGATTAGCAGAATCCTGAACCTCCAGAAGCACAACCAGCCAACACCCTCACACATTCACTCTGTCTTTTAAAGAAGCCTTTAGATAAAATCTATAAGGTAGTTGACTGTCCTATAATGGGCTTAGAGAGGGAAATTTAGGTCCAGGCTCCTGGCAGCAGGGAAATGTACTGTCACATTGATCTGATTTGTCATCTGACATCTAAAACTGTAAACTGTTACACCTAGAAGTTCTATTGAAATACAAAAGGTTTCCAGTTGAAACTTCACCTTAAACGATTCAGAGCTTGTCTCAGTTATGAAAGCCTCATTGGCACTTTTTCTTCAAGGGTGGAGTACAGCTGCCAGCTCTTGCAAAATTCCCTTTCAATCAACACTTTATCAACTTGCACACACCATTTATTTTTGTATGCTGACATGTAGTTACTCATGTGCCTGAATACAGTTTTACATGTTCTTGTGCTGTGCAATATTTGGAGCTTGGCTTTCAAGCGACTGTGTTTGTCAGCAGCTCCAGGCTTGTTTCAGTGAAGTGTTGCAAAGGCACTAAAACTAACAAACATAAGAATTGTTAAACCCAAAGTTTGCTTCCAAGGGTGTTTTCAATCACTGCGCAGCAATATCAGTGGCATCACAATTGCAGGTGAACTCCTGCTGGTTAGGAAACTCCTGATTACCCTGAGAGGGAGTTCAGGGCTCATCACTGCTGAGTAACCAAGTGCTGACAGCCTTTAGAAAGCTATTCCTCAGAAAAGCAAGATGGAAAGCTGAACTGCTATGGATTCAGACCCAGGGCCTGCTCAGATTGCTGCAGATGTCCCACCCAGTGCTGCTCAGGGAGCCCCGAGGGGCACACGCAGCCTGGCATCACCAGACATCCAAACCCTGCCTCCCTTCAGAGGTGCCACCTCCCCTGAGTCAGCACTTATCACTGTCACATGCCAAAAGCTCCCACACCTGCCCCAACAAAGTCCTTGCTGGCCAGCTCATATTTACATTGCATAAATTAAAGTTTTATAGGCTATGAAGGGGTGTGGCCTGAGGAAAAAACACAGAAAAAGAGATTTCCAGGCATGCTGAAGAGCAAACTGAAACAGTAAGTATTTTTTTCAGGTCTCTGCCCTTGAAATTCCACACCAAAATAAAGATTTCAAACTTGAAGCAGTACAAAAAGTAAAAAACAAACAAACAGAAATAAAGTGAGCTTTCACTTCTTGAGCTGAGATGTGCAGTAAATTTAAAGTACATTTGGGGACTGTGTGAAGCTGCTTCTCATCTCTGCACTTCCTGGCTGAAATTGCAAGAGTCACAGGCATCAAAGCCTTGCCTGTGCAGTTTCAAGAGTGTTTACCTCAAATTGCTGGAGAAGAGAAGCAAAGACACCAGGGGACCTCCGTTACTGACTCAGCACCTTGCTCAGAGGTTTCATGCAGTTATTTCCTCCATCTGTTCACAAAGGTAAAGCCAAAGCCTGCATATATACCCTGAATCCTCAGAGGCAAGGCCCCATGGAAGCACAACATGCTGCTTTAGGCTGCCAAAGCATCTGGATGCAAAACCAGTCAGCATTTCCCATAGCCATCCACCTGAACAGAAAAGCACAAGCAGCTGGCTCTGGGGACCCAGGGCTGCAGAAGACATTTCTGGGTTCCAAGTCCACTCCTCTGCTGCTGCTGAAATAAACTCTTTATAATTTTTCTTTCTGCCCTTCACCCTTCTAGAGCTATTTCACAACCTTTGGCTTCAACTGAAATTATTTATGACTGCCCTATGCATGTTTCTTCTTGTGACTGTAGTTTTATTTTAAGAAGCTCCTTCCTTCCCATGGTTTTTGCAGCCAGCCCCATTCTCTCTCCAGCTTCATTTTGCTAGGGATTTATCTAAGCTTTCAGTCTCTGCTCAGAAAATAGTGTGTTCTTTAATCATCCCTGGCGCTGCTCCAATTTGAAATTATCTTTCTCAAAAGGGGGTGACTGGCTCTGCATAAACTATTACAGATAAGATGGCAGGAAGTCTTTGTAAACACCATTAATGCTGCTTTAATTTTTAAGGGAAGAAACTCCCATGATTCATCCTGACCAACATTGTCATTTCCCACTTGCAGCAGAAACTCACAGTTTAAGTGGGAAACAGCCCAAAAGTACCACCCTCAGCACCCCCATTCTCCAGAGCCACTTCTCCTGGCCAGTGGTGTCACCCTCTGTGTCACCATCATCCCTGCCAGCCATGTTCCCAGCATACCCCCGTGCTTTGTCCCAGGCTCTTGAAAAAGTCATTGCTGGTCCACTCTCTCTCCCTGCTGAGGAGCTTCACTAACAACTTCTCCTCATCCTCAGCAATCCCTTTAAAGGAGAACTACTCCTGCCTTTCCCTTGGGGCTCTCCTTTGTTACCAGCCCCTTTCCCCAGATGGATAAGAGCCTTCTGCAGGACATGCCTGGGTCCTGCAATTATCCCTCCATGCTCTTCCCAGCCCTCCACTCACAGCTGTTGTCAGAGACCGTCAGGCTGCCTGGATTTGTACTGTCATCTAGCACAGTTCTTAGCCACACATCATCATCATCATGCATTCAGAAACATTTCTTCAAAATTCCATCACCAAAAACCTCCAATTCAGTTAAAAGCACAGCTCTGTGCCACTGACACCTTGGTGTTTCCCTTGCAGCTCAGACAAATGTCACATCCATGACCAAGGCATCTGGGGCCAGCCTGGACAGGGCTTGGGGCAGCCTGGTCTGGTGGAAGGTGTCCCTGCCCACAGCAGGGGCATGGAAACAGGTGATTTTTAAGGTGCTTTCCAAGCCAAGCCATTGTATGATTTTATGACTGTTAGATCAGCAGCAGCACTGTGAGTGCCACTCCCTGCTCACCTGCAGAGATCCTTCCAGTGAACATGCCACAGCATTGACACATGGCCTGCAAGGACATTTTTAGCCATTTCACAGTTACATACAATTAATGTTTTAAAAATACAGATTGTTTTAAATGCACGGGCTTGCAACAGTTTCCCCTTTTCAGTATAAAGTGCAGCTTGACAACTCAGTAAGTGAAAAATAATATTAATTATCATAATATCAGATGCTTGAATACTCTAAGTCAGACTAGATCTGGCTAATACTCAGATGAACTCCTTGCAAGGAAAAGACAAAGCAAATCTATAGAAATGCATGTAAAGTACTCCAAAGGCTGATTTTTTTAGCAATATGCAAACCCAGAAGGCAGTGACTACCAATTTTCATCTTCTGTGGCACGTTTCCAGAAGCTGTAGGTGTACTCCTGGCCAAAACCCAGCTCTAGTTATGCTGTGTCCACCTACTTCTAAATTTCATCTGCAAGTTATTTTTCATGTTCTCTTTATAAAATGTACTGACTAAAGTTGTTGGCACAGAGCAACTGATGTATTCTGTCCAAGACCAGGTGTATTTGAAGTGTATGACTCAATTCAAGTTGTTTTTATTATTTCTTATTATATTATTTTGTCAAAAGACAAAATGTTATTAACCAGAATTTACTGGATCACAGAGAAGCTTCACGGTAAATAGATAAACTTGGATATCATACTTAAATTTTTACCAAGATTCAGTTTCTTAAGTCAGTGTAGATTGATAGTAAAAACCTTCAGGCTCTTGCACCTAGTAGGGGTGCTCCCTACCTCCCTTCTCTGTTCTAAAATGGTTTTATTTGGGCAGCAATATCTGATCAATACCAAGATGAGCAATGGCAGTGACAAAACAGCCAGTCCTGGCCTGAAGTACCTGGTTATCTCCTGTTTTTTCAGTGCTACAATGGAAATGCATTATTCTGGATGCCCCAAACCCATGCTGAAGCAATGCTGAAGTCAGTTAATTTGTGAATGCTCTCTATTAATAAAAATCAATGCTTTCAAGTCTTAGCCTTCAACAGACCATCTGATCTTTCCCCCCTTAAGTGACTGCAGAAACACCCTCCTTATTCCACTGCAGCCTGCATATCCCTTTACTACCAGGTTTATAGTAACTTCAATCAAGCCAGAACCATGTGAAATTACACAGAAAAAATGAGAATAAGAGAAAGATTTCCTAAAGTGATGAAAAGCAATCCTTGAAATACTATGATGCACTGGGAAGGAAGTGTTTTCCCAACTATTCTCTGCAAACTATATCAAAAGCAGCTCAGTCAGTGATTGGGCTGAAAAAAAAGGCAGAGATGAAGAAACCCTGAGTCAGATGATGCCTCTTCGCCTCCTCTCTCAGTATTGCAATGTCTTTTCTTCCTAAACATGAGCTGCACATGAATAGTGTTGGTGCTTCTTTGGTTTGAAGGGATTTTGCTCATTTGAAGGGTTGTTCTTGTTCTTAAATAGTAAATTGCCATGGATACAGAATTAAAGTTGAAATTAATCATAGAAATACTTACAGACCAAACAATTATCATTCTTCTAGACACAGAGTGATCTATATTCCAGTAGGTAAATGGAAGGAAAGTGATATAAAAAATCTCTTCACCCAAAGCAGCTGAAAACTTGAACAAGTAGTAGTAGAAGTAGTTCTTCACAATATACTTCTGTGTGCAACCCTGGAAATGAGAGAATGTTATTGTTTTAGTGAAGTAGAAAAATATAACAAACACTTAAAGTATTATACAGTTCCCAGTCCTTAAACCAAAGAGTTTGTTATAGGAAGTGTCAAGAAATGAAGTTCAATTTTTGTACTAGAATGAAGACTGTGGTGATAGCACAGCCACATTTCCTGCAGAGCAGAAATCCATTCAGACTGAGGCAGCAGTCACGAGGACAAAACCTTCCAAGAGATGGGATCAGCCTTTCCTCCAGGGTAATCAGGTGCATTTCATAAAAGGTATTGACATGCTAAGTTTGAAATTTCAACATCAGTAGACAAAGCCACCACTGCTTTCACTGGAAATGCATCTTGAGGTGAAAAACTTAAACTGCAATTACTGAACTACTTCATTTAAAGTTTGCCTCATAATAGTCTCTGCAATTTGCTGACAGGTGCTGCTGACAGCAGCCCTCAACACTGATTTTTTTTCAGGTGCCTCCAGCTCTGTGCTCCTGTGCAGGATCTCACAGGATCACCCCACACAGAGGTGCCACAGCTGGAAGATTCAGCTCCTGCCTGGGCCTGGGCTCAGCAAGCACAGCTGCAGAGCAGGGCCAGGGCAACACAAGGCTCTGAGTGGGCAGAGAAGAGAGCTGCACCTGCCACCACCAGATTTTCACTCCATTTTAAGTAACAACCTCAAGGGTGTCTTTTTAAGCATTACCAGTAGATACATTGCAAACAGCAACACTTTAGTGCTTCATTTATTAATTTTATTCTGCATGAAATTTCATTCGGTGTCTGGATTTGGTGGCTAGATTATTTCCTTAGATGTACCCCACCTAACATGTTTCTCTCTTCCAAAAGGTGACACCCAGCCCTGCAGAGCTGGGAAGCCACACAACAGCACACATTGCTCAGGCCATGACTTTGGCCACTTGTTGAAGGTTCGCTGCTGCTGCTGCTGCCATTTGGGACTAGGACACCACAAAGAAGCCTCACACTCTTAGCAGGAGCAACAGGTAAGTGAATCACATTTTGTAGGTACACCTGTCACTTCAGGAAATAAGGAGAGATATAGATAGATTAGATTAGATTAGATTAGATAGATGTTTTGATTCAGGGGAGGAGCTAAGGAGCCAATCTAGTCCCACTCAATCCTCCCCAAAAAATTAAAAATATGTACATTGGATATGCAAATACAAGATGAAAGAACTTCCTAAAGATGGAAACTGAGAAGGGACCATGAAGGTCTCAGCATAAGCTTGTAAAACTCACCAAATAGGAAAACTTATGCTGGAGCTGGCTGTGTAACTAGTTTACTAAAGAGAAACTCTCACCCTACATGCTAGTGAGAATACATAAAAATTGTCCAAGGAGTCTAGACGTGCACTTGTGACTCACTGCAAAAGCCATTAGAAGCTCCAGTCTCTTCATCTGCTTTTAGTGCAGAGATGAGGCAAACTGCACGGAGATGACAAAAGCAAGATGGAAAGAACTTGCATCCATTCGAGTACCATAAAAAACCCCACAACCTGAATTGATTTGTGCACCAATGAACAGAAAAGATGAGTCACCATTTTTGGAAATGCCAGGGTCAGAGGAGTGTTCCCCCATCTCTCAGTCACAGAGGCCACAGATGAGTTACTGGCATCCCTTTAGGATAACAGCTCTATGCCTGGCTGTGTGACAGAGCAATCAGTCTGAGTGTCTCAACTCTCATCTGCCACTTAGAAAACACCCCCAGTGCAATTAGCAGCTCCAATGCTCCTGTCTGAGATCCTGGAACTGTATTTGGTGACACTTAACCTGGCCCCACAGAAAGCCCTCTGCTGGCACCACTAACTCCTCACTTAAGCATTAATCCCTAAGGTATTGGGAATTATGTGTGCTTTAGCT
The DNA here is from genome assembly GCF_047830755.1 of Zonotrichia albicollis. Classification (NCBI taxonomy): domain Eukaryota; kingdom Metazoa; phylum Chordata; class Aves; order Passeriformes; family Passerellidae; genus Zonotrichia; species Zonotrichia albicollis. The sequence goes on along the minus strand of NC_133827.1, from coordinate 25,138,149 downwards.
CAGAGAGGATCAGACACAAGTAATGCTTTTATACTTGCAACCTCATGGGATGAGGGATAAAACCTTTTTATTCCAGTAACTGTTTTGTGGGGGAAAGTAAGTTTATCAGGTTCTAAAAGAAATGTGGAGCTAAAACAATATTTCCATATCCAAGTCATTCCACATGATTCCATTCTGATTCTTAAACCTTTTTTTTTTTTTCTATCAGAAATCACACACACATTTGGTTGGATTTTTAGCACCTTTTTTTAAACTCTACACCAGCAGCTGTGACAGCCAGTGCGTGGCAGGGGACAAACAGAGCCTGTCTGTGACAGGATGCCACAGCCACATGTCAGGCACTCAGAGTGCCACAGGATTGCTCCACTTGGTGCTTGGCAGTGCATGGTAATAAAGTGATGTTTGTGCTTGTTGTGATCCCAAAGCACTGTAGGTACAGCAAACCTCCTCCATGCACCTTCAGACTGCAGCGAGCTCACATTTACTATCTACACCCACTGCTTCTGCAGAAAGCAGAGTGCAGTGCTTTGTGAAGTGCCTTCCCTCTTTATTCTCATGCTAACCCCAGTGCAGAAAAATCCATTATTTGTGTTAACATCTTCTAGCATTCCCAGAAATTTATTCAATCTGTAATTTTAAGTAACTCCTATCTTTAGATTAGCTTTTCTTAATGTACTGCAGTGACCTGATGCCTTCCACAAAGCCTGAAGCCCTTTCAGCAAATCATTCTTCCATCCATCTCCATTGCTACTCAGTTTGGATCAGAGAGGTTTTAATGGGCAGCAATTAAGGCTGTAGATAAAGTCAGAATTTTTAGAGCATTTCCAAAGCAAGATGTAATAAACCTCAACATTCACAGACACAGAAACAGGTAATTTCACAAAAATGACCCTTCTCACCAACTGTAGAATGTCTGATTTGAAAAACCTCAAGTGCTCAGACTACAAGAAACTCTTCTCGATGTATGAGTCTCCATAAATAAACTACCCAGCTGTTGGCACAGAAATGGCTCTTGCATTCATCCCACGTTTGCAGTGTCTGCACAGGGGTGGGTCACCCTCACCAGGAGCTGCCACAGCACCCTGGAGCAGGGGAGAATCCCTAAACATTCCCACAGGGCCAGCAGAGCAGGGCAAGCCAACACCCTGGTGGCTCTGGGGATGCAGCAACACACAATGACACAGCATAGGAGGAATCCATCATTTCAGAAATTATGTGTATATATAGTGTTTAGCCTTCAAAGCTGAAGCAAAGGAACAGCAGCTGAGCCACTAACGTAATAAATGTAAAAATGTACTTTTGTACATTCCCAAAAATGTAGTTTTTGGGGGAAAAAAAAAGTAGCTATGCAAAGATAGTATTTCTTGCAATTCCTGTGGCAGATTTCTTGTCAGAGAGCAAAACAGGCCCCAGCCTTTCCTGCCCTGTCTCTAGAGACAAGCTGTGCAGCATCAGACTTCTAAGGCTCAGAGTGTGACCCAGAGATCCCATTAACCAACACTCTGTTCTCAGCTCTCAATTACTGTGGATCTTTCAGAAGATGTACATGTTTAATTGAAGCTCTTGAAGTCCCTTACTCCCCTTTCAACAGAACTGCCTTGCAAAAGATTACGAGTTTCCCTCCCAAAGTCCCTAATTAACACATTACATACTTTTCACTTTAAGGTTTTTTAATGCTGTAAAAAAAGGGTTCTAAATTTAGAGAAGCCACCAAAAATCAGGCACAAAAGAAAAAAATCAAAAATTCCAGTCTAGATGTTGCTGTACACAAAGACAGTATAAATCACACTAATCAGCCCCACAGGGCTGTACTGTTTTGAGTAAAAACAGTGGGAAAAGCCTTCTGTACTGGAGTACCCTGCATAAGCAGACAATTTTAAATCACTTTATGTTTATTAACTGTAGCAAGTTAAAAAGGAACCTATCAAGTCACAACAACAACAAAAAATTAGATATTGGTAATTAGATTTTGGAAAATAAGAAAAAGCAAAACCCATGATTATCAAAATTTTCAGCTCTTCCATCCAACTGCACAGCTGCAGTCACACACAATGAGTTTCCTGAAGATGCAACAAGCAGGGGCAGCACATTCCCCTTCCCTGGGAGCACCAACCAACCCTGCTCCATTTCTCCATGAGGAAGGAAGGGAGGGGTGGCCAGGGGCAGTGCCCCAGTGGGATTCTGGTGTGGCCATGAGCCCCTGGCTGGGTGCACAGCACCCATGGTGGGTGAGGGAGCCAGCAAAGGAGCAGCACAGAGCCGTGGGAGGAACTGCAGGGATGGCAGGAGACACCAGGGGCAGGACAGCAGCACACAGAGCCCACAAAGCACACAGAAGGAGCCCCAGGGCGTCAAAAATACACCTAACCAAACTCATACATATGTGCAGCTTCCCACTCTGTTTAAATGCTTTAAAACAAGGAATTATTTTTTTTAGTCTCTGCAGAACATGAGGCAGCCAGTTTTCAATAGCTGTCCAGGTTTACAGGGTGTTGTTGGAGGGACACCTAGAGCCAACCAAAACCTCAGAAATGTGGGGATGGAGACAAACAGAAATCACAAGAAAATCCTTCTTAAATGTCATAAAATCTTGTCCAGCTCTGCTGTTGCAGTGGGTCCTTGTTGTGCAGCACATAGAGGACACATCCAGCTCCCAGCTGTTGTGCAAGCAAAGACAGCAGCAGGAACTCCTGGATTAATGAGCAGGGATGTGGCCTGGAACCATCAGCTGATGCAGAATCAAGATAACCATTGCATGAGACATGACAATGCTCAGCCTTCAAGCCACAGAGTCACAGCACTTCCAGTGGGCTCAGGTAAAGAACCAGCAGGCAGCCTAAAACTCAGGCAGGATCCTGGGAGCATTTAAGCAATTTCTTAACTCGTTCCAAAAGGCCATTGGATAAAATCCTCAGCAAGGTACAGGAGCAGAGCAGTGCTGCACAGGCAGCAGCACCAGGGATGGCTGGAAGCAGTCAGGCTGAAAGGGGCTGTGGTTTGCCAGACCAAAGGCTGAGCCCACCCAGACAGACTCTGGGAAAGGCACATGCAGGTCTCCCACCAACACTGCCCCCCTGGGCACAAAGCCCATCCAGTCACCACACATCAGTATGTGTTCATCCAAAGTCTGCCTTCAGCCTGTAAGGGATGGTCAGCTGAGACAGATGCACACATCTGCACATCTGAAGCTGGGATGGGTCCAGAACACAGTTAAGACACTTCACTTTATGTGGGAAGATTTCATTTTTTAATCTTCATATTGTTTTCCTTCCAGTCTGATTAATAGTTGGGAGATGGACTGAATTCCAGGTTTTATTTTTGTATCTTGCTCTAGAAGTAACATGATTAGCCTCCTTCCTTGTGCTGAAGGAACACATGTAGAAGTAACAGAATCTGCCAAGTCATTTAAATATAAAGTGGAATAACCTAAGAGCAGTGTTGACAGAGCATTTGGTTAGGCAATTAATAGGAAGAATCAAGGAAGGAAAAATTGATTATGTTGTCTTCCTTAAAGAAAGCTGTCTTATAGAAACCAAAGTCTCTTTCAGACAGAAAGGGGAGTGGCTGCTCAGGAGGCTGATTGCTTGTGGGGGACCATGCCTGCAGTCACTGGGCAGGACAGCCTCACATTTCCTGACAGACAGCCCAAACCAAGGCTGGTCCAGCTTGTCCACCAGGGCTGGGTGGCTTACACTCCCACCACTCTGCTGGAAGTGTGTCTAACCTGTCCTTACTGAACCAGAGCTGGAAACTCCACTGCTTGCTCCAGGCCATGTCCAAGAGCTTAGCTCTCCTGCCATCTAGCCTGAAACTCTTGCTGAAATTGAAACCTATGGCTATTTTCTTATCTACTGCAGACAAGGAACAAATTGCTTCCTTCCTGTGAAGGCTGGCACAGGAGAAGGTTGTTATAAGCATTCAAAAAATAACTCCTTCACTCCCTAAACACCTGGTAATTCTTACAGGGTGTACTGAGCATTTTGCAAACACAGCACCTGTCTTGAATTACAGAGCCCAAAGATCAGATGTGACACTTCAGCAATGCTGAAGGAACAGTCCTGCACAATGTCATTCATTTTGTGGCAGTTTTCAGAGGTTTGTCACCACTGAATCATGTCAAACCTGTGATTTCAAACAACTTCATTTCCTCCATGAAATCCCTACCACATCTATTGCTCCATTCTACAGTTAGTCTACACCTACTTCTTCAATAAGTATCTGCACCTATTAAATAGAAGTAATTTTTCAATCATATCTTCAGCTTGACAAGACTATTTGACTTCAATTCTCGTCCTCCAGCCTACCTGCACCTTCTTCTAAGTTCCTCTCACACCTGCATTTCCAGCTGGTGATTTCCACTTGGCTCTGAAACGTGTTCTGAAGAGACTCTCATCACTTTCCATCAAAAGGTGTTCATGGTGACATTCAAACTCACAGGCCATTTAACTTCCTATGTTCCTTTCTTAGCAGAGGCCTGGAGAGTTGACATCCGTGATTCAAAGAATCATAGAATCGGAGAATCCATGTTGACATCCATGATTCAGACAATCATAGTTTAGGTTGGAAGGGAACCTTTAAAGATCATCTACTCAAACCTCAAACCTACCAGCTCATATACTCAGGAGCTTTTTCTTGTTGCTATTAAAATGGCAAGGCTGTCTGACTTCCCTCCACACAGTGGTGTCATGGCATCAGAATTATGTTTCACCCCTTTTCTCGCAATGTAATTTTGAGGAATTCCAATAGCTTCACCTTCCACCATAATCTTCAGACTTTTGAGCATACACCTGAAGGCACCTTTCCAGCATGGAGGGTAACATCCCTGCATTTATTTCCTTGCCCACTCTTTATGGAAAGCTGTTTCTCTCATGTCATTCCAGTTGCTGGAGTAACTCCAGGAGCCCAGCTCTGACACTTTTGTTACAAATCACTGATGTGCATCTGCAGCACTTTTCTGCCAAGAAAGCTGCACACCAGCAGTGCAAATAGAGCTGCATTTCCCCTGAACGAGCTCACCTCCTTCATGCCCTCAGCCCTGCTTTGCCAGGCTGAGACTGGGCAGGCTGGGCTCTTGCAGCTGCCCTGACAGATGTGGTGGGTGCACTTCAGCATCCTCCCACATTCCAACTGGCCAGTTTGTGCCATGTGGAAATAACAGGGCAAGAGAGGCAGGCAGGGGAAGGGCAGAAGGAAAACGCTTCCTTCTTCCCTGTTTTACAGTGGAAGAACAGGTTTATTTAATTGCATTTTAATTTATGAGAATTAGACTGCAAGTTTGTGGGGTGCAACACAGAGCCTGCACGTGGAAATGTCTGAGGAAGGTGTTTTAAGGATTAGGTAGCATCAGTGTCTGTGGACAGAGGGAGGAAAAGGCAAATTAAGAAACAGAGGAAGCAAATTTTAGGCAGTTCAGAAAGGGGATTTCAGCTTCAAAACTGATATCAGATTCCTCTGAAAATTACTGTACTTCATATTTCCAAAGGTACAGTGTTACTAAAACTGGTTTTGAGTACAAGGATGGGCCACAGCACAGCAGTTTCCAGCAGCACAGCATTAGATGGTCACCCTGCCCACACACCCACCCATCTCCCTCAAGCACCACCTCCTTTTAGTTTTGACTTTCTGCCAAAAGCAAATGAGTCAGAGTGTTACTAGGGCCTGCATGGCTGCTGGATACCCAAGGTGCTCTGCAGAGAGACTGAGGGGGAGGAATGGGAAGCCTGACACTCACTTTTGCCCCAGCACACAAGATCTGAGAAGATCCTCAAGAGAAGCTTCACTTAACCTAACCTAATCCAACCCAAGAAAACCTTGCAGGAGTGGCCAATGACCATGGAGAACCAGGACTTCACTGTTAGATTTCTTTGCAGAGCAAAAAGCTTGTTCTCACATTCAGATTTTTTTTAGAAATTAACTTTAGCCTGGAATAGACACCATAGATTAATCACTTTTTCTACACAGCAGCATCGTGGATCCAGTCAGCTAATTTTGCTCAAAGACTAGCTCCATGGCAGAGGTCTGTTCAGAGAGGCACAGAGCAGGAAGGCTTCTGGAACAAACAGAGTAACACCATATCATTTTCAGCCAGCTAAACTATTTGTTTTAATCTCTTACAATCAGGCACCAGCACAGGTGAGGTGGCATTTTTGCCAGCAGATGGTTCCAAGACTGGAGTCAAAGAGCAGTTTCCTAAGGTAGTGCTGAGAATTTGGGTTAAATACCATCACATGTGTACAGGTGCCTTGTCCCTGAGCTCCCAAAGGGCACAGAGTTCTGTAAGGACAAGGGATGTGTCCAAATTGCAGCTGTGGCTGTGAGAGGCACATGGGAGGAGAGCTGCAGATAAGATGTCCTTCATTCACCTGCTGCCTCATTATTAGCTGCCCTTAGTGCAGGCCATGCTGATGTCAGCCCTTTCTGATGGAGCAGCACACAAGGAGACCAGCCTGATGCTGCCAGTGCTGCTGCAAGGCCTGGCTCTCCTGCCCCTCTGAATGAGGGCAGCCCCTGGCACTCCCCCAGCCAGCAGAGCTTGGCACCAGCTGGTGGCACCTTTTGGCAGGTGCGTGAAAGCTTTAACGCTTCAGTCAGTCCCAGCTCAAAACTCACTCTGGCATCTCACCTGCAGGTGACATGGGTGTCACTGCCCTGCCATGGGGTCTCCTTTCTCCTCCCTAGACCTTTCTTTCAGTCCTTTGCTTGCTCTGCCCTTTGCTTCATGCCACAGATGCTGGTGGGTGGGCTGTACATTTGTCAGGGAACAGGTTCCTCACTGCCAATGCCTCTGGGCCTTCCCACTGCAAACATCCAGGCTCTGCTCCTGTGGCACAACTGAGGTGTCTGACATGGAGCTCTGTAAAACAAAGGTCCCCAACACTCTCACTTGGCAAAGAAAATGGCAATGGGGAACACTAAAGGCACTACACCTCATAAAGTGGTTGACTTAAGTAAGCAGCCACAATTCCATGCAGTGGAGCAGGCTGCAAAGGGGATAAAAATGACCTGACCAGGGCTGACAGTGACCATTTCCTGTGTGCCAGAACCCACAGGCTCAGGGAACCCTATTGACAGTGGTTTGCAACTGCCAGCTGTCTTCAAAAGGAAGAATTAAATATATTTTTTATTTTTATATCTAGTAAAAAATATTCCAAAATTTAGTAATAAAATAAATAAATGAGCAATTCAGGTCCATATTAAAGCCTTCACACTCCTCTACATCTAGACCAATAGCAGTTTACCTTGGGAAAGTAAGTTACAGGTGCTCACCAAACTGGACTGATATGAAACCCTTTAAAGCAGGAAAGTGAACAGACATTTTAAATAAAAAAATCATGGTTTAGACAACACTACCTGTACCCTCTAGACCTCAGATTTACTTGCTATAGCAGTCATTAGTCACCTTCCACTGCCCAGATGACCCATATACATTCCCTGCAGAGCATAAAAATGAGATAAATTGAAAGAACTAGCTGTCCAAAGGGATTTTCCAGAACACATTTTCTCTGGTTCTTGTTTGTTAAATGTACTCCTGTTCTCCAGAGACCCAAACGACAAAAACAACAGCAGATTAACTTTTATTATTCTGGTTGATATCTGAAGTAATGGCCCAAGACAGTCAGCAGAATTATAAAGCAGTGAGTGGCTCACCTCCAAGCACTGGAATTAATCCTGGGATCCTGACAGCTCCTCATTATGAGGTCCAGTGGCCTCCAAAAAGATGACTCAGGCTGTGAGCCAGGAAGCACTGAGTCATGAAGCACATCATCATCATCATCAATGTAAGGAGCTGGGCTGCCAGCACAGCCCCTCGTGTGCCCCTGTGCCAGCACCCACTCTCTCTGCACCACCAGGACATCTACTGCAATCAGCAAAGCTTCACAAACTCCTGTGGATCCTGAAGGGTCCTGGAGCATCTCCAGGATCCTGAAGACGAGATGGTAACAACCAGCACAGGGCTGTCTTTGCAGCCTGCTCTCCAGAGGGGGAGGAATGGGAAGCTCTCTAGAGGGGATGCAAGGCTGCTCCCTGAGGAGAGGCAAACCCAGGGCCGACAGATCCTCCCAGGGCTGCCACGCACTACCTGAATCTTTGTGATTCTGCTGTCATCTTCCAAAGGGCCCTCACTCAGGGCTGGCCAAAACCCTCCATGAAACCATCTCATTCATTCAGATGAACACCACCCTCACTGCTGCTAGACCCTCAAACCAAGACCTGCACACCTGCAGGAAGGGCAGATCCGACCACACAGGGCCAGAGCGATGCTGGGGAACGTGAGCCCTGTGCTCAGCCCATTGAAACCAGAAACTGCAGCTCGTGTTTCCCCAGCTGCAGCTCCAAACTGAGGAGCTTCCAAAAGTTCAGCTGTATTCTCTAGGGGCACAAAGTGTTAGCACTAGAGCCTGTTGTCCTAGCAGTGCTCATGGGCTTTTTTCACAAGGGTTTGCCTCTCCTGCTGAACCTATCTCAGCTACCACCAACTTACTGCTGCATGGAAAGGGAAACAACATGAAACAAAGTAAGCCTGCGAAACCATTTAAAAAAAAGCAATACTCTGAGGCTGATGCAAAAATCCATTGCAAGGGACCACCACAGAAGAGAGACCTTGACTCAGACTCTAGAGCAAACATGCTTCAATTTACCAACCATCCCATCACAGCAAAAACAGTGTTTTCATCTATATCTTGCAAGTAATTTACCACATTTTTTGGGACTGTAATACACCTGAGATGGAGGTGCAGTTTGTACCCACCTTCTCTGTTTCTGCTACCATCACCTGGCTGTTATCCTGGTTATTGTCCTCCTCACCTACAGCATGAACAATCACTAAACAGCATCAGGCAGTCTGTAAGCATTGTGCCAGCTCAGAGCAGTTCTGACAGTTAAGGAATAACTACAGTGTAAACATGAACTGTACTCTCTGCAAGGCAGGAAGACAGATCTTGAGATGATAAAGCATCTGGGAGAGGAAAAGTGGAGAAAGACAAACAAATCTCTACAAAGAACTTTGAATAGAAGGCTGTTGTTTTCTTTCATACCCTTTCATTAAGGCTATCAATTTCAGGAGCAAAAGTCCACCAGGAGATTAGAGATAAGCAAAGCTCCACGTTTAAAATATATATGGCCTTTATTTGGCCACTCACAGAACACCAGCTTCAGGTAGTATATTTATGTTTTTAAGAGCACAGCTTGAGGATTTCCTATAAAGTGTCAGGAAAAGATACCTTTCAGCTGTTCCAGAAATAAATTTCTGGTGAAACAAACTAATAATAGAAAGCAGTACAAAAAAGAAACTAGTATTAGACATGTTAATTATAAGGCATTGCTCTCTTGTCTTCTGTAGTAATAAACCCAGACAGGTTGTCCACTACAAGCCCATATATTCAATATCTGGTCCAAGTCAAGTTAGTGTGTTGGACTAGCACCATTGTCTATCATCCACAGACACCAGAGTTTGCATTTGTGGTATTAAAAAGTCATTCTGAGTGATCTGGTAACCAAGGAACATCAAGCACACTGGCTAGGTGACTGATTCAACATTTAAGAATTGCACACAGCCACAGCTGTCACATCTAAGCACTTCATTCCCTGTCTAATCTCATGGCAATTCCTGTGGGGCAGGCAGGACTGATTGACAAAGATTCAGAAACACAGCCACTCCTGCTGCTGCTGGCCACTGTAATCAGGCCTTGTGGCTTATTATATTTTTTTTAAACACATACTTCATGCCCAGGTTATACATAAATGAAGATAATGATGAATCACAAGCAGCACTCCTGGCACAAATGTTTGCAATAATTAAAAGCCTCCTTCCAGAGGAAGAGCTGTTCTGTCTTTTTACCCCTTTGAGACATCCTCTCTCCTCTCCAATGCAGTACAGCATTTTCCCTACCAGGTGTGTCCATCCCCTCCCAAACTGCCCCCAGCCCTCAGCTGGGCCACACAATCCAGGTCACATGCAGGGGCCTGAGAGCTGGCACTGAAGAAAGGGGGGATGCCCTGCAGACTTGGAGCTGTGCAGTCCCATCATCCAGTAAGCCATTCACACCTTCACTGCATGCAAAGGCTCTGGTTTTACAGGTATAACCCAGTGGTTGTCCAAGAGCTTACGCAGGAGAACCTGAGGATCTTTAAGACAGTGGTGACAGTCAAGACAAAGCAGTGTGGAAGTTACAACCCTATAGAAATCAACTGTCCTGATGACAAGGACTTTGAAACTCCCCAGTTTCAGGAAGGGATGGATGAGCACAGAGCCACACAAGGCTCCAGGAGGGAGATGCAGGAGCAGCACTTTAGCACCTTTCTGCAAACACCTGCAGCTAGTGGCAAGAAAATGACACTATCCATAGAGAATTCAGGGCCAAGGAATTAGCTATTCAAATGAGATTCCTCAACCTGTTTACTTGCAGATACATCAGGGTAACCCAGGTCATTTGGCAAGAAAGCAGGGGGTCTGAGCCTTAGTCTAAGGGAGATCGAAATGAACTTTTCACATTTCTTATCAGGCTGCAGAAGATGCTCCTTGTAAAAATGGACTTTTCATTCCCAGTTTAGATAAAGAGGAACACAGAGAGCATGTCTTCATAATTCTAGCACTTCACTGAAACACTGTTCAATCTATTCTCCCATCTCCATTTTAGGGGTGTTCGAACGCAACTTTCATGTTTCAGAAGTGAGTGCCATAATTCTGAGGAAACAAATCCTTCTGCTTTTATCTCCAAGTTTCATGGAGTCTCAAGCAGAAAACATTCACCCTTCACATAAAGGTAATTGTGCCTTGCTTCATGAATCCCAAAACAATTGCTCAAGGTGAACAGCTGCATTCATGGAGCATTAACTTGGACAGGATTTAGTATCAACACTGCCACATGAACTATGTCACTGTTCAAAAGAAAGCAGTGACAATAAATCTTTTAGTGAATTATCTGCATAGTTTACCCAAAATAGAGCTTACTGTAGTTCAGAAGTGAACAGACTGAACTACATCTAATCGAGAAAGAGTCAAGCAGCAGCTAAGGAAGAATTTTAGATGCTTGAAATGGGAATCTGAGCACTGGATGTGGAACAGGGAAGAGTAAAATAGCATGGAAGGGAAGGAGTGGTAGAGTTATGACATCCATGACTGCTCCATGTTTATGTTGCAGGTAGCATTTGAAAGCGCATTATCACACCTGCTTTCCAAAAGGCACCACAAAGCGATCTGCTAATGAATTCGAGTCATTACAGTAAGACAAAAAGCAGGTCGTCCGACCTGTACACACGGCTTGCATCATACCTTTCCCTGTTCCTTCTGATACACAGGGGAATTACAGATTGTGCCGGGAAACGCCGCGACCTGCCTGGCCAGCGGGAAGCGCTGCATGTCTGCATCGGCAGCTCGGCTGCACCGGCACGGCTGAGCCCGGAGCGGGCAGAGCCGGGCCTGGCTGGGGGCCCAGCCGCTCGAAGCGGGCAGGGACAGCGAGCAGGGGCCGGGCACAGCCGCACACCCTGGGCAGGGGCCGGGCACAGCCGCACACCCTGGGCCGGGGCCGGGCACAGCCGCACACCGTGGGCAGCGGGCAGGGACAGGGGCCGGGCAGAGCGCAGCACCGCGGCAGGTGCGCCCCGCTCGGAGACAGAACAGAGCTGCTCCTTCCCTGCCGCATCCCTGGGCCACACCGCGATGCCCCCCAGGCCCTTCCGCAGGCAACTCCCGCTCGCACCGAGCGTCCCATCCCGAGCGATGGGGGAGCGCCGAGAGCCCCCAGACACCTCCCCGGCGGGGCCGGGATGCAGCCGGGCTGCGGCAGCGCACACAGCTCGCTCCTTGCTCCAGCCCCAACCCTTCTTCCCTCCTCCCATCCCGCGGGCGGCGGGAAGCGGGGGGACCCTCCCGGGGCATCCCTGCGCTTTCGGTGCCGGGGGCGGCTCTGCTGAGTCACGGCCGGGCCCCCCCGCACTCACCTGCGGGCCGCGGCCGCTCCGCACCCCGCCGGGGGCAGCGCCGGCCGGGCGGCGCAGCGCGGCCGCTCCATTGCACACGCCGCCGTCCCGGGGCCCCTCCGCGGGCTCGCCGCTGCCGCCGCCCTCCTCGCCGGCGGGGAAGAGCCCGCAGGAGCGCTGGAAGCGCGCCACGGGCTGGGAGCTGCGCAGGGTGCCCAGCAGGCGGGCCATGCTGCCGCCAGCTCCGCGCTGCGCGGCCCCAGCGCGCCCCGCCGGCCGCGGGGCCGCGGGCAGGTGCGAGGTCCCGCCCCGCCCCTCCCGCACAGGTGCGGGTCCCGCCCCTCCCTGCCCCGCCCCGCCCGCACAGGTGCGAGGTCCCGCCCCGCACGCACAGGTGCGCTGCCCCTCCCGGGAGCGCCCCTTGCCGGCCCTGCGCTTCCCAACCCCGCGGTGCCCCCCGCGGCGAGGACAGGACATTCAGCGTGTTCCTTTTCTTTGGTGTTTTTCCTGCCATGATGTTCTTCCTGAAATAGAACGTTGGGAAAAACAGTTAGGCATGGATGCCATGCTACATGGGCTCATCTTCTGTCAATTCATCTCATGGTGTAAAATGCACCCTGAGCTGTCCCCAGTTTCATTTTGTCCGGTTTTGGAATCAGCTTTTATTTCTTTTCCCAAATATTTGCACACCTGCATTGTATACATCATGTGTACGCATACACCTATAAGGATACATCTCTAAATATTTTATCCCTTAAATACAGCTGTGGAGTTTCCTACAGAAAAAAAGGAGTTATCCCTTGGAAGATGCCCCTGAAGTTCTAGGGCTGCAAACCTTGCCACAGGTGATCCCTCCTGATTCCTATGTCTGAAACATTTAGAACCTTCCACCAGTGCATTTTTTTTTCTTACTAGAACAGCCCATTTCTATTCCCAGAAATATATTTTATACAAGGATTGCACAATCATTATTTGCTCAACATACACTCGTTTAAAGTTTGTTGCCTTTTTTTCATTCTCAAATACCCTAAATTATGCAAGGTTGCATCAAAGCTTTTTTTTCCAGAGCACTTAGAACCAAAGCCACGTTCCATTGCTTTTTTAGCAAGTCAGTGTGTCCCTGTGCCACCGGCTGGGCTGCCTGCAGGAGATGCTCACCCAGGCTCCATGAGTACTCCCAAGATGAGAGATGGCAGAGCCATCTCATCACCCAGCCTGGGCTGGGGCCACGTGGCTCCTGTGAGGAATCCCAGGGACAGCTCTTCATCACCCCATCCACAATTAGGGGCAGACTCCATAGATCTCATTTAATTGTTTGTGTGATGCATTTTCTTTTATCTTCTCCAAACACAATTTTCTGTCAGCAGAGGTCTGCCCGACCATCCTGTGTCGGGTGCTCTCCTCACTGCTGGTGTGTGCACACACTCAGCCCTGGCCGTGATGACAGGGCTCCCCTGTTAGAACCAGCTCACAGGGACTGAGGAGGGAGGCAGCCTGTGCAGGTTATGTGTTTGTACTCTTTTACTTGGGGCAATTATTTATTGTTTGCCTCTGGGTTTGTTTTTTAACAGCTGTAACATTTACTAGATGCGCTCATATGTACCTGGGAAATGTTTGCTTTTTTTTTTTCCTGTTCCTAGATATGTGAAAAATGCACAAAAATTTGTAACATGTTAATTTGAAGAGTAAAATTACAGCCCTTTACAGGGCTGTATTACAGTAAAATTGCAGCTGGGAGCCTTGCCACTGATGCCAGCGGGATAGGATCTCATCCAGGGACACAGTGGGAAGCAGGAAAGCAGGAATGAAAGTGCATGTCTGGAGCCAGCACTTGGTGGGTATTTTAAAACATCTCTTTGTCAACCACAAGTCAATATTTATCTGATCTGCCTACATAGTTATGTCATTATAATACTTCCCAGGTATTAAAATAGAACTCAGCGTTCACAGCCAGCTTCTCCCTAATTCCTCTTCAGGTACACACGTAGGTTAGTGGGAATGTGTCTCATTGAGGATGTCAGCATCCAGCTGATGAGAATTCTGGTGTTATTAATCAAACTCACTCTAAACTTATTAGAGAGAAAAAATAAGGGGGAAATTTCTGCTTATTGTTAATTTTAATATGCCAGTGGAATCAATGGCACTGCAAAAGTCTACATGAGTATGATTCTCAGAGTGTTTAAAAGAAGACATTTATAAACTGTCCAGTAGCAAAAAAAAAAAAGCTTTTAGAGCTTTATCTAGTGAAAATGCCTCATCCAGAGCCAAAATATCTCACTAATAGCTGGTTAGTGTTTAGCTACATTTTCACAAGGGAAGAAAATCACCCCTGGGCTGAGGAAAAGCATGAAAGATGAGAATACAAAAGATAACTTTTGAGAAAGCTGAGAATAGTGCCTTGTGCTGAAGGCATTTCCTCAACAACAACGGGTGTCATTGTCATGATGGTGGATAATTTTGCCTTCAGCATCAACAAAGTTAAGAGTGAAGTACAAATTCCAGGGCTGGGGGTAGATGATGGTGGTAGGAGAGCACAGCTCAGTTTTCAGATGTCAGCCTGAGTTTGCAATCCTGACAGCCAGACAAGCCTTGTTTTCCCCCAGGCTGAGAGAATGGGTCTGGAGGAGCAAAATATGAGCACAGGTTTTACTGTCACTCTGCAGACAGCAGCCACATATCACTGTGGGAGCTCACACTCAGAGTTATTTCTGCTCAGATCCCTCTGAGGAGGCTGTGCCTTATGATTTACAAACACAGCTGTCAGAACTGTGGTTTTCCAAGCAAAAACCACTGAAGTGACAGGAGCATGAGCAAATTGAAGCCCCTGCTGGAGCTGCTGCAGTAGGTAGAGAGCCGCTGCCTGGTGAGATGTGTCTGGTGCCAGGGAGAGGCCTTGGCAGGGTCCCTGGTACCTGGAGGGATGCTGAGGATCTGGCAGGGCAGAGCTGCCCAGGTCAGCACACGGTGGCCTGGGACCACTGACCTTGGCAGTGAGATGTGGCTGTGCCAGAGGGAGGGGTGGCACTCAGAAATCCTGCACACAGACATCCTTTGGCCATAAGTCAAGACAAAAATCCTACCAACTCACCAAGTAGCACAGCATTGTATTTAAACAGGCTTGAACAAATTTTCTCCTCAGCTTCATCCCACGTGTTTTCATTTCCCCTGACATTTTCTCAACATACTCAGAACCCGACTCTTAATTTCATCTTCCTTCACCATTTTCTGGCAATTTGCATTTTTTACTCTTTCTGCTGAGAAAGAAACCATTAAAATGTGTATGCTTTAATATAACAAGTTACAAGTACTTTTGCTTTTTCATTATATTTAGTTGACAAGCTACTGAACACATTATTTTGGATCTGAGACTTTCAGTACTGAATGTCAGACCCAACCACCCACTAACCTTGCAGGCAAGAAAATGGAGCTTACTCAGATTAGCTGGAAGAACTGAAGATTTTGAAATATGGTGAAGAGATGGAAAAAATCTGTAGAAAGTGCCCTTGGAAACCAGCACATGGGAGACTGTGGTTTCCACAGCACTTGAGTTTTTGCTTTGGATTTAATACCTATCAAAGGTCAAATAAAATCCAGTTTGAATAAATGTTTTTAGAGAAAAAAAATGCAGGAAAGGTCAATAAAGAAAGAATCTCAACAGGAGTCTGCACAGCTGTAATGAGTCTCAAGTCTGCACATTTTGTAGGCCTTTTCTGACTAAGAGAAAATGTTTTCTATACCAATATCTTCATTAATTTAGCTGAGTGATACAGAAAGATTGGACCCTGTGATCCCTCTGCAGCCTTCAAGGCACTGAACACACAGCAATTGTCACAGATGGTCAGAAAATATAAAGCCGCAGCACAAAATGTGTGTTAAATTCATCAGTCATTTGAGGTCCAAACTGCTCACCAAGTCCTACAACTTTAAACATGGGGGAAAATGGAACTGTAGACCCATTTGTTAATAATTCTCACATAATTTTATTAAAATATGCTTATTTTATATATATGTGATTGCATTTTCAGTTTCAGAGAATGTAAGTACAAAAGCAAAGCAAAGCTTAAAACTTGGGAAGATGAAAGAAGCTCCAAAAACTGCAAGAAAGGGAATGTGCTGAAGCTGTGGGTGCTGTATTGGGCAGAAATAATTAACTTTTCTGTTTGCAATGTAAGTAACCAGATAATTCCATGTAATTGCTTATGATTTGCATTGCTTGAAATGGTATTGCTAATTTCCAGTGAAGATTAGCATGTTATTTAAATAATTATTCTGCACCATATCACTTGGACACTTCAATTGCATGTATGTCTACTGTGAAATTCCTGGAGGTGTTCACAATGTTTCTGGTTATTTGTAGGCTACCTTTGCTATTGCAGTGTTCTAGGAGACAACAGCAGAAGAGGAATGAATAATGTTGTATTGAAATGTTGAATTTAACCCCTAAGAATTTTTTTAAAACTTAACTATCATAAGAATTGACTTGTCTTGATTTAAAATATCATATACAAGTTCTCTGGAAAAAAAAATCTGATTTTATCAACAACAGTCTAGGCTTAAAATGGTTAAAACTTCTCTTTCTCTGGACTGAGTGTTGCCCCAATGTGCTTGGAGCTGTGGAAAGGGTTTTAATATTTTTTTTGCAGCAGTTCCCATGCTGCTGTTTGGTGATCTCTGCTTACAGCACTCAGTGCCTGCACTGAAGGGATGGCACAAAGACCAGGGAATTCAGCAGGTTCTGTAAATCACTGCTGGAAAAGGGCTTGGGAGGGTCTTTGTTAAGGGTGAGCAGCTCCAGACCCTTACCACCATCTCCCCTGGAAATGGCCGGGCTGGCAGTGCAGCTTTGCTGAAGAGACAAGAGCTCTGCTGGAGGGGCACAGCTGGGCAAACATCCTTTCCCTTTGCTTGCTTCATTCTGAGACATCTCCTGGCATGGGCTCTCCGATGAATCCTCATTCAGCAAGAGTAGGAATGGAGACAAGATTACGGTTCTCGAGCAATTATTATCAAATACAGAGTAATACCCTGCTTTTTACAGCTGCCTTTTCCTTCAAGAAATCCATTATTCTGGAGAAGCCAGTTTTGGTCTGAGCCCACAAGCAGAGGAGAAGCCTGAGCACAGTGTGCAGCCTTGGAGAAGCCAGCTGATAATGGGCAGCTCACAGCCAGCACACAGGAATCTGAACAAAAAGCAGGGACAGGAGCTGCTGAGTTCAATCCTGCTCCTCTTCTGGGGCACAGCTGACACTCCCCAGGGCTGGGGGCAGTGCTTTACCCTGCCATGCCAGAGAGCACTTCCAAATACCCAGCATTTTCTCCATGGTTCCTCCTCCTGCCCAGAGCAGAGGATGGATCTGAGAGCCAGGCACCTCTCTGCCCTCCCCTTCAAACTTCTCTTTGTGACATCTTACATCCATCAAACTTCCTGCCATCACCCCTAAAGCTGCAGCTTTATGTCTTCCAAGTGTTTATCCCTGCTTTATGGCAGCATGAGTCACTCTGTCAAACACTTGTTTGGAATGCAAGAGACGTAGGGCTCTTTTCTTTTGTCTCAAATCTATTTGCAGTATGGAGCTGGGCTCTGCCAGGGCAGGTCAGCCTGGCCAGCAGGGTTGTTTGGTCCCTGCAGAGCCTCAGCCAACAAAAAGCATCCTGTGAAGGGCAGCAGAGGCTTTTGCTGGGAGCTGCTGACCTCTTAAATTATGTTTTTTCAGGCAATTTATGAGTTTCAGCAAAAAGTCTATTCCAGGAGCAAACAGTCCAGAGAAGAAAAGGTGGGAATAGAAAATGAGCAAATAAATGGATTGAGATTTGTGCAACCAGTTCATAGGTTTATCTTTAGTTCATACATTTATTTTGCTTGCATGCATGGACTTTGCATAACTAATTCCTTTTAAACTGCTAAAAAAATATATGCTCAGTCAATTCATTCAATTATGAACAGCTTTGAAATTTTCTACTTTTCATTCTATGCCACCCACATTACAGATGTCATCCTAAAAAACATAAATAGCTCTTGGGTTTTTCTGCTTTATTTCTACTATTTACATGACAAGCTTTAATGTCATTGATCCTATTTTAAAGACAGCAAAAAATCCCACATCCATCTGTCAACGCTGTGACATTGATTGACTGGCAGTAAACCAAGAAGGATGCATATGTACATTTTTTAAGGTATAGTAGATAGAAACAACCATTAGGAGGTCTGACAGCATTTAACTTGATTCATTAAAAATAATACAAGTTATCCACTTCAAATAGTGGAAGCTGTGAAATTAACTGTACAGGGCAGTGGGAAAAACCTTTAATAATCTGTGAATTAGCCGTGATTCTAGAAACTACTACTTAACTGCTGATGAAGCAGGAGCCCTGCTGTTCTTCCATGTGGATAAATGAAGCTGAAAAAATGAAGTTTTTTCAGTTGTCACCAGTGAGTTTCCTGAGCCTGAGCCTGTCCTGCCCTTCCTTTCTGAAGCAGTTTGCAAACCCTTAAAAATGTGACCATCTTTGGATCAGTGGAAGGAAAAAAGGAAAAGGGCCCATATGGAATACAGAAATACAGGGGTAAGCTCCATTTAGAGACCTCCTTGTGGAGACATCACTGAACTGGGGGCAGGCAATTAATTTTTTTTTTCTCTAAAAACATTTCTTCAAACTGGATTTTATTTGGCCTTTGATAGGCATTAAATCCAAAGCAAAAACTCAAGTGCTGTGGAAACCATAGTGTCTCAAGATAGAGCAGGGCCTTGCCTGTGCAGCTCCCTCCTCTCTCTGCAGAATAGGATCATAAATATGATCCTTCACCTCTAATAACTTATAGTAGGAGAGATTTTCTACTATACCTCATTCCAGACCAAACATTTTGCTGTTGAAATGTGTTTAAATATCACCAAATGGCTGGCTGGGGAGAGAAGGGAGTTTGAACTTTTGTTTTTTTGCAGGAGAGAAATATGACCATAATTGGTCTTATTTAATGCAAACTCTGTCAACTGCATGGAGGGTTAGTGTAATTTTTTTAAAGTATCTTAGTAAAATATTTCCTCTGCATCAAGCTTTTGAATGCCAGATGTCATTTAAGAGGTGTTCAACCACACCTGAGAGAAGCTGCTGCACCCTCTGCCCTGGGGATGTCAGGGCAGCATTTACTGTGGCTCTTGCACACACGCTGGGCAACCAAACAAGACTTGAGATATCCCGTGATTGTTTTAGATAAGACACCCATGCCCACCCCATTATCTCTCTATTTATTTGTGCTCTTTTGGGGAATATGCAGTTTTGAAAAGCAATGGCAGCACTCAGAACTTTAAACTATGATTGTTGACCATCCATCACGGATCATCCATCTGGCTGGAAGCTTTCCTGGCAATGGCTGAAGAGAAAATCAGGTTTTAGCTCCTTTCCTTAGTGGTTTTGATGTCTCTTTCAGTGCAAGAGTTGAGAGAAGCTGCATTCCTTGGGAGCTTTCTTGCATTAGCATCTACAAATCCAAACCACAACTCTTAAATCAATGTTCAAGCTTCCTGCAGAATTAATACAGAAACTTGGGATAAACTTCTAAAATCTTATTTGAAGACTTAGACAATCAAAAAGACAAGACAACATAAATAAATGAACCAAAACTATTGATCTAAATATGTTGGGCAAGAATGTTTCTCTGAGATTAGGGGATAAGGTTTTTGAAGGCTGAAGTGTTTACATGGACTTGACGTGGTCCTAAGAAAAATTCTCTCAAATATGTATTTTTCTCTCTACACAAACCCCCAGTCAGTATAGATCACATCTCCTAAAATGAGATATATGTTGATTTCTAGCATGGAGAACGAATTGCCTCTTCTGTTGTTCATAAAATCATCCAAAGGCCTCTTTTGAAGTCCCTGCCAAACTAAGCTTATTTTTTACTGATTTTATAGTCTGCATGTGAAAGACTTGATCTGGAATGGAACCTCAGCCCTAATTATATACCCTCAGGTCTAAATTAGAAAACTTGTGCATGCAGGGTCTGATTCTACACTGGCTAAGGAAGGTGCAACAATGAATCCAGTGGAATTCATCCAAAATGGCATTTACTACTGGGTCCACAAATTTAGTCCACATTTTTGTGTGGAAAACAACTGTGAATAAGAAATGTCAATTTAATCAATTTTCACTTATTCTTACTCATAAAACTCAGAAACCATACACTCTTCAATTAATGTAATTTAGATTTTAAATTGGGATGAAGGAATCTCTTTCTTGACTCAGCTAGGACCACATTTTTAGCTAATTGAAGAGTTTTCTCTCCAAAGGTTACATCCTGAGTTCTCACCCCCATCAGAAACACATCCCAGTGGTAAGTTGGTTTTGTTACAAAATATTTAATATCGAATCAGCCCATTAGAATCCAGCTTCTCAACCTCCCCACCAGTACTGTGAGAATGAGGGGCCAGCAGCAGGGACAATGGAGCAGGAGATGCCAAGGAACAAACCCGATATTCCCTCTCCTCCTGGAGTTGCCGTCCCCCTGGCAGGGTAACTCCGGAGTTGGCAGCACCCCCTGGCAGCCCCCATCCCCCTGAGGTGCTGGAGATCTCTGCAGACTCAGGGTGTCTGAGTCCCTGGGCTGGTCCAGCAGAGCCCATTAGCCTGCTCCAGCATCCCCCCAAGCCTCCTCCTCCTCAGCCTGTGCAGTTCTGCTCTGTGGGCTTTCCTTCACGTGCACCTCCCAGTCCCTGCTCCTGCCTGAACATCTCCTTGTGGCCGCATTTCTCTTCCCAGAGAAAAGCAAGGCACAACTTCCCAAGGATATTTCCTGGGAATGGCAGTGAGGAACCTCAGAGAAAGAAAAAACGATTCTTATCTCATGTGCTGCTCCTCTTGTTGTGCTCATGTGGAATGTGTTCTGGAGATTGCTTACCTGAGGTGACCAATTGGATCAGCTGACAGTCCTGGGTTTTTCACAAGTTAGAAGGAAGGTAGAAGTTAGAAGTAAGCATGATATGATAGACTATAGTTTAGTATCTCTCTTTAATGTACTTTAGTATTATTACAATATAGTAATAATATGTAATAATTTAATGTACTTTAGTATTATTACAATATAGTATAGTTCTAATAAAGTGAGTGTTCAGCATTCTGAAGCAATGGAATCAGATGCCAATCAATTCCCTGTGTCAGGAAATCTGTGATTTTACAATATTTCCTTCCTAGAGGGAAGGCACTAAAGGGCACACAGTGCTCAGAACATGGTTTATACAGCAACAAAATAATGTTTTCTGTTAGAATCTAGATTGTTCCCAATTCACCCCTAACACTTGGGTTTTGCTCTTCTGCCTTTTTTAAAAGCAGAGGCTGGGCTTCTCCAGGGTTGCAAAGACCCAGGCAGGTTTTAGGCTCATGTCAAGCAATGTTTAAATTTGCTATTTCTTGTGAGAAGATGTTAAAGTTTGTTTAAAAACTTTGTGGTATTTTTCTCTCTACACAAAACCCCTAGTCAGTATAATATGTGTTAACTTCCATGTGTTCACTTCAGCTCAAAACAAACAAACAATTATAATTTTAATATCTGCATATATGCAATAGTATGAATGCAAAAAAATCCCAAATTCTGCATCTGTTTCTCATTCTGAATTGATTCAAGCACATATACATAATATTGTGGTCTGAACAATAGTAGTTGTTTCCAAGCTGTCTTAAAAAGAAAAAAATGTCCCTGTCATTATCAAGGACAAAAACGTGGCCACTTTGAAGCTGATGACAAAAATTCTTAACCAGCTTCACTGGCTCAGGATTTCACTTCAGAGATAACCATCCCTATTTTAACTCAAGGTTACCAATGATATCCTGAAATAAAATCAGTAACTGGAATGTGTACTGTGTCTTCTAAACAGAGTTCCCAAAAGGACTCAGTAATCTGTTAGAGTGATTCCATAGACTGTGTCATTGCAGTGCAAGGACAATTTGGGCAGCATAAAGTAACTGCCCAAGAGCTAATAGCCATGCTGGCATTCACCAATTACTCTAATCACAATTAATAATAATTATTAATCTTGTTTTTATACATTTCCCTACCCAGCTGCTTTACTGTGGCAAACAGAACCATAATTTTGAGCCCCAAGGTGCCACTGAGACACAGCAGTTCCCCATCCAAAATGCCCCCTGCTCCACAGAAATCCCTCTCATTGCAGAGGCTGCTGCTCCAGGCAAGCCCCAACAGGCTCTGCCAGCACCCATTGGATTAAATTTTCACTATTACTCTGAACTGCAGAAAACACAGTGCTGGCTAAAACAAAAGGCTTCTCTGAGGCTTTCCCTATTTTTCTCTTTTTAGCTTTTTTCTTTTTGGAAAAAAAAAAAAACGAACAAAAAAAGCCCAAAAAACCCCAACAGTTAATCCAAGAATGAATTCCCAGATTCTTGATTCAATTATATCATCACCACATGGTTTGAAGAAGTACCATTAGCTTAGAAGGTAAATTTTATACAAATATATTCGTTTCAAAAGCTGCAGCCAACCTGGAAGGCTGCACCAATTTAAATACTGTTTTCTAAAAGATTAATAAAATTTATAAGATTAATAAAACCCCTGCAAAGACCCAGGGCAGATCTGCCCTAACACAGCTGCTGCTCCAAGGAGCCATCAATAACGTGCCACACCAGAGGAGATGGGAATTCTCTTGGAGCTCTGGAGCCCAAACCATCCAACCTGAAATTCCCATGGGCTGGACCCAACCCAGGTGTGCCCAGGGAACACCAGAGCCACCTCTGCCCAAACTGCAGAGCCAGCCCATGTCTGCCATCAGCTCAAACATTTCTGTGGATAGCACATCTGTGGGGATCTCTTTGTGCTGCTCGAGTTTAGCTGTTGGAGAAGGAGAGGCACCTGCTGGACATGGTCTCGCAATTTCAAATTGTTCCTCATTATTTCTTAACAAAAGCTTGTAATGCAGTTGTAATGCAGGGATGTGCCGAAAACACATTATGGAAAAGACGTGGATGGGAACAACAAGAAATCATTCCCATCAGAAATTATACATCACCCCCAGGTTTAAGCCCTCATCCTTTTATTGCCAATAAAATTTGGCATGAGACTGACACCAGCCAGCGTGTGTCTGTGCTTGGAGCTGCAGGTGAACACTATGTGAGGAGGAGAAGCTGAGAGCTTAACCCAGGAGAAAAGAGGTGAGTGGTCAGCAAAGGTCTGTCCTTCAGACATTTCTCATTTCCTGAGCCAATTGAAATAGGACAGTATTTAGCAGATACAACACAATAAAGGTTTTACTGGTAGGAGAGTGGTGTCAAACATTGCATTTACTTCTGCATATTTCTTATTACATACATTAGGAGATTAACATATTTTTATATGGCTGTGACTGATGTAGAATTGCTCATAATTGTAATCCATTTTCTCTTTTTCAGCTCCCTGAAATGGCTATTTTCAAATATTATTGAAAATGAATGTTCCTTTCAGTACTGAATGCAATAGACCAACATGCAATAGCTTTTACAGAAGTTCCAATACAGAAAAGGTAAAAAAGCACTTTAATTATAAATTATTCAGAAATACTTTATATGAAATAAAATGTCAACGTGAAGAAAGCAGAAGATGATGCAGCATCCTATTATGCAATGATGGGGCATAAAAATAAGACATCTTTTGCCACCCATCAAAAGTGAAAAACACTTATTGTATAAGAACACATTTTCTGGGGAATTAAACTACCTTAACATGACATTATTGCTGCAGGGGTGTATGTCAATATGTCCCTTATGAAAAACAGGAGGATTCTTCTATGAGCTTTTGGGCTTGACTCATTGATTTGTTAATTTATACTGTTACAACTCTTCTTAGACCAAATCTTGCACCAGTATGAAACTGGCACATTGCACAGGATAAATTAGGTCTGATATTTACCACACTAAAAATCAATTCTTACCAGCTGCAGATTAAGTGGAAAAATGTGTCTTTTGTAAGGGTTGTTCGCCACTTTTGCTCTGAACTTCTAACACAACTTTTGCTGAATAACATCCAAAGTCTTCTGTAGTGTTTCAGACAAAAGTCAGCCCTCAGAATGAGCTCAGCTACATTCTGGGGCTTTCTTACAATAACTAATACATGTTTCCCACTAAAAAACAGTCCCTACAACCTGACAATCCAAAAAATAAACATTCATTATCATTAAAGTGACTAAAAGAGATAATACATCTGGATCTCTGTAAATATGGTAACTTTTCCAAAAAATCTGAAAAAATATTTCATCTCTTCAATTCGCTGCCTAGGAAGTCTTCAAATTCAGCACAGAGGTATTTTCCAGTACTCATGGCCCAGCTCCTCTGCTTCTGAAGAGTCACAGGGTCAGTCACCAGAAGGATCCAGGTAAGAAGCCACCTTAATTGCGGGCTGGGCACCCTCCCTGTCCAAGGGACTGAGGAGCCAGGGCAGCAGCGGGCACAGGGAGCAGATGGGAACCCAGAGCCTCCCAGAGAGACACAGGGGGACACTGTGCTGCAGGATAGGGCTGCCAGGGGCTGCCTCTGACCCAGCTGTAACACACACATGACAGGACGCTGGACTGGGACAGGAGGGCTGAGATCATTCATGGCTCGGTTCCATGGTAAGGTAAATGTACGTAAATCAGCCGCGCTGTGGTCCCACCTCATTTCCTCTCCTGACCACACAGCCTCTGGCATTTTTCCTCCCACTGGCTGCAGACCTCATGCACCCAGGCAACAACCTGCTTCCCTGAGCTGTTCCAGCAGAAAAACTCCCTTAAAAAGTAAAAAGCGTTCAGCTGGATTGTCTCCAAGAACTGACTGGCCATGTCATCACATGAGTTCCTGTGCTAGCAGAAGGGCAAGGACAGAACCTGCAAGTGCCACTAGAGACACAAAGAGGTGAAGAGGGGTTGTTCTGGTCCAGAACAAAGCAGTAATTCAGCAGCAGTGAGGCCCATGCACTTTACATGCTGTGCTGAATAATGTCCTGCAGGGACTGCACCTCACTTGAGCGGGACTGAGTTATCCAGCACTGTGCTCACAGGGGTGATTGGGGACCAGGATGTTTCTGTGACCACTCACCAGTTTCCCCTATTCTTAGTTTTAGCAAAGAAAATAGTAAATTTAATCCTAATTTTGCATTTAGCTGTTTTTAATGATTATTATTTTTTCAGTTATGCTCAACTTCCCCATCTATCCTGTGCAGTTTTCATGCCTGAATTACAGGAAGCTTTTCCAGTGCTGACTTTCACATACTTATTAGATGGAGTTTCAGTTGACCTCAAGGCAGATATCCATCAGATAAGAAAACTCAGAACACAAAAGGCAGGGGTGAAGCACTCTGAACCAGAAATGCAGCTAATGTATCTGGACCTTATTAAAGCATTTGATACAGTGCCTCAAAAAAATGTACTTGAAATATTAATTCATATTTGTGTGGATCTGAGGACTTTCACGTGTTTTGAAAATTGTTGGAGGCTGTAGAGTTATGAAAGTGGCAGTAATATTAAAGAAAAGTGCACTGCCTGGGATAATCTGACATGTTTTAACAGGGAACTAATTAAATAGGAAGATGATGCTAACTGGGAAAGAGTAGCAAGCAAAAAAACCAAACCAAATCAAATCAAAATAAAAACCCACACAAAAAACCAAAACCAAAACAGACAAACTACCAGAAACATACATTTTAGAATATAAGGATGTATGACTAAATACAATGAGATTTCATTTTAGAAAAGGAAGTTACGAGAGGTAGATGAAAAAGTCCAAGTTCATCAGACAGATTAGCTCTGAGGCTGCAAACCAATGTGGGCCTTTAAACAAGGGTAATTTTTAACTGCACAGGCCAAGCAGCACTATGGACAGTAACAGCAAAAGTCACCTTTCTTTTTTTTAGAGGCACAACCAACATTTTTAAAGGATTTTAAAACATCTCTTAGGATTAATTATAAAAACAATGTCTCTCTGTGCAAAGAACATTCCTACTTTTCACTGTTTGACTTTAGCCCATGATTTCAGTTTATGCTAAGCTGAGATATGCTCCCCCTTTGGCTAGGACAATCATCTCATCTGTCATCCCAGTTTACAAATACATTGCTTTTTATCTTTCCAACAAGTCAGTCTTTCTAAACAATGATTCCCCGCTCTTCAAGAACACTCAGAGCTCAAGAACAAAGCCCTAGCACAGACAGCACTGAGAAGGAGAGAGCTTTCAGAGCATTTGCTGTGAAGCACCCCTGATCCAGCATGTCCCACGGCACAGGAGGGCAGAAGCATCCAAGATGACACAGCTCTCAGGCCAGAGTGGATTTGCCTGGAGCTATCCTCGGAACTGCAGAGAGAAATAATCACTGTTATGGCCTCTGCTACACCTGAGATAAAAGAGCTTCTCCAGAGAGTTCCCTGATGAGACAGCGCAGGCTTTGATGTAGTGAAATCTATCAGGTTGTTTAACTTGTATCATTACAGCTGTGGGCATCTCACTGTTTGGATGTTTTCCCGTAAACTGGGTGAAAGCTCTCAATTGTATAGCGATGTCAGGATGTAAATAACAACATCAGCGGCTCCTTCGGCCTCCAACTTCCGGAATAAAATACCTTTTATTTTTCAGTGTGCACAATGAACGAGAATCACGGTGCACAAAATGTTCTTTCCGAAAAGCAGTCAAATATCATTTAGCCTGTGAGCTGCGGTGTATGAAAGAGATGTCACCCTGCCTTCCCATATTAACCCTTCACCTGCCGTGTTCGTGCCTAACGAGTGTCATGTCATTGTAACTGCGGGTCTCAAAGCATACAGACAGCTGGGAATCCTCGTCCACTGTTAAAACCCGCAGAACGCTTTAAGAACACGCACTCCAGGATTAAAAGGCTGCCCGGCACCCAGGCGTGTTCCCCGCAGCGCTGCAGGGCGGAGGGACTGCGGGAGAGCACCCAGCCCGCCGGGTCGGGCTGCGGGGGCGGCTCCCGCCGGCGAGCCAGCAGCGAGGCCGTGCCGTGCTCTGCGCCGTGTGCCGTGCCGTGCCGTGCCGTGCCGTGCCGTGCCGTGCCGAGCCGAGCCGAGCCGAGCCGTGCCCCGCACGCCGGGCGGGCAGCACAGAGGCACCGCAGCCTCCGCCGCGCACCGGCGGCCGCTCCCGGGGGCGGGCGGCGCCGATCCCGCCCCCCGCCCGCGGCAGCCGCCGGCAGCCCCCGGCACCGCCAGCGCGGCGGGCGACGCAGGCAGGCGGCCGGGCCCTCCCTCCGTCCCCCGCCCTCCCCGCCGGGCCCCGCCGCAGCCCGCGGGCGCGGCCAGGAGGCGGCGGGGTCGCGGCTGCCGCGGCTCCCCGCGGGCCGGCCCGGCGCTCCCCGCCTTTCCGCGGCTCTCTCCGTCCCCCTCCGGCGAGATGTTATGGCCGAGCCGGCGCAGACGGGCGGCGTAGGGCAGGGCGGGCGGCGGGAGGATGAGGCGGTGGTGGCGGCGCCGCCGGCGGCCGCCGCCGCCCCCAGCTCGGAGGACTACGAGTGCAAGATCTGCTACAACTACTTCGACCTGGAGCGGCGGGCGCCCAAGCTGCTGGAGTGCCTGCACACCTTCTGCCAGGAGTGCCTGAGCCAGCTGCACCTGCGCGCCGCGCAGCATCCGCCCGCCGCCGGCGCCGAGCCGGGCCCGGGGCGCTCGCCCGGCGGCTCCCTGGCCTGCCCGCTCTGCCGCCACCGCACGGCGCTGCCCGACCACCGCGTCCACGGCCTCCCGGTCAACACCAAGCTGGCCGCCGCCTGCCCGCCGCAGCTGCGGGCCCGCGACCCGGTGCCGCAGGACCGCCTGCCGCCGCTGCCGCCCCGCCGCCCGCCCCGCGCCCGGGAGGCGGCGGCCGCGCTCGCCCCGCCGCCCCCCGCCCCCGCCGGGCCGCGCTCCTCGGGCGGCGGCTATGAGAGCTGCCAGAGCTGCAAGCGGGCGGCGCTGAGCGCCGGCTGCGTGTGCGTCGTCGTCTCCTTCCTCTCCATGGTGGTGCTGCTCTTCACCGGCCTCATCTTCGTCAACCAGTACGGTGGGGACGCCGCGCCCGGCGCCGCGGCATCGCCCTCGCCGGTGGGGCCCATCTGCCTGTCGGTCGCCAGCATCCTCGCCCTCTTCTCCGTGGTCGTCACATGGCTCATCTGTTGGCTCAAGTACCGGCCCGAGGCGGGCACCGGCGGGGCCGCGGCCAACGGCTCGGCGCGGGGCCGGGCCGCCCGCAGGAGCGACACGTAACGGCGGCGGGGCCCAGCGGGGCCGGGCCGAGCTCCGGGCGCCCCGGGCGGGGGTGAGCGCACGGGCGGGGCGGGGTGACAGGTGCCGGCCCTGCCGCGGCCCCGCTGTCACGGTGGGCCCGAGGCGGTGCGCACGGGCCGCAGGGTGACCCGGCCGCTCGGCAGGGAGGGCAGGGCGCGCCTCGCCCGCAGAGATGCTGGAAGGGCCTCCCTGGGGAGCTGGAGCTCGGGGTGTGCGCGGTGCCCGCCTCTGCGGGAGCGCATCCCCGCATGCTGAGCTCCTGATGCAGAAGGACGCGGCCGCGATTACACAAAACTGGCTTACTGTTGCCCCCACCTGGATGATAATTGGAGAGGTTCGCTGTGGTTAGGAGCAGAACAGGAACACGGGGTTGAATGCGCTTTGTATTTTCCCTTTTATGGCGTTACCAAGTTAACATATAGAAGAAGCTGTAACAGAAGTGTATTATCTTAAAAGAGACTGAGCCAAAGTTTCCTACAGTGTACTGAGTATGGTTTCATTATAATTTTATTAGAAGGCTGTTGAGCCCTCTGATGGTTGCTTAAAATAAGCTGTATTATTTAATTCTTTGAAATTCTAATTTAATGTGGGAGACTGAAACACTACATTGAGCACTTAAAACAATTTATGGAAGATTATTTAATTAATGGAGCTCTAAATTGGAGCTAAGAGCCTCCTGTCACAGGGATTAATATTTCACTGATTTCAATTTGTATGCGGTGAGAGGAGCCCACATTAAAGTATGGACTTTCAGCATCACTGTAAAAGTGGAATGCAGTAGTGTAATTTGTGATGGAAAATTCGGTCGAGGTAGCTGCAGTAAGACAATGGGTTTCCCTCTTGGCAAGTTTATCTTCTGTGTTGGGAGTTTCTGTAAAAGACAATAGAAAACGGTTTTGTTCTGTGAGGCTGGAACATCAAAGGTGTCATTGAAATGTGACAAGATGTTCATAATATGAAATGGAGAAACATTGCCATACAGCTGGTTTTGTAGTATATTAAGGAGAGCACTCTATATAGATACTGTTCTATGTTGCAGGATAATTCATTTGGTGCCTGAATTTTTTAAACTTATTTAGTTGTTATAATCTATTCTATTGGGAATAAGATACCGCTGCTTATTCCGTGTTTCTACACAGTACTGTAATGGAATGAGGTAATTATTTTCGTGCTTAACAATTCAAGAATTTTAAAAGTGATCTTTTAGTATGTGTATTTTGCAAGCTGTCTGCATGATATTCTGACAAGTATCCTCTTAATAGACCTTTACTTGACCACTTTGTTTATCACAAGTGCAAAGAAATTGACTCTGTAGAAATGTAAAGACAGCAGGTGAAGATGTGTGATGTGTTTCATGACTGCACAAGTGGTGTGTGCTGTGCAATGTCTTGATTATCACAGATGTGTGAAAAACAACCCCCTGACACCCAAGAAACCCCACAAACCAAGCAGTATTTGTACAGACTCTGATGAAGGATGCAGTTTGTGGAAACAGTAGACGATTTTTGTGTCACTTATGTCTATTGAAAAAGATCCACACCAGCCTTTTAAAGTTGTATACCATAATATAAAGGCCCTGAGGAGATAAATTACTGGGATCAACTGTGGCTCTGACTGAGATTTGTGTATTTAGACCAGTGTTTTCCAACTTGGAGTCGCTTGTTAGCTGTCTAAAAGGTCATGCCTCCTAAAATCAGGCCTGACCATTAGCCCCTGTTGACTTCAGCAGTAGTTGTAGATATTCTGCACCAAAGAAAATCACAAGACTTTTATTTAAGCATCTAAATGAGAATTTAGGTGCTTGACTTCAGGTACAAATATTTGAAAATTTGGGCCTTAACCTCTCTGTTCTTCAGTTAATGCATCTGTAAAGTTTGATAATAGCATTGACCTACCTCACAGGCAAGATGTGAGGCTTTATTTATTAATGTTTTTAAGCAATTGGAGATCCTTGAAGAGGAGGTGCTATAGAAGTGAAAGTATTATTGTAAATGATACTGTAGTAGGAATAAATATATGTAAATTAATGGACATAAACAGCAGCAATGTTTTCTAAGAAAAATAAATATATAAAATATGTACATGTGTACATCATATGCACCAATATCTGATTTTCCTTGTTGTGCTTCTCCTGCAAGTGCAGTGTGTGTGTCTGCAGCTCTGTTCAGCCAGGTCAGCTGCAGTACCTGGCGGTCCAGGTGAGCCCAGCCAGTGTCACCACTGTGATTCAGGGACATCAGGGGTGGCTCTGAGTGCTCCTGGAGCTCAGCCTGAGCCCCCTGCACAGCTCTGCTCTTTGCTTTGGCTTGGTCCTGCCGGCAGCTGCTGGGGGTGCCGGGGTGCTGCAGCACTGTGGGCACACCAGTGGCTCCTCCCAGGTGGGAATGAGTGTGTGTGGGAGCTGCTGTCCCACTGAAGGTGGTATGGAGCTGAAATACTGATTACAGTAGGAGTATACTCCATCTTTTTCTTTACTTTCCACATCATAGCTTTATTCTTGCCTTTTCTCTGTAAACAGTATTTGCCATTTTGACTAAACCAGTGGTTTCAACTGGGATCCATGGACTACTTAAAGAGCTGCAAAAGGTAAGTAGGAAAAGCAAATTGATCATCAGAAACTTAAATCTTTTGTGTGAGGGTCAACTTTCAAGAATTTAGAGGTTGGCACGTTACAAAAAGTTGAAGATCGCAGGCCTAAACAGGATTTTCAGGCTTATTCACATTGAATGATCATATTACATATCAGGTTGTTACTCATATATTAAAACGTATATCAGAGCCAAATGAAAATGGACAGTCTGATCTTATGCCAAATCCTTCTCTCTGCTTACACAAATTTTGGGAAACTCCACAGGTTTCAGGAGCGTTAGTCTGGATCCACATCACAGTACCAGTCAGAAAAAATCATGCATTGTATGAATCTCTGGCTACTGTAGAATCCCGGTATTATATTTGTGTTTTGGGTTCCTTTGAGTGTAAAGATTGCTTGTCCAAAGCCAAACTCTGCTCAAGTTTCAGTAAAAAAAGTTAAGTAAAAATACAGAAAGATAAAATCTGCGTGGCTGCTGGTGTTTCATTGTTGTAGCTATTTCAGTCACAACACTTGTGTGTTCTGGTTGTTTAAAACCACACAGAGAAATGCAGCAGGAGTGTGCATCAGTCACACAATCCACACATCTTGCAGGAGGTGTCACTTTGGGGCACTCTGTGGGAAAGCAGAGAAGACAGGGTAATCCACAACACCATGGGAGAAATCATGGGAAATACAAGCTACAGCCTGGGGGTTTTTCTTTTGCCAGTTTTTTGGGGTTTTTTTTTCCCTACTGTGCAGTATTTTCCTGTGTTACTCAGTCTGAGGCACAAGAAATGGAAACACCAAGAAAAGAAACAAAGGTCTGATGCTTTCTCAAAAAATTTTTGACCTCTCCATGATCACAGTCTGGGTGAACTGTGAAAGATCTGTAGTTTCCTGTTGTGCCTAAAGATCTTAACATTTTTGTGGCAATAATCCCCAGTTCCTCTGCCTAACTGAAGCATACTGGACTCCAAATGGGAAGATCAAATGTGAGGTTTGAGATTTGGAATAGGCTGCCAGATGTCAGTCATGTTAGAGCAAGAGAAGGAGAGACAAGCAGGAGGGCAGAGCCCAGATAATCCCCACACAGCCTGGGTGAGTAATCGTGCTGCAAACTGGGGTTTTCTGTCTCACCTGGGACAGGTGGCAACTTCTGCTGGACCAAACAGCAGCTGCAGGAGAAATATCAATACGTGCTATTTGTGGGCAGCTCCTGCCTTTGGCAATATGTGTGAATGCATTAGGGCAATCACTGCCACAGCTTCTTTAATGTTGCCCTTCTGTGTAACTTGTGCTTGCGTGTTCAATTTTTAAAAACAATTATGTTTTTAATATTAATCCTGTACCTTCAGTGACATAGTTATTTCTGCTCTCTCTTTTGAAAGTGTCTCTAATAAATCCTGTGGTTGCAGAGAATAAATTATATTCCTTTTTTTACCCCTAGCCCACAAGCAGTAAAGAATCACAATGTTCATTTATACAATGGTGTGTATTCATCTTGGAAAGCCAGGTTTGACAGAAAAAAAATGAACTGTTTCATAAATGCATGGAAGGAATATTGTCTAGTTGATTGGCTAAAAGGCCTGTTTATGGATAGAATTTTCTGTTTTATGTATAAAACAACATAACAGTCACTCTCATAATTATGATAATTTGAAATTTAGCACAACTCCAAATAATAAAGAAGTAGCTAACAGCAGTGGGTATTGGGTTGTACATCCCTCCAATTAGAGCAATATCCTGTATTTCCTGAAGTGACTGGTATTTTGCCTCCCATCTAGTTTTGTCTGGGTTGAGACAGCATTTTGAAAGTATATTTTGAAAATCATAATTAATCATAGTACTGTGGGCTGAGAATCTCAACCCTGTTACTCTGAAAAATTAGTTTCTGTCTGCTTTTATACTTAAAAGAACAGAAATTAATAAATTTCTATTATTTTTCCTTCTATTGGAAAAAAAATTACATGTGGTGAAGGACAAGTGCAATGGAAATATTGTTGTTTCTTACCTTAATGCTCTTTCTCTGTAGTCAAATCATCATTCACAGGGTGTGTTTTCAAGGCTTGCATCCCAAGGTAGCTCACTGTGTGAGCTATCTCTTTTATACAAAGTGTTACCACATGAAACACCGTTTATGTGTGATAGGAGAGTGAGTTTCTGCACACAGACAGCCACCACGGGCTGAGAGGTACAGGTATAATTACAGGGTTGATGTGGATTCCCTGTTTCAATCCTGCCTCTGAAGCTGGCTGTAGTGGTTGTGCAAAGACACAAAAGCCACTGAGTGGGAATTGAGGTGTGTGTGAAGTGCAGTTTCTGTGTGTGTGTGCTGTGTGCATCCACCCCTGGGCTCACAGCTTTGCTCAGCTCTTGGTGAATCCCAAGGGAAGGGGCTGTTCTGCACCCTTGCTCGTGCTCATGACTGGTTCAATCCCATCTCTTTCCCATAACAGTGTATTCTCTGCATCACTCGGAATTTTAGCAGCTGCTGGGGAAGCCCATATTTAAACATGAATGTGTACCGGGGAATGGTTTTTAACCATCTCTGACCCACCAGCTTAAGCATAAACAGTGCAGTTTTTATTCATATGGTGAAATATTTTTATGGACACAAAATTGAGAGCCTAAAATTCAGTTAAATTAAATGTGTCTGACTTTGTCAGAGCTCCTTGTGTGCACTTAAACCCTCCTGAGCTCAATGGCCCTTTCCCCTGTGTTATGGATGTTTTGTAACTCTTCTGTCCTTGTCTGTTCTACCAATCCAGAGGAGAAGCTTTTCTGACTGGAGGTTAGTTAATTTCTTTATCATGCTTTATTGCCAAAGAGTCTAAAAAATAAAGAAAATATAAAGAAAAAATATAAGAAAAAGATAAATGTTGTATTTGCTTGTGATCCTCTCTTCTCCTTTAAACCACATCAGAGGCAGCTCCCTGTCAGTTGTCCCTTGGTGCAAAATCTTCACACACACAGTACAAGTTTTCCCTTCACATTACAAACAGGTCAAGGAAACAATGGGTTTTTCATGGCAATTATTCCTAATATTTCTGAAGGATATTTAAATTTGGTGGCTCACTTTTATTAAAGCTAGAAAATCCTGCAACTTAGCCTGCTTTCACATTTTGTCCAGGTGCACGCAGAAATGGAGATAGCTGGAAGAAATGCCTCAACTGCATTAACAAAATATGGTTTGTGTCATGGGGGAGTCATACATTCATACTAGACACATTCAACTAGGCTGATCTTTGATCAGTGCAGCATAAAATACTCCTGCTTGTGTTCAGGGAAGGAGCAGGGTTGGCCTTCTGCCTGTGTCTGGTCTTACTGAAAACACCTGGGTCTGAACCAGCGTCTCAGACCCGCGCCTGAGCTGTCCCAGCGTGCTGCTCACATGTCATGCAGATTGAGAGATTTGGCATCAAGGTGATCGTAATCTCTTACAAATAGCTTCAATTGAGAAATATATCAGCTGTTTTAAGAAGATTTTTACAGTAATCAAATACCATGAGGTTGATTAGTCTCATTGGATTATGAAATTTGAGGGGAATAATTTGAATTATTCTTATTCTTTTTCTCCCCCAAAGCTACTTCTGATTCATCAGGAAACCTAAATTTTAGACTTCAGCTCATTACAAGTCTAAATGTAATCTACATTTCCCCATCCTTCCTCTAAACTGTTTGATTGTTTAGCAAAATCTGACAAATCCATTGTAGCTATTATTTTGTGATATTTTTATTAGTAATAAATAGCAACAACAGCATTTTGGGTTTGGTTGAGGTTTTGTTTGTTCAATTTTTTTTGTTTTCGTGAGTGAAATTTGAGGAGTAAAAAGAGAGATAAAGATCAAAATTTGCTTTCCCTTAAAATGGGAAGAATGAAACTTTTTATGACTTAGAAAAAGTCATAGTGAACAATAATGCCAGCTTGGTTTCCATGTGGAAAATAAGGACTTGTTAGCTGGACAGTTAATATTAGGAGAAAGAAAGTATTCCTACGTGAAAAAAAAAAAATCTGAAACTTTTGAAAACTCTGAAGTAAATTAAATGACACCATTAAATAGAAAACACACTTTCTTTCTTCTATTTAGGTGGCAAACTTTTCTATGTGACAATAAATTTTGATCTCCCTGCATTATATAAGTGTCAACATTGCTCGGAAAATAGGTGACATTCTAGTTTGCAACTTCCTTCTGCTTTCTTTCTGAAGGGGAGGGAAAAGTCTATCTTTGGTGATGATTACTAATAAATTAGTCGGGATATTAATTAGGTGTGTTGCCCCCGGAAAGAAAAAAAAAAAAAACCAAAACCAAACAGAAAAAAAAAAAAAAAAAAAGAAAACACCAACAAACGAACACCCTAAGTTCTTTATTTTTCGTGGGCAGTTGTTTAATTGTGGCCCGAGGCTTCGGGAGCTGTGACGGGGAGGTGCCCCTGAGGGTGCCCCGAAGCCCCGCAGCTCTCGCTGTGTCTGCCCCGCTGTGCTCTGCTCAGCCCGCTGATGCTGGGGCGCTGGAACTGAGAGCTTGGCACTGACGGGAGCTGGGAAGCGGGATCCCTGTATTCCAGGGATGGGTGGCGGAGAAGGAAAAGGCAAAACAGCGGCATCAGCCGGGTCCCGGCCCCGCTAGGGGATGGGCAGTGCCCGCTGCGGGAGCGGGGGATGGAGCCGGGGCTGGAACCGGAGGAGAGAGCCAGGACATGGACACGGGGCATGGAGCCGGGAGATAGAGCCGGGGCATGGAGCCGGGGCTGGAGCCGGGGGATGGAGCCAGGGCACGGAACCGGGGATGGAGCCAGGGCATGGACACGGGAGATGGAACCGGGGCTGGAGCCGGCCGCCCCCTTCCCTCTGCCCCAGCTCCGGGATTCGCCCGCTCCTGCGGCGGAGGGCACGGCCGCAGCCCCGCACTGGCAACACCCTTCTCCGGTCCTTTCCTCTCCTTTCTGTCTCTTTTCTCCTTTCCTTCCTTCTTCTTTCCTTCTTTCTTCTTTCATTATTTCCTTCTTTCCTTCTTTCTTTTGCTCTTTCTCATTTTCTCTCTTTTTCACTCTCTTTCTCCTTATCCTTTCCCAAATTTTAATTCAGTTCGTCTTTAAAAGAATAAGCGGTGAAATCATATAGCTGTGAGCGAAATACCGATTAATGAATTCAATGTCTCTGCTAGAAGGGTCGCTTCTCCCTTAATATCGTTAATTCCTGGCTCAATCGTATTGGACGGAGGGCGAGGAAGCAGGGAGGGAAGTAAGAAAGTCCCGGGAGACATTTAGGACCTTTGGGATGGCGTGCTGGGTGCCTGCCGGTGCCTGTCTGTTGGCAGACCCGGAGTGGGTCGAGCAGGGCCGCGGGTGTCCCTCGTTTCTCCAGCCGCTGTGCAAACCCCCTGTTCGCAGGCAAATATCTGATGGTCCGAGCTTCGCGTCCCTGCAGCCTCATGGTCTCTGCTGCAGTGAAACTCCCGGAGGAAATCCATGGTGACCCTGCTGGAATCAATAATCTCTGGTGTTTTTACAGGTAATTTACGAGGATTGGAAATGGGGCCGTTAAGTGCGGACGGCAGACGCGCCCGTGTGCGGGACCCGGCCCTGCCCGCCCGGGGGGACACAGCGCTGCCGCCGCTCTCCGACACGCACCCGAGCCCGATGGTAACCCTTAACGCCATAAATAAATGAGTTACACCGCCTTTCCTCCCGTGTGCTGGCAGGGAAGGACGGTCCTTCCCAGCCCGCTGAAGGAGCCCCGGGCTCTGTGGTCCGGGCCCGCAGCCGCTGCCAGGAGCGCAGACGTGTCCCTGTCCTGGCTCGGAGGGCACGTGGCAGCGCGGAGTGGCAGCTGTGCTATCGCTTACTGCAGGGTCTGGTAGTAATCAGAAAGGTGAGGAGTTGGTGAAATACATGTTGTATTTATTGCAGTTTACAGGGAGACAGAGGGCGGCCTTCGCCCACGGGCAGCCTCGCCGCTGGCCGGGAATGGATTCCGGCCCTTGCCGGGGCCACCTCTCATCCCCTGGGTGTTTGCTCCCTCTCACGGCTCCCTTCGGGGCCCCTGGGATGAGCTCTGCCTCGGATCTTCCCACCACGGAAATATTTTGCCGTTCCCCTGCAGACTTCTCTCCGTCCGTGGTGCTCGCCCAGGCGATGCCCGAGGATGTAACCGTCGGAGGAAACTCTTCCCAAGGAGTGACAGGGGCAGGGCGTTCTGTCCCCTATTCCTGGCCTTCTACAGACCCTCCTCTCGTACTGAGCTGCCCCTTCTCCGACTGCCCGGCGCACTGTGGCTGTAAATTAATGAAAACGTAACAACTCAAAAAAAAAAAAAAAAAAAAAAAAGATGGATCTGAAACGTGCGGATGGGACATAAAAGCGATGGAAAAAGGTTCAAAGCTTTCAGTGATGACTTTTCAACCTTTATTTATGTGCCTATTAATGCAATATCCATCATGGAGATACGCATCTTTATCCTTTCAACTGATATGCTGGGAATCAATTGGATATGCAGATTACATTTCATAAGTTTCCAAATGTTAATCTCCCCGGCCCTTTGCTGGTAATTTTTTTTTTTTTTTGCCAAATAGTGTTATGTTTCTGCCACCAAAAAAAAAAAAAAAAACCACCAAAACCAAAAAACGCTAAAATAAACGAAAACAAAACAAAATTTAAAAAAATAATAATAAAACAAGAAAAACCTCAAACAAAACCCTCAGTAAAAATAATTAATCTTTAGGCTACTTGTCTCTATTTATTGCTAAGGTTTGGGCCCCGGTGCCGGCCCAGGAGCCGGCCCCTCCTGCTCGCTCCCATCTCCATCGCCCCCGGTCCGGGCTTCTCCGGGGCTCAAGGGGCCCCGCTGCCCTCGCAGCGCGGGGCTCTGGGGGCCGGGGAAAGTGTCCTAGCGGGTGCTTTCCCCTCCTAAACTACGGCTGCTTCCCTCCAGCCTTACAGCCGGGGAAGCGTCCCCGTCCCGCCGATCCCATCGCTTCCCGGGTGGCTGCCCCAGAGCACGGCGCGGGGCTCCGTCCCTCACAGCCCCGGCTCGATGAGTGATGTCCCCGGACACCTCTGGGTCTATAAACGGGAGGGGTGATGTGCCATAACAGGGCACAGAGCGGCTTCCCTCGGAGGGCTCCGTGGCGGAGCAGGTTTCTGAGGTTGGCACTGGGCTGTGCGGCGCTGCCTGTCGCTGTGGCCGTGGCTGTCGCGGCGGGGTGCCGCGGGATGCCACCACCTGCTGCCTTCCTACCTGCTCCGCTTCTCCGTCCCACCACCCCCGACACTGCCCATCGCGTCCCCTCTCGAAGCAGGCGGTTCAATAACCGTTCATATTGCACTGATGCCGAGTTTCTTGAACGGTATTGAAGTTTCTCTTCCGTGGCATTTTACAACTCGCCGTCCTACGGGGTTCACTCTGGTCCGAGCACGTCCATAGCGGTTTGGTTTAACGCGCCTCTGGTCCGGGGCAGCGCTCGCGTGTCCCCACGCCTGGCTTACGGTGGGGAAGGGGTCCCCTAAAGCAGAGCACAGGCCGGGGCTGGACAGCGGTCCCTGGAAGGCGCAGCCCCGCAAGCCCCGCTGCCCATCCCGCCGGGCACACGCTCCTCTCCGGCGGGCAGCGGCTCCCGGCTCTGCCCCGTCCGGGAAGCCGTGAGCGGGCGGCAGAGGGTCCCCCAAACACACACACACCCGCTTGCTCCGAGGGAGGGGGAAAGAGGGAAACTTCTGTGAAGGGAAAGCCGTGAAGCAGAGGGAAGCTGAAACGAGCAGCTCCGAGGGTGTCCTCGGCCGGAGACCCAAGCCCAGAGGGTTTTTTTTAGGTGTTTATGGCGAGGAGAGTGTGGAGTACGAAACAGCAGTTACAGGCGTCTATATTAAATAGTTACATCAGTCTTGACTTCCTTCGTTCTTTCTGAGAGTTTTTTGTGTTGGTGTTTTTCAGTTTTCTTTGTTTCTTTCCTTATCTCTATTTTCCTTTCCCTTTTCCCTTTCCCCTTTCCTTTCCTTTCCTTTCCTTTCCTTTCCTTTCCTTTCCTTTCCTTTCCTTTCCTTTCCTTTCCTTTCCTTTCCTTTCCTTTCCTTTCCTTTCCTTTCCTTTCCTTTCCTTTCCTTTCCTTTCCTTTCCTTTCCTTTCCTTTCCCATTTTTTATGTATCAAACTGTGCAGCCTCTTCTCCACCTCCCTTGGAAATTGCCGGGGACTTCACTTCGAAACCCGTATGAGAAATGAATTTGTGCACGCAAAACCGGAAACACTGTAATTGATTTATTTCTAATAGAGGGGAGACCAACACTGTTTATCGTTCAGAAATGATTGCCTGTGTTCTTAATAGCTCTAATTTTCACTGTCCATTTGATGTGCTGCAGGTTTAATATAGAGCACTTACTAATCCAATTAAAAGTGCACCTGGCCTGGAAGAGCTCTGTAATTAGCAGGAGCGTTTTTAGCTATTTCCACTGGAAAACCGTGAAATCATCTCTGCTGGCCTAAAGGACTGTAATATGGGGGTGGGGGCGAGGAGGGGAGGGAGGAGCGGGGCCAGGCATTCGTGCCTAATCTTTTTGCCTCGAATTTTTCGCAGTTCCCGTGCGGGAAGATGAGGCTGTTTCATCGCGGGGCACTGGTGTCTGATAGCGCAGGACAGCGAGGGCGAGACTAGGTGGGTTTCACACGGCTTTTCCTGCCCTCCAGGCGAGCCCGGGCCGGGATCCTGTCCTGGGGAAGCGCGGCTCGGCTTTGGGGCTGCGGAGTCGCGCTGGTTTGCGGGGGCCACGGCAGCCCCACGGGGCCGGGCGCGGAACGGGAACCGGAGCTGCGGGAGCCGCCTGCCCTGTCGGGGGAGGCGTCCAGGCCCTGCTCCAGCCGCGAACGGTCGCGGGGAGCGGCTCCGGAGCTGCCGAGAGGGTTTGTGGCAGGGCAGGCGCGGGATGGGCCTGGAGCGGCCCCGGGCGCGACAGCGGCTCCACGCAAAAACACGCGGCACGCACACGGAGGCGCGGCGTTAAAGGAGGGCGAAGCAGCTGGAAAACACTGCCCAGGCTGGCTCTCCTGCCGGGATGAGGGGCTCCGCTCCTCCTCCTCCGAGGGTGAGGGGTCGGGACAGTCCCAGTCCGCATCTCTCCTCGCGTGGACGAGGATTACTGCCCACAGCATCACGATGGCTAGGAAGGGTTTCTGCTCCCGCGCTCGGGGCCGCAGCGGTGCCGGTGGGCAGTGAGGTGGTGCGGGGATGCTGTTACGGCCGGGTGCCGTTCGTGCGGCCCTACTCCCCGCTCGGGGTTCCCGAGCGAGAATTAAACCCTCAGGAGTTTAATCTCCTTTTTAAAACAATACTTCTACCGACTTCCTCCCTCCAGCTAAAGGCGCGTGGCGAGTGGCGCGGCGTGGTCCGTGGAAAGAGGGCTCGGCCCGCCCGGCTCCTGCCGCGCCACCGGCCCGGCCGCTCCCCGGCTGTGCGGGCGCTCCGCCGCCCGGCTCGGCCCCGCTCTCACCGCACTGGGCTCCCACAGGGCTCCCTAACGGGTTTCCCGGAGCTCCGGGCACCGCGGGGTTTGTAGGACACAACCGCTTTGTGAAACACACGCTGACTTTCCCTGAGCGTGAACTTTTCCTGCCGGCCTCTTCCTCGGGGTGCGGGAGCGTTCCCGGGCGGCAGCCGGTGTTTGGGAGTGTTTGTGTGCGTTTGAAAGCAATGGAAACCACTCGGTTTGGTGGCCGGCGCTTGGGGCTTGGGGGAGAGCGGGACCACGGGCCAGAGGCACCCACCCGTGCTGTGGGTGCCGCTTCTTCTGCGGAGCCCTCGTTCCGCGCTGCGGAGCGGAGCCCGACGCAAACCCCGAGTTTCCCCGGGGGCCGCGCCGTGCTGCTGCCGGTCCCTTGACGGCCGGTTCGTTTATTATTAGGGCTCCGGATTTCTGCCTAAATAACGCGAACCCCCGCCCACCCTGGGGCCGGCTCCGGCCCCGCAACCATCGTCCGGCTCGTAAAGGGAAAGCGGACTGGGAGCCCAGAAAACATTTTTCCCCTTCATTTCAAAGGAGGAAACCTGAGCGATTCTCATCCTTTTGATTGATTAAGGTCTTGAATAACTTGAAGCTCGGGAGTGACAGTTCCTGAATAGACGATTGCAAATAAAGAGCCCTGTGGAAAGCCGGGCTGGCACTTCGGAGTGTAAAGGAGGCGAGTTTGCTGGCACTTACCAAGTTATAAATAAAAGGCCGTGCACAATGGTACCTTCTCTAAGGACAGACAGTCTTTACAACACTCCTGGCGTCATATCCTGCTGTGGGCACTCCAGCTCCGAGGCAGACTTTACCTCTTTTATTTTTCCAGCAGTTTAGTTTGAATACTACAATAAATTCCTGGGAACAAACGCTTGTTAGTAAGACTTTAACATGCACCGCCTCGCACCCATGCACATATAAACGCTCACGCACACGCGTGAAACGCAGGGATATTCTTGTCCCATCAGTTTTTAAAGGCAGACATCCCCACGAAGATCTCACTGGCAGCTCTTCCTCTCCAAACAGTGAGCACCATTTGTTCCAGAGATGTTTCTTCTGGACGGAGAGAGATTTCGAGTCAAAGTAAATAAGAAAAAGGAAAGAATAAAACAAGAAGT
Source organism: Zonotrichia albicollis (assembly GCF_047830755.1). NCBI lineage: Eukaryota > Metazoa > Chordata > Aves > Passeriformes > Passerellidae > Zonotrichia > Zonotrichia albicollis. Next base: position 25,096,822 of record NC_133827.1, on the reverse strand, counting down.
ATTTTTTTCTTTAAAATTAAAAATGTTGTTGCCCCCACCCCGCCGCTGATGCTCGGGGAGCGGAGCCAGGAGACGAAACGCTTCGTGGCAGTCAGGCGGGTGCTGTCCCGCGGAGTCCCGCAGTGACACAAGGTCCTGAGGGGTGCGATGTCCAGGCCGGCCCGGTCGGTGTTTCTCTCCCGGGGCTGAGGCGGCCGTCGGGGAACCGAGTAGATCCCCATCGCCGGCCGCCCTCCGCTTGCGAGGAAAGGGTCCAGCGCGGCTGTGCCCGCGGGGTCAGCGCGGGGCCGTGCCGTGCCGTGTCGAGCCGAGCCGAGCCGAGCGGTGCCGGTGCCGTTCGGGCCGCGCCGCCGTCGCGCCGGCCGGGCCGATGGGCGAGAGCCGCCGCTCGCCCAATCAGCGGGGGCGGCGCGGCCGGGCCGGACGGCGGTGGCCAATCGCGGCGGCGCCGCCGCCGAGCCGCGCCGGGCACGGAGCCGATAAATGCTCCCGGCCCCGCGGCCGCCGCTCCCCGCCGCACCGGGGACACCGCCGCCGCCCCCTGCCCCGCGCCCGCCCGCCCTCCCCGCGCCCAGCCCGGCGGGGCTCCGGCCCGGCCCCTGCCCTCCCGGTGCGGGGCAGCGCGGGTCACTGACAAAGGGGCAGCGGCGGAGCTGCCTCCTCCCCGCCCCTCGGCGGCATCCCCCACCCCCTCCGGGACCGCTCCTGATTCGGCGGGGCCCGCTGACAGCGCGGGTCTTCCCTAGATCAGCCCTCACCTGGATATAACCCTGCCGGCCGCTGCCGCTGCGATGACAACTCTGGCCGGAGCTGTCCCCAGGATGATGCGCCCCGGGGCTGGGCAGAACTATCCCCGCAGCGGGTTCCCGCTGGAAGGTAAGGCCGCGCCTGTGCCGCTCCCGGTCGGGAAAGGGATAATCGTTCCGTGCCGGGACGCCGGAACAAAGCGGCCCCTCCGGCCCGCCAGAACCGGCGCACGGGGTCCTCCAGGACAGCTGCCCGGCTTCCCCCTGGGCTGTCAGAGCAGGGCTTGCCCCAGGACGGGCACGGCTCGGACCGCTGCGGCTCCGGCCTCGCACCCCCGAGCGGCCTGGCCCGCGAGCGGGAGTTCCGCAGCACTGCCCCGGTTCTCTTGGTGCAGTGATTTGGGGAGCCCAAAGTTCGGGGAAAAGTTAGGAAAAAAATAAATTCGGGTAAAAGCGATGCGAATCGAAAGGAAGTTGAGAGCCGTGGGTCGGGCCGCTGCGAGTGCCGCTCTGAAGGCAGCGGCGGCGTGAGGGCCCCAGGGCCGGCACTGCCAGGCCCGTGCCCGACGGAGGGCGGGCGGCGGTCGCGGCTCCCACCGCCGCTCCCGGGGCACTGCGGCCTTCCCGCAGCGCTTCCCCGTTCTCCGCCGGGGTCGGGCGGGCTCTGAGAGCCGGCTCCGGCTGAGTGCAACAGGTGAAGCCGCAGCCGTCTCCCTGCGCTGCCCGCCGGGACCTGCGGGCCGCGGGTGCGCGGCGGGGCGGGCGGGGGTGAGTTGCTTCATAGAAAAGCAACGACAAAAAAATAGTAACAACAATAAAAACAAAAAAAGACGCAGCAGGATCCGAAGGAGACGTTAACGCCATTTACCCCCCTGCCTCCCTTCCCTCCTTTTCTAGTCTCTACCCCTCTAGGCCAGGGCAGAGTCAATCAGCTCGGAGGAGTGTTTATCAATGGCAGGCCTTTACCCAACCATATCCGGCACAAGATAGTGGAGATGGCCCACCATGGCATAAGGCCCTGTGTCATCTCCCGCCAGCTGCGAGTGTCCCACGGCTGCGTCTCCAAAATTCTCTGCAGGTACCAGGAGACGGGCTCCATCCGGCCGGGGGCCATCGGCGGCAGCAAGCCCAAGGTGAGCCTCTCCCGCCCGCCCGGAGCCGGGCAAACCCCGGGCGCGGTGGCGGGGAGCGAGTTCCCATCGGGACACGGCCCAGGCTGGTCGGCACCGGGGTTTACAGCGGGGACGGCGGCCCCCGGGAGGGCCGGGGGGACGGTGCGAGGCCGGGGGTGGGCGCAGGCACACATGGGGCACAACAACCCCGCCGTGTCCCCGCCTGTTGCTCTCAAACTTCCCGAGGTTTTAGAAAATATTGTTGGACTTCTTGGAAATAATATTCTTTTAATTAAGAAAATTCTATTAAAAAAAACTCAAACGAAAATAGGGCTAAAAGGGCGGGTTTTTTTAGCGCTTGGCTTCCCGGAGCCCCTCGTGCCCCAAGCTCGTTTTCCCCGCAGGAGCGCGGGCGGGCTCGGGGCTGCGGGACGGACCGGGACGCGGTCGGTCGGTGCTGGAGCTGACCCAGCACGGCTGGACCGGGCCCTCCCCACTTTCGTTGAAAGCGCAACAAAACGAGCTGTATTTCTGTCCATCTCTTTACTGCTCCTTCTGCTCTGTTTACTTTTTCTCTCTGCTCTAGAGCTGCGTGTATTTATAGCTACGCCTCGGAAAAGTTTGCGCTAGCAATAACGGAGACGAAATTTACCCCCAAGATTAGGCTTCTCCTTCTCTAGCTTTTCTTTCCCATTAAAGCAAAGTGAAAGCTTGAGTTTTTATTGGAAGTTGTTGCTAGAGTCTCCCCCCCCCCCCCTTTGATTCTTCTAAAGTAGCGAAGCGATGCCCTAAGTTTTCCTTTCCGTGTTAGGAGTAGAGGTAATTTTTTTTAAGCGTGCTACTCAAACGTAAGGCTATTGCCAGCCGGGAGATCGTTCTTTTTGTTTGGTTTTTAGATTTCTTTTAAAACACGAGGCTACCGAAGAAAAATGCCGGTACTCGAACTTTTCCGCGTTTTTATTACGCTGGTTTTTGTTCGGAACTGCAAACTTTGTTCAGCCGAAACTTTACTGACCTGGAGCTTCGTTGCCTGGAGTCCTCCGCTGGTCTCAGCCCGGTATTTTTTCGGCCGCACGGCAGCCGGTGCTGCCTAATTCGGGGCTTTCCATGCCGAAGGCTCTGTCCCACCTTCCCGGTAACCCCGGAGGATTTTCTGGGACGTTTCGTTTACCGCGGGGTGTGTTCGTTTTATTCGGCCCGTTATTACCTTCTGTGTCCCTCTTTCTTTACCCTGCCCGCTTTCTGGTGTTTTGTGTCGGCGTTTCCGAGCGGGGCCGGTGTCAGCTCTCGCTGACGACGGCGCGGGTGGCTCCAAGCTCCCCGGGACTGTGGCGGCGGCAGCCCCCGCTCCCCGGCCCCACAGACTGTGCCCGCTCGCCTTGTCTTTACTGAAGCAGGTGACGACGCCGGACGTTGAGAAGAAAATAGAGGAATACAAGCGGGAAAACGCGGGTATGTTCAGCTGGGAAATCCGGGACAAGTTGCTGAAGGACGGCGTGTGTGACCGCAACTCGGTGCCGTCAGGTACGGAGCGGTTCGGGGTGTCCGGGAGGGTCGGGGGCGGCCCGGGGAGGGCAGCGCGATGTCCGGGCGAGCCCCGGGCAGCCCGGAGCGGTGCCCGCGGAGCGGCCGCCGTTAGCACGCGGTACCTCCCTCCCGGGAGGATTCCTGCTCTCGGCGGGGTGTTTTCAATTAAATCGCAACTGCTTCCCCCTCCCCTCCTCCTCCGGGCGCTTCCCCGCCGTCCCCTCCGGGCTGCTGCGCAGGAGGGCTCGGAGCCGGCCGGAGACGCGGAGCTGGGGAGAAGGAGATGGGCAGCTGCTCCCTGTGCTGGCGGGGTGTTTGCGGGATGGGGCAGGGGGCACACGGAGCCGGAGCAGTGTTTGTGAGGGATCCGGGGGTCTTTATCACCCGCCATGCGGGCTCGAAATCGAAATATTCCCGGGAGCCGCTGTGCCCGCGCTGGAGCTCGGTGCGGGACGGTGAAACCCCCGCGGGGACGGGAGTGACAGGCTGCCTGCCCTAAGTCCCGACTGGCAGTGGCCGAGGGACACAGGGCTCTGAGGGGGAACTCGGCTTCCCGGGCTGGCCCGAGAGCCGCGGGGGCTGCTGGGGACGAGCCGGTCACAGCTCTGCACTCCCCCCTGAAGTGAGCTCCATCAGCCGCATCCTGCGGAGCAAGTTTGGCAAAGGCGAGGAAGAGGAGGCTGAGCTGGAAAGAAAAGAGGTGGAGGAAGGTGACAAGAAGGCCAAGCACAGCATTGACGGCATCCTCAGCGAAAGAGGTAAAGTCCCGTTTGCCCCTGCCATCCGTGGAGCCCTGCGATGGCCAGTGCCAGTGGCTATCACTCCCATTCCCCGGTGCCCGGAGCTGGTGGCTGTCACTCCCCATCTCCCAGAGGCTGTCCTGGGGCCAGCCCAGCGGGAAGTGCAGGGTGAGTGAGCCCTGCCAGCCTGGCTGCCAAGTCCCATCGTGTCCCACTCCCCAGCAGAGCGACCCTGCAGTGTATGGGAAAGGCGCAGGGGCTGGAACAAAGATGGGAGGCACTGCTGGTTTGGCTTCCAGTAACCAGGAGGGTTGGGGCCACCACAGAGCCCCTCACCACAGCCACAGAGCCCCTCACCACGGCTGTGCAGGGGCTCCTCTCCCAATCCCAGCAAAAGGCTGCAGCTGCACAGAACGGGCAGTTGCAGCAAAAGCCTGCGGAGCCTCAAGTCTCTGCAGTGTGAACAGGGCAGGGAGACACATGTTTTGTTTTTTCTGCTCTTAAAACTGCTGGGGAGAGCATGTGCCGGTGTTTGGCCGGGCCTGCGAGGAGGGTGCGCCCTGCCCGAGGCGGAGGTGAGGGGCTGCTGCGGGGCACAGCTGCTGCAGCCTGGCTCCCGGCCGGCCGGGGTGCAGCGCCAGGCCAGGGCCCGGCCCGGCCGCCTCTGCGGGGAACTCGCTGCCCAGCACATGCACAGGCGCTGGGGAAGGCGAGACAAAAGTACCAAATGAGCTGGTCAAACATTTGTACAACTTTTCCAGCTTTTACAAAGAAGGCCTTCTATACACAATCTACACTTGGAGATGAACTTGGAAAACAAAGAGGGGGGAGTCCATTGAAACTCACACTTTGGCTTTGCACAGACAAAGCTTCAGCTAGCAGCAGCTTGATGTGAACAAAAGAAGGCAACCTTTTTATAATTCAAGGAGAAAAGAAGAGAAAACAGCCCCACAAAAGGCTGAGAAAAGACATTATGGGCTTGCAATGAGGGATGAATTATTCAATGAGCCCCTAATAGCTGATGCTCCACGCAGTTTTATGGACTCTCAAACGTGGAAAAAAATAGCTGTTTTTAGAGAGAAAATGTTTATAGCATTTCTAAGCATCTAGGGATGCTGAGGCTGTGCAAGGACAACAGAAATCCATTCTTTGTCAGTAGGACATGTCCTTGTTTTGTTAGAACAAACCACTAAACCCTCCTAAAACTTAGTTTTCAACTGTTATTAAAACTTTCAGGGAAGCCTCATCTTCTGTGTGTTTGTGTTTGCAAAGAGGTGTGCAATACAGACATGCAGAAGATGCTAACAAAATTAGAGATTTTAAGGCAGAAGACACAGTTTGATTGCGTGGTCGAGTTGCTCCCATATGATGGGTCCAGAGTTCCCTCCAGCATCTTCTTCAACAGAGGATTTTTCAAGAGGGATGTGCACCAAGGGAAAAATAGCTAAATTCAGTGCCCTAGTTGTCTAGCTTTGCTGCCTTCTTCAATTTCTTGACAGAGATTAGAAACGAGATAAGCGAGCCTTGAAATATTGCTGCTTTATGGAAGAAAGAGTGGTTAATAGAGAAAGCAAGAGAAAAAAATGTTATCGATACAACCCATCCTTCTGTTTCTCTTTCAAACAGTCTTCCTGTTCTTTGACTGTCTGCTCTTTAAAGTGAGGCTCCTGATTTATTATAAATCAGTGTCTGGGTGCATGGCTGCCTCCCACCAGCCCAGGGGAGCCCCAAAACTTGTGCAGGAAAGCCACTGTGGCTGGTGATGCCTTGCTGCAGGAGTGGCTCGCTCGTGCCTTCCAGTACAATTGTAGGAGGAGGCTGCAACGTACCCTTTCTTTCACTTTCTGTGGATGTGAATGTCTAACTTTATTTGTTTTGAGTTCAATCAGTAGCAATTTTCCCCTTGATTACATGGAGTAGTGCAGTCCTTTCCTGCCCTAGGCATGCAGGTTTTTGCTGCGTGAACGTGACCGGACAGTTGTGTGGAAACGGCAGCTTTGGTAATCCCATCTGTTCTGTGACAGTGGCTGGGAAGGCTTGGCAATGTGAGGGAGAGTGTGCTCTTCCCCACAGCAACGCCTGCTCCCCCTCCCTGACTAGCAAGCTGTTGCTTAATCTCATTACTGGAGTGGCTGGGATGCTGCAGTGCGAGTGCGCTGCTGCTCCAGAAAACATTTGTTGCCACCCTCGTGCCCTGCATGGAGTGTGGTTCTATAGCCACAGCACACCAGTGACACCATTAGAAGAAAAGAATCACCATAAAAGAAGCCCACTGCTTTCTGTATCTGACCAAAAAAAGTTCTGCCTCAACTCCATTGCCAGCCGAGGAACTTTGATTTCACGCCATCTATAAAAACAATCCTGGTCTGTTACTAAAATAACTGGCAGCACTCCTGAGGAGTTTGATGCTGCAGGATCATATTTGCCAGCACCCACCACCTTGGCTACAAGGCAGTGGCAGAGGGTGCTGCTGGCAATGCATCTCAGATGCCCTTCTGACACTCGGGCTGTTTACAGAATGTCCAAAGGGGTGTCCATGTGCTGGGCAGCAAACCCCTCGGTGCCAGCTCAGCGCTGAGTGCTCTGTGTTACAGAGGGGAACAAAGTGCGGGGTTTTGTGCAATATGAGGAGTTTTTGTAGCTCTATTCTTGGAGGCTTGAGGTATCCTGGAGCTTGGGTGCCAGGGAGGGCTGTGGGATAGGTCAGAAAGTGACTGCTGAGGCTGTTCACGATGGCTTTTCTGCTCGGGAGCACACATTAGTGCTGGACTTAGGCTGGCGCTGCCTGAAATCCCCTCCTCACCATGGGCCTTTGGGTGGCTCAAGGAGTGGCATTTTTTCCAACAACAAGAGCTGTCTTTTTAATGTAGCTATTTCAAGATTTAGTGAGTATTTACAGCAGAGTGGGATTAGAGAGAATAGAATCATGATATTTTTAAAAAATGTGTGACAGAAACAGTGAATCATTGGGATCTCTCCCACCACATATATGGGTGTAGGTAAACTTTTGCATGCCTGGTGTGATTCCGTTTCATCCTCTCTTCTTGGACACTTACATGTGATTCTCACACCGTTTACAGATGCCACATGTGCAGCCCTTTACGTGCTGCATTTTGGTGTTTCTGCCAGTGTCACCCTCAGCTCTGCTTCTGGGGATATATTTAAAGAAAACTTGATTGTCAGAGTGTGTATCAGGAGGCTGATAGTTCTATAACAGCATATCTGTATTTCTGCACATGCGATAATTTTTTTCTGAAAGGCACAAGCCATAAATATAGAACACCAGAAATTTTTGTGCCTTTATGTGGCACATCAGGGCTTATTTTTAGCATACGGAAGAGGGACTTGCTTGTACCTTTGGGGGCAGTTCTGTGCAGCACGCTTTGCTGACTAATCCGATCACTCCCCCTCCATAAGATAGCTGTTGTTTGCTGGCAGCACCCAGCGGCTTTCAGCCCCGCAGGGATGGGGCAGAGCTGCTCCCCAGGCTGCTGTGAGCGGGCTGGGGAGGGGGCTGGGGCCGGGACCCCCCCTCCTGGCCTCAAAGGGGGCCTCTGTTCCCAGCCAGCGGAATTGGCCCCCGGGCCCTGTCCCGTGGATCCTCCCCCAGTCATGCGCACCCGTCCAAAAAGGGCCCTACTCATCCCGAGCCTCTACCCTTGGCTCTACTGAGAGCAATTCAGGCTACAGCAGACTAAATTGCCTCCTTTATTTTCTTCTTACTTTCATCTTGGACCAAACCCTTCCCCCTTTCCCTCCCCTTCCTCTTTTCTTTTTTTCTGTGTGCCTGAGGCTCACATTAATACAATTTCGGTACCACCCCTATTTTAGTGTGTGTATGTGGGGAGTTTGAGGGGGTAGGAAGAAAAAGGACCTTAGCACAAAAGCCCTGCTCAGCAGCTCGAAAGTTCAAGCTGCTGCTGCCTCTCTAGCTGTGTGATGCTTTTCCTGTTTGTGAGTTTTGGGAAACATTTTTGCTTTGTACTGTAATGGAATTAGAGGACAGATGCTGACTGTAAATGGGACACGCGACTACCAGCCCCTAGCTTAAATATTTAGATGCAATGTTACAATTACTGACTTGATGCTGGGGGCTTTGAAGTGGTGGCACATGATCTAAAGGGTAGCTCGAGCTAGCTGGGCTGGCAGATGTTTTGATTAGGGCTGGTCAGTATCATGCAGCCAGTTATTTTTAGATTGCTAAAGTAATAAAGACACTTTATTAAGGGAGAAGATTAACATGGAGGCACCAGATATCAGTTTGAGTCATTCATTTCTACATAGTAGACTGTTGGATTAGCGGCTGGAGCATGGGATGAGTCAGACTGAGTTAGAATTTGGTTGCAGGGGCTGTCTTGGTTTTATTCTGATGTCCTGTCCCAAAGTGCAGTGGTAGGAGGAGCACTTAAGTGCTGTGTGAAGTGCTGCTGTGGGCTGAGAAACAGTTTGTTCCCCTGCTCAGTGCTCATGGAAAAGATTCACTGATGGAGTGAGATGTGATGGCTGTGGCTGTAGGCAGTTATCTCCTTGATAACTGAAATTTCTGATAATAACTGATGTCTCATTGAGCCTGAGATTTTGTGCAGTACTTGATATATTTGATCACTAGCAGGTCTAAGAAATCAACTCATGTCACTAGAACAGTGTTGTTTCTGCGGCTCTCAGAGCTGACAAGAAAATAGTACTTAATTAAGAAAAACTCCTTAGTGAGTCCAGAATCTGGCTCAAGGGAGACAGACAGTGCCAACTATATTTTCTCCTGTCTGTCTTTTCCCCTTCTCTTTCCTCATATCTTAACAGTGAGAGTCCAGGCCTGGGTAGAAGAGCCAGGTGTTGTGCAGGTGATTCCATGCAAACCCAACACAGCTTTGTTTCTTCTCCCTGACCCATCATCACTGTGGGGCTCCGGGACAGGTTCTTCTTCCAAATGATTATTCTGAAGAAATAACAACAACAACAACAATAATAATGCAAACAACAATAATAGGAATAATAACAACTGATGACCTCAGCAGTGAATAATGACCTCACCATCAAGTGAGAGTGTGATGTCCCAGCATGCTGAGCATTTTTAGAAAGGTGCTAAATGTTTGACTTTAGGGTGACTTAAAAGTGGAGTTTGCTCTTCCAGAGCTGCCGGGGGCAGCTCATTCCCTCCTGTCTTGAAGTGGGGGATTTTGAGGAGAGTGCTAATTGTCAGACTAACTGCAGGCTAATCGTCTGACAAAAGCACCAGTAATATTTCCAGCTGTGGGAAGAAAGGGTGTTAATCTAGCAGCGACTCTCTGAAGTAATACATGTACATATCATATCCTTGGCTTGAAATCACGATTATATTAGTGGCTTTGAATGTTTTGCCATCTGAGGGACGCTTTCTTTAACTTAGGAGTCAGCGCCTGTTCAAGCAGATTTGCTGTGGGCATCTTTTCCAGTTTTCCTAATTGCATATATCTAGAACAAAGCTGAATGTTATTTCAGCAAATGTCAGGATTGCTTCACACACAGCAGTCAATTAACTTGAATTTGTACCCGAGTTAGCACCTTATTTGGTTGCTTTGAAGATCTTCATCTATTAGACTAAAAGGGTGTTGTTCCAGAAAGGCAGAGGCAACAAACACTTGGTTGACTTCAGTGTGGCTAGGACTTCCTCTGAGAGTGTGATTTATGTATTTGGTTTCCAGATCCTCCTGTGATTGCAGGATCTGTGATGTCAGTAGGAATTTACCCTAATAGTCATCAGGCTTTTCTTGGCACCAGTTCTGTGGTGTGCTGAGGAGCTGCAGCTCTGGGGAACGCTCAGGTTTGGGATGTGATGTGATGTGAGAGGGGTTTGCTCTCTCCAGCCCTGCAGATGCTGTGCCGAGGGGTCCCCTCAAAGGGCCTATTCATGTGTGCAGCGCTGCTCACGTGGGCTGGGCCCGCCAGCTATGGGGCCCGAATTTGTTCTGTTCTCTCTGTAAAAGTACCCACTGCACAGAGTGGGAGTTTAATCCCGAGTGAAACTCTGGCAAAATTTCACTGAGGGCAGGGATCTTCGTGTCTCAGTTTACACAAGGTAGCAGTGGAATCAGAAGACAGAGAGAGGCTTTAATTAGATAAATAGCTAATAAGCAATTAATGCTGTAAGTAATAGCCAACACCGATAAAATTCTTAAAACAAATAATTTCCTGTGTCTTAGTTTTGAATAGTGATTCTCTGTTACATACAACACTTTTATCTAACACTTATTTGGGGATCGTTTAGCTTGATTTGGGTTTACTTATTGATAAGGGTTGGAACAGGGCTTAGGAGTGGGAAGCCAATAAAGCTGATAGTGATAAATTATCATGAGTCCCCAGAGCTGTGTAATAAAACTGCATTGGGAAATGAAGCAGAACTACAAAGTGCTCTCTGGTTAATTTAAGAAGAAATTGAGTGAAACACAAAGCAATAAATCAGAGCAAACCAGTCAATGTGAATTTCTCGATGTAAATGTCACTTAAAATCTTATGTAGCAAACGTATATGGCCAGAGAAAGAACAAAATATAGAAATAAAAATGCAGGATACTTTCAAGTGGTCCCTGAACGCTGAGCTTTCTGGCTAATAAAAATGATGTACAGTAATGTAATTCACCACAAGACCTTGTTCAGCCTAGTGTGAATGTGGCACTTTACTTTACTTGCCCTGGAGTACTCCTGCCCCATGCTGTTAAACTAATTCAGTTTAAATCACTCTGCCTAGAAAAAAGTGAAGCCTAATGAAATTAAAACTCACTGAGGACACATTAGAGTCAAAGTGTGTCATGTGCTGAGATTATTTAGTTAGGGGAGTTTGATGTAATTGTTGACAGGTCGTTTATTCATCCTAGTAAATAAAGATTCACGAACTATTAAGAATGTGCATATATAACTAGTAAGACAGTAAAAGGCAATTAAGCAGTCAGTTTAATGTCTTATCTTGCTGGTTGCCCTACAGTTGTTTTACAACTAGGAATTAAAATTTGAAAAGAAAGTTTTCAGTGTCCCTGGCCAAATATTGATTAAGTAGTTGTTTGCTGATGCCATTGTGGCACATAAAAAGGCCAGTGGTTCTGCCCCTTGTTGTTCATCTTCCATTGTTGCTGATTCTTAACCTCGGAGATCAAAGGAGGATCATTTCAGTTTATCTGTCCTGGAAAATCCTCCTTTGCTCCTAAACCCTTATGGATTAATGGCCAAATTGTCTTTAATGAGATGTGAAATTTGAATGGAATCCTTATTTTGCATGGTCTGTTGAATGTATACACTGTATGCTCTTACAGTTTTGTGTTTTTGTTTTGTTTTTTTTCTTTAGCATTACTGGATTTGCTTTTGTTTTAATCACTTTATTTTTAGTATACAGTGCATTGAAATGTTAGAATTGTAGCAGGTAAAATACAATGTACTTAACTGAATTTTACTAAAGCTCTTTTTATTGCATATAATCTTTTTGATAAGTGTAGCCTAAAGGGGGAAAAAAAAAGTTGTCTTCATATACCAAATCACAGAGGAGATAAATAGTCCAGGGCTGCCAATAAAAGAAAGGGAGTTTGAGAAGCCAGCCCATTCTCCAGACTGGGCTCTCAGAATACAGGGGACACAAACAAGCTTGCAACATTTGTTTGGTGAATTTCTTCAGTTTGGATTTTATGGCCCCTACTTGCCTCAGCTAGAATAGTTGTGCTGTGCCTTCTCCCAAAAAAAGGGAAGTTGGATTGACGAGGCTGCGCAGAAAAACAAGCAAGAGCCCTTGAGAACAATCAGTTCCTTGTGCATGGCGGAAAGCTATATTTATTTCAGAGACAGTAAAATGAATCCCACCACATCCTCAGTAGATGAGGCTGTGCAATCTGGGTGTGTTTTCTTGTCATTATGACACAAGTTTTCATTTTAATTGTGAGGTGTGGGAGTGTTAGATCTAGGTCCCACTGCGTCCACCAGACACAGTTTGTGAATTTAGCTTCACACACAGTAGTAAGAAGCCTGGTGAAACCTGGTGTTGCATTTTTCTTGTGAAAAACAGCAGACTAAAGGATAAGACAAAATTTTTAATCAATTTCTCATTCCCTTTCTTAAATACATTCTGCTTCCATTTTGTCTGGTTACTGCTGATTAAAATATCAGTCCGTGCATGCTTTGCAAGTGCTCAGCTACTTTAGGAGACATTTTGTCCCAGGGTAAGAGCTACCACTCTTTGAAAGTATTTTAGATATAAATTTCCTCAAAGTCTGTGCACTCATCTTTTTTGTTCCCATAGAGACCTGTGGTGAACACAGTGATATCCATGCTACTTTTGATTTTTTTTTAACAGATTTTTGCCTGGTTATAGACTTTCTGGCAAACACAATCAATGTTTATATCATGCACAAGCCCATATAAGGACCAGTCTTAAGGATTTTTATATTTATGATATGCCTCGTGTTGGATGTCTGATCTAAAAATGACTATGCAGTAATTTCTTTATCAGATATATTGTCACATAGATGGCTGTGCTTTGAATAGTATGAGGAATAAACTGTCTGTGGCTGACAATTCTGCAAGCAGACAGCTTATTCAGCCCCTGTCAAATCTTATTCACCTTACTTAAATGAGCAGGACTGTTCATGCCAATATAATCAGAATCTCTTCCACGTACTAGCCTGGAAAAGCAATAGCAACCGCAGTTCTTTTGGCAAAATTACCCTGCACTTTGTTAAAAATGTAACCCATCTACCCCCTGCGAGGCAGTAGCACCAGCAGTACTCAGTGTAACCAAATTGTACTTAAAACTGGTTTTCATCTCTGTTTTTAACTGTCCCAGGGTGGGTGGAGATGAGTACAGACAGGCTTCACAGAAACCCGGGTAGCAAGTAGAAGGGGATGTTTCCACAGAAAATCCGTTTTTACTGAAGATGGTGTGGCAGGACTTCCCTTTCATTCTGACCTCAGGGCTGGCCGTTTGATCTGGTGTGAAGTGCTGAAGGGTCAGAGCGTGGGGTGGGAGGATCTGTGCCCCAGTAAATGCTCTGACACCTACCCAGCCCCTCCTGGCAGGCTGAGTGCGGAGAAAAAGCTCGCACAGAACTAGCTGGAATTCAGGACTCGGCTAGTTTCACAAACAGAAAAATAAGTTCTTTTCAGAAGGAAGGTGCTTTAAAAAAAACCAAAAGGAAGTGGAAATTATTCAGCTAAAGAAAATGGGAAGTGAAATACACTGTCTCACAATGAAATCCTGAAAAGTACAGATTTTGAAAAAAAAAAACCAACTCTGGATTTCCATTTACCAAGGGATAAATCAAGTAACTTCACTGCAGAAGGTGAACTGATGCTGTTGTGTGAGTGAATGCTGAATTAAATTATCAGTATTTACATAGAAGAAGAGATACTTCCAAAGAACTGCTAGCTAAGGAGTGATGGTTTAAGTGAGCAGTCATCCAATCTTTATGGTGTGATGTTATAGATGAAGATCTACAAAACTTCTTCAGTAGAATTTTAACACATGTGGTGCAGAGAAAGGCATCGTATGTACCTCCCTTGCTGTGTGTGGTGGCTATTCCCTGTATGGTGTATGATTTCACTGTGTTCTTTGTCTGTGGAACTGGAAAATAATAGAAGAAAACATTCAGGAATCTATTTAGAAGATTATACAATAGATGTCACAGTTAGGAAAAAGCCCTGTGGGTTCATCCCTGCTTTAGCACAGTTGATTTGACCTGCTCTCTTTTAAATCAACAGGCTCAAGCAAAAATGCTCGAACATTTGGCAGCTGCATAGAAAACCACACAAACCCCTGTTGCTTTAGTACCCACAACTTGTTTTCTAACAAATACAGTGTTGTCTTTTGAAAACCCCTTAAAGCTAACTGCTTGTCCACCTCTTCTGAACTGCTCTGAGCCTGGTGTGAGCTCTGTGTGTGTGTGTGTGTGCACTGGGGCAGGGGCTGAGGCAGCCAGGAGCATTGCGGGGTCTCAGGATGCTCACGTCCTGGTGGAAATGCAAAATGGCTGCGTACAGCAGACATATTTTCAGGCTTTTTGTTTTTTCCATCTCTATGATTTAAAAGTTTCTTGAGACCGAATGTCATTGGCGTTTACATCAGAACAGTCCTGTGCTCTCAGCAGAGCTGTGCAGGTTATTTAGCATTGAATTTGGCGGGGCATGAAAGTTTAATCACATTCCAGATTTGAGGGAACACCTTCATTTTCTCAGACTTAGCAGATCTTATAGTGCTAAACATCTATTTTTGCTGGTAAAGACCTGACACAGCCAGTAAGTGTAGTTAACATGCTGCAAGCAGAGCAAATTAAAAAAAGCTGCTTTAGAGAATGGCACTTAATTTTTCTAACATATGATTTAGCAAAAAAAGAAAGCAAACACCCCCCCCAGCTCTCTGCTGTAAGGAGCTCTGTAACCAATCTGCTCCACCAGTCCTGGCAGGGTGGGAGGCAGTGCTGCTCCCTCTGATTTCTGGCTCCTCCCTGGCTGAAGGGGTATCAGGAGGGGAGGCACACTCTGTCCCCATATGCAACATTCCTGTCCTTGGTCCCAGTCGACACAACAAATGAAATATTTGGAAGGACACCATGTAATTTGAATGGTTGTCAAATCTTATACTATGATGGGTGTAAAGAGGGGTGGTCCCCAGGCTGTATGAGGCCACTTAGCCAAAGAAGAACTTAAATCAGAATTCAATGTTACTGTGCTTCTCCTGTACTGGCAGTCAAAAAGATGGAGTGATGATGATTGATGACATAAATACTTCTGTTAATCTGATATCAGAAACAGAATTTTCAGTTCTGGAAGACAGAAATTTAAAGTGAATATTGAAAAAATCATGACTATAGCCAGTATCTGAATCCTGGTAATGATAGTTATAAATAAAACACCCTAGAAAAATGTTATGAGGGAGAAAAAAGGTCCTCCAGGTGATGAAAGTGTTGAGGGGACTCACCTGCTCCTGTTCTTGAGTGTTCCCATGGAGAAAAGTGACCCCTATTAAAGCAACAGGCCAGCTGGTGCTGAGTGCTTGGCTGCTGGCAGCACAGGGGGCCCTGAGCAGCAGTGGCTTCCCAGGATGGCAAAGGGGGAACCCCTCTGGATGCACTTGTGTGCTGCTGCTCCTGTTTCAGCCTCGGGGTTTCTGTGAGTGCCGTGCCCTTGGGTGCCTTGGGCCCTTCTGAGGGCCAGGTCCTTTGGCTGAAAGAGCCATTGTGCCCCTCTGAGTGTGAGCTGGAGCAGTGAGCAGAGTCCCTGCGACTGAGGCCTGGGTGCAGGGCTGGCTCCCAGCCCAGGTGGGAGCTGGGCTGCCCTCCTTGCAGCCCAGGCAGCTCCTCACTCTGCCCTTTCCTTCTGGGAGGCTTGCAAGTGATTCCTTTGTATTTATTGTGAGGTTTAAAGCTTGCACAGGACCGTTGTGCTCTCGAGGTGTAGCCAGGGGGGTCACAGTGGTGCTTTGCTCTTGGTGACGTTCAGCTGTTGCAGTGGGTGCCTCAGGCCCCTGGGGTTTGGGCTGCAGGGCTTGCTCCCACCCTTGCACAGCTGCTGCTGGTTTGCTGCTGTAGAAAAGGGGCTGCCCAGCCCATCTTTCCATAGGCTTTGGCTTTCTTCTGACTGGGTTCTGGTGAGTGTGGTTCTGTGTCTTTGAATTGGGCGAAGGGATCTTGTTTAATACCCCTTTTGACTAGCAAGGAGTGATCTTAGTAACTAATGTGTTTATGAGTAAGTGATACCCCTATACAAACAAACAACAAAAATGTGGTTAGAGCAAAATTGGTGCTGGAAGAGTTGGCTTTAGTTTGAGGGAGAGCTGGTTGGAATTGGAATTTGCTCTGTGTTTCTTGTAGTGACTTTCTGCATTGCTTGTGCCTGGAGCCAGCTGAGATAGGACTGCCTGCTCCTCCTTCCCTCTTACTGGTCTCTTGCTCCTCTGTGGTTAAATTTTCTCCTTGTATCTGTGGTGGTTTTTTCCTTTAGTGGTTTCTTTTCTGTGTTTTGGTTTGCTTTTTTTTTTTTTTTTTTTTTTTAAGAAATGGGACTGATGATATTTTCCTCCATCAATGGTATTTCCAAATGTCTGGTGTCCAGGAATCAAAAGTGTTCCATAGGTTCAGCTGTCATCATTCATCTGCTGAAACTGCAAATCCAGATGGAATGATACTTTAGAGTGAGTGTTTGTGGCTAGAGAGGATTGCAGCCTGTCCTTGGAAGAGCAATTTCAGCTTTGGGGTTTGCAGAGCTGGGGAGCACCAGGGGTTGTTTGTAGAGGGGACAGGGGTACCCTCAGGTCCGGTGGCCCATGGCATGAACCACTTAACTCACCAGATGCACAGAGCAGCAGGGGTGTGCTTTGGTGAAGTGGTAAACACTCTGCACCTTTATTTTTAGTAGTTTTATGACTATTTTTTAAAGCTAAAGCAGATCAGTAGCTAGTGTGGGCTGGGATTAAGTCCAAGACACTGGAGGTGTCACCTCAATTTACACTGAGGCTCTGAGCCACCATGTATTTACTGGAGTACAGCAGGAATTGATACATATTTTTTGCTGGTTTTGCTGAGTCTCCCATGAATACCCTGCAATTCTCTCAAATATGTGGTGTGAAAAATCTATTCAATACTGTGTATGAATAATCATTGGTTCTAAGAAAGTATTCAATGCTTGAAATTTATGTGGTTGTGACTGGGCACGCAGGTCTTGCACTGATTTCTCTTCTACAACTGCTCTTGCATATATTAAAAATGTGTATTTCCTGGATAACTGTTAAGACTTTTTTTCTTCTTTTAAAATTATATCTATATTTTACTGTTGTTAAAGCAGAAACATGTTCTGAGCAGAAAAAGGACACAACAATCATGCTTTAAGCATTCTTTTGTTGTACATTGCCACTATTTATAGTTTAAAACTGTAGCTTTCCATCCCTATGAAAGAGAACACATTTCTCAGTGGTGGGATTTTGTGTTACACAGGCTGACTATAGATAAACTACTTTGGTTTGATTTTAAACTTTTATTAAATGAAATCTGTAATTTATTTTATAAGCATTATTCTTGACAAAGAGAAATAGTCCAGCAACTTGGACATGAAGTTATGAGACAAAAATACAGGGAGCCAGTTGCAATTGATAGACTGGCTTAAGCTTGTCAACAGGTCTTAAACAAAGAAAAGTTTTAAATCTAAAAACTGCAGTACAACTTGCAGTAAGGCAAAATATGATTTCTAGAATTGATGAAACAAATATTTTTTACTGATTTCTAAAATTTCCAAGAAAATTATATTGTTAGTCAATTCCTTAAATAGTAAATTTATAGGTTGGTTTTGTGTGTTTTTCTTCTTTCTTAGCACCACTAATTCCTCTAATTAATAGTGTCAAGCATGTGAGATTGCTCATAAATCTGAAAAAAGGCCTATTGAATTTAATAGTGAGACTTGCATTGTCTTTAAAGAAATTTGGTCAGACCCTAAACAGAAAGGGTTTTTTTCCCGTCTCTCTCTTTGTTTTTTCTTCCCCCCCCTTCCCCCTCTCCTTTCCTTGAGGCAGAAAAAGTTTTGAGTTTTTCTGAGGAAACTGAGGAATTCTAGCATTCCTGGGGATGAGAGGAGAATACTGATTAGAATCAGGCAGAGAGCAAGCAGGTGCTGAGCATGTTCATTGCTTAACCCCCTGCCCTGCTCCTGCATCCCGGCCTGACCCAGTGCTCAGACCCTGCAAATAGCAGCAAGTTGCCAGATGTTGGAGATGTTTTCAGTAGGGTGATTATTCACCAAGTCTTGTCTAAAACCAGGGAGTTCCTACAATGCCTGTATTTCATGTTTAAAGCTGGGCTGGGTGAGCCATGGGAGACAGTGCTGAGAAAAATACTGTATTTCTGGGAATCAGAGCTGGCTGTTCTCTTGCTGGCTGCTCTGTGGCATCCTTTTGCAATAAACTAACTAGCAGAGTAGATTGCCTGAGGGGGAGAAAACTGTCTATTTCTGTTTTGTTTTTTGTTTTATTCTTTTTTAAGAACAGAAAAAGATTTTATGGTCTAGAAACAGTGCACCCTAAAGAGAGGTGTGTTTAAAAGTTAAGACTTGAAAGCTTTTGTCTGGAGAATAATACACTCGGAGTAAAGAGCTGCACAATGGAAGTCTTTTCTTCCAGTTATGTATGGATGAGCATCAGTCAGCCAAGGAAGAACTTCAAAGGCCAATGTGAACACTTGCTAGGCTCTTTCTTTCCTGACAGGTTCTTCTTGAGGTAAGATGGGGAGAGCTGTTTGTGCTGGGAGCTGGAGCTCTCCTCCTGCAATAAATCATGTGCAAACTGAGGTACCAGCCTCAGCCATCTCTGTCTCCAGATCTGCCTTTTTGGAAGTTGCTAAACCATTCCATTTCATGAGTCTTTTATTGCTTATTCATAAAGAAGTCTCAAATTCCACTTCTGCCTTGCTGGAAAGGCACCATGCCAGATGGAGGGGGAAGATGATCCATTTCTCTGCCTCCAAAAATTCTCATTATTGATACACTGTAATTTGCTTTTAAGGTGGAAAAACCAGCCCCAATGTGTTTTAATATAAGTGGTCCAATGGTATAACTGCTGTGCATTAAAACAGCAACCAAACTTCATGTCTGCAAGAAGACATGGACACATGTCTAGGGAGAGTGTCAGGGTTGGTAAAGGAGATGCTTCTCTAATATAGGAAAGAGAAACTCCAAATAGCATCCAGAGAAATCTCTTCAACTTGACCTAATAATTTAATTTTATGAATTTTAAAATATTTTATTTTGGTTGGAAATTTATTTATGTTAAATACTGCAGTCTAGAGTGATTTATCTCATTTTACAATGGGTTTAAGGAGCAGTTTTAGTGTTATCTGTGAGGCTGTGCTCAGAGACACTACTTTAGAGGACTGTGTGTGTCACATCAGTCTTTGTTAAAGGCAGACACAACAGAGAAACCAGAGGGTGTCTGATGGAGGAAGCAGCTCTTGTGAGTTCCCAGGAGCACAAAGCAGAGCAGTCTGTGCTGCCAGCCCAAACAGGGCTGATGCTCCTGCTGATGCACACAGTGCCATTCACTTTTTGGGGGGTGGAGTAGGGAAGGCCAGGCCCCTTCTGTGACAAAAGAAGCCCTGCAGCATCTTGTCTGTAATATCTGAGAAATGCTTGCCCAGGTGGGTGGATGACCCCTCTGCCAGCCGTGGCCATGAGCAGTGTGTGAGCATCCCTGGGTGCCCCTTGTGCTGCCACAGAGCAGGGGCCGAGCAAAGCTGTGGGAGCCGAGGGCTGGCTGTCCTTGCTCAGGAAATTTGTAGCAGTTCTCCTGAGGTTCAGGGAAGGGCCACGTAGGATGTTCTCAAAGTGTTTGTGGTGCAAGCCTGGATTTGGGACTTGACTGCTGCAAAGACGAGGCTCTGGGGTTTTTTTGTGCTTTCTCTGTGTTCCTGTCCTGATCATCCAGCTCTGCCAGACTTAACATTTGAGTCCCTTTCCATGACAGCCCTCATTCATTTAGCTATGCATTAGGCAGGGAAGAAGAACCAGTAATTATGAGCAAGCTGGCAGTGCTGTGTTCCAGTAACTGTTTCATGGTGTGTTTGAGTTGATGGCTGCAAGAATGGAAAATAAGTCTTTGGGATGATGTGGGAGATCTCTGTTTGCATGCTCCGTCTCTTGGCTCGAGCCTGCCCTACGTGCTCAGGCGCCCTTGGCTTCAGTCAGGCTGTTTGAAGGAAATGGGGTTTCTCTGAAGGTTGGGTTCAGAATAAATGATTTGCCCACAGCAGCAGCAGTTGTGATATTCTCTAGGAGTGCATTGCGCTTATCTAGACACAGCCTGTGAGCTGCTTTGAAGCCAGCAGTGGAAGGTGGCAGAAAAGCCAGACTATTGTTGGCTGGCTTAAATTTTCTTTATAAGTCTTCGCATGCATACTGAGAAAAAATTCTTTAAGTGAAAAAAAGATGGGTTCCCACTGCATTAATGATTTCAGGTGAGTTCAGCTTCCCTGCTGAGAAAATTTCATTTAGCAAAGCAAAGGGGTGTTTCACACAAGGAAGACATGCAGTTGTGAAAAATGGTCATTTGAAACAATGACACTTTGTAATAAATTTCAAATGTGCAATCCTGCAACCGTTTTTTTTTTTCTTTCTTTCTTTCAGTATAACCCAATGCCATCTAACTCCCTGAAAATCAATTATATGAACATTCACATATGTTGAATTTTATCTTTCATTTCAGGAAAAGGGTGAAAGAATAAATAGGATTTAGAACTGAAAACAGGACAATAAAAGTGAATTTGGTAGAGTGTTGTCAGCAGGATTTTAGTTTTTCATAAGTAAGGGAAAGAGGAGCATTTTGGATTTTTGTTGTGTTGTGGGCTGACAGTCTTAAACCATTAGTAGAAATCAGGTAATAGTCCTTGTTTTGTATCTGTACAGAGCTTGAAATGTATTTGGGAAATTGAAAAATTTGGTTCCTGCTTTCCTGAAACAATTTTAGACTCTTGCAATGTAAATGGAACATTTTTGACCGTGATAATGTCTCTGTAGTCTCATCTTCAAAGTGCTTGCTTTTATAAAATAATAAATGTCCTTTGACTTGCCTGCTGGAAAAATTCTAGATAAATTCAGGGTGTTATTTTTACCCTATTCCTTCTCCAAATTTAAAGCAGTCTCTGTTTGCTAGAGATTGAGATAGGGAAAGTTAAGAACCAGGAGTAATTCTTATTTTGCCATCACTTTTCATCAGATGTTCATCAGTCATGGAGTGCCACAGGCACTTGTAGAATGAATCTTTAAAGATATCAAAATAGAATACAAACTTGAAAATTTGTCTAACAAGTTTCTGTTACGCAAATATTCAGGAGATGTTTGGGCATTTATCTGTCTCTGCCCTTGTTGCATGTGGAGGAGAGCTGAGTAAAGAGCTCAGCATCAGCTTCAGTCCGAGTAGATTCAGCCATTATCTGTTTTTTCCTGTATATTTCTGTAGTTCCTGTGTGTGTCCCTGATTTGAATTTTAGTAAAAGAAAAAAAATTTAATGTCCTTTTGTTTATTTTGATGGGTTACAAAGAATAAACCAACAAAATCTGAGGTATTGTCTTAATGACTCTTGTGCAACAAGCAATAGTGGACTGAGGAATTACAAATTTGTATTTTCAGGTAGATTTTCCAATAAACTGTCAGGAAATAGTGCTACTGTATAGAATATATTTTTAGATCAGATCCTGGACCATGCATCAGATCAGAGTGGTTCCTTTGAAGTTCCTTGATTTCCAGGAATATAAGAGATCTCAAGCTGGCTAATGGAACATTTTGCAGTTTGAATAACTGAGGACTCTTTCCTGAGCAAGGGCATGTAGAATGCACAGCCAAATATTGGATTGTCTGT